>NC_051261.2:15910313-16218722 GCF_015237465.2 Chelonia mydas | reverse complement strand
GGGTGGGGAGCTGGTGACTAAGAGGTTTTCCACTGGTGATATTGGCCTGATTCTCCTCTCACACCAGTCTCACACCTATGTGATTACAGTGAGGTCAGCAGAATTACTCCTTATTTACACCGGGTGAGTGAGAAGGAAATCAGGCCCCATGGAGTGTGGAACAGGACACAGAAGGCTCCATGCAAGGCAGGAAGGGGTTAATGAACTCCTGGCAGCCCAATTAGCTCAAACAGAGTCACCTGGAGCAGAAGGGAGGCATCCAGGGAGGGGCTGAATAAAAAGAAGAGCCGTGAGCAGCTGGAGAGGTATGAGGCTAGCAAAGGGTCAGGACTGGGATTGGCTGATGCCTTGCAGATCTCCTGGGACGAGTATGTGTTGTTTCATGCTTGTTTTGGACTTTGAGAGCCCTGGGAGAAGTAAGCCACATAGGAGCCGGGGGAGGGCTCACCCTCTGGAAGCCAGAAGGCTTTGGAGGTAGAGCAGCGGATGGGAGGGATGACAAGCTGGGAAACGGAGGTGGAGGGGCTGTTGCACTGTGGGGGGGCTCTGGAAAGGCAATGGGGCTATAACAGTTACACCAGTGTGTAAAGGAGAAGAATGGGGCCCTGTAGTTGCAGCACTGAATAGATTTCTGGGCTCTGCATAGACCAAAGCTTCCCCCATGGGTGCTTCAGTCAGTCACCATGTGAGTGCCCCGTGATCAGTCCCAGGGAGGGTGGAGTGTTTCTGAGCATGTCCAGGCTGACCTCAGGGCTCCCTTCATCACACCCCATCTCTGCAAACACACTGGCTTCCTCTCTTCAAAGCGTGTCTGAGCATCTGGATTACAGCTAATCCCTGGGGTGGTGATGTGCCCAGCAGCTAGGCTGGGGCCCTGCGCGGCCTCCAAGCTGGTTGAAAGGAAGGCAGGTGTCTTTTGTCTTGCTCCTGAGAGGTGCCCTCCTAGCGCACAAGGGCAGGAACAGCGAGGAAGGTCCCCTCAAAGCAAACAGCTACAGGGACACCTGGGCAAGGGCCCATGAGCTCTACCGAGTGCTTGGGGCACATCCTGTCCTGTAGAACCATCCCTGGCTGGGACAGGGATGGGGGCTCTCCCCCAAGTTCCCCTGCCCCACTGAAGACCAGGCTGTGCTCTAAGGGCACAGCTGCCATCATGGGGAGCTGGGCTTGTGTCGTGCCTTCAGCCATCAGTGATAGAGCCTGGGTTCGAAGCTCTTCCTCCTCCCGCCTGACTCCTTAAGGCCCCATATCCTGGTAATCCTCTGCCTGACCTAGGGTGGGCTTCTCCAGGGCCTGTTAAAAACTGAGGCGAGGATCCTGGACATGCTGCATGCAATCCATCCCTCGGGCCGTTCCCCCTGCAGGGCTGGGAGCGTGACTGGTGAACGCCGAAGGCCCAGTGCCGCCGGTGACATGCAGTATCTCACACCAGAGCTCAGCGTGGCTGGGCAGATCCAGCTTCCGCTGGCCTGGGGGCAGAGACTCGCCTCTGGCTGAGGGCAGCTGGGAGCTTTCAGCGCCCGGGGCACAGCGAGTTCTGCCACCTCTCAAGGTCTTGGCACCATCCCTTCAATGGCTGTTCTCTCTCGCCTGTCCGCGTCCCCTCCCTATCCTCCTTGTGCCCCTGCTGGTAGTAACCAGGCCGTTGGCTGAGGAGGGTGGCTGCCTAGGGAACCCAGAAGGGGTTGTCTGGAAGGGTCTAAGATGGCTCCCCCTGCCAAGGGGGCTGCCTCACCCCACTTCTCTGCCTCGTCTCTCTCCTGGGAGCCAAGGCCCGACCTCAGAACCTGGGCATGCACCATGGCAGTGAAATGGCGAGCCGCTCGGCTCCTGGGCCAGCACTTGTTTGGGTAGTCTGCTCAGGACCCTGCTGGCCTGGAGACTGCAGACAGGTGGCTCCTAGAGGCCACAATGACCTCAGCCCAGAAGCTCCACTGATTGGGAGGCGATCATCTAGCGATCAACACAACTCCAGCTTGTCCAGCACCATGGTCCCAGCTCACAGAGCAGGTCCAAACAGCCGACACCTAAAGGAAATGCTGGGTCCCAGAGCTGCATGTTCCACCTTCCATAATCAGCCCCCTGCATCTCTCAATTATAGCGTGAGCCAGGGCTACAATTAGCTCATCACTGTGTGTGCATCAGCTCCACTACCCTGCCACCTGGAATACCCTTACCACACACTAACCAGCTTTATCTGCGTTTCCTCTGGGAGGCCACCATGTCCCAGCCCCCTGCTCAAGCGCTGGGAGCTGGGCGGGACAGACAAGGCAGGATAGATAGGGCCTAATCCTGGTGCCCTTGCTCTGAAATCCCCACGGAAGTCCATGGAAGCGTTGCCTGAGTCCGGAACTGGGGCTCAGGAGAGGATCAGTGGCTTTTGGACAGAGGTGTGGCAGCAAGACCATGTGTGACCTGATAGCTGTTTGCCAATCTCATGCATGCCCGATCCTTCCCTAAAATCCACCTGAGCTAAAGGAGGTCCCCTGAGCTGCGAGCAGTAGCAGGTCCTTTATCCTCACCTCACTCCCTGGCTCATACACAAAGCTAGGACGTTACCGCAGGAAACACCCAAAGCCGATTTGAAAACCAAGCCCGTGTGTAGGGCTAGCAAGGCCGGGCAGCAGTCAGAGTTGCTGAGGGATGGGCATTCCCTGGCTTAGAAAGTCACCTCCAAAAGGAAGAACAATTGTATTAATGGGGCACACGCATCCCCTCACCCCGGAGCCCAGGGCACTGTATGGATGCAGGGATCTGGCAGGGGAAAGATTAAACAATACAGGGCTTGGCCGTGGGGACAGAGTAAAAAACCACCAACCCTCTCCCCGGCATGAGACAAGTTGAGGTGTGAGTGACAGCGGGCAGGTGTGACTGGATGTTAAGGGGGAGTCAATGGCCAATTGAGGCCTATCAGCACAAAGGCCCAATCAACTGCTGACCCCTAAGATGCAACAAAGTGGGATCTGTCAAAGGTGGGTGTAGTCTGAGTGCAGCTCCTGGTCCAGAGGGGCCCATGGCGTAGGGGGTCTGGGGTGCAGCCCTTGGCACCCCTGCAGTGTCAAAGGCACCATCTCTAGCTTTAAGTCAGCTCCTCTATGCAGCTCTCCTGCCTCCCAGCGCTGTCTGGGCCTTCACCAAAAGACCATCCTCCTGCACCCCTCTAGATGGGTGTTGCCAGGCGGGGGCTGCCAGGGCTGCACACAGATGGGAACAGTTTGCATTTTGTTTGGATCCGATCCACAATTCAGCAAATGAAAATCAGTCCTATCAGGACCACAAAATTCCCCTGCTAACTGCCCCGGGCAGGCCAACTCTGGGCCCCGGGAAACCTGCAGCTGCAGGCTTCACATTTCAGAGCTTTCACGTGGACCAAGATCAGGGATTTAAAAAATAAAACAGAATGAAATATTCTACATTTCTAGTTGGCATGTAAAAAGGGCCAGCCTCAGCAGGACCCAAGTGGGATGGGAGATGAGAAACATCAGCCATAATGATCCCTGGTGCCTGCCTGCCCCCCCTAGTTCCCAGGAGCTAACCCTGCTCTCTCTCCTCCTCTAGGTTTTCCTACCATGCCCATCACCCTCCATATCACCCGCCGCAGCCCCCTTACCTCGTTCTCCTCTTCGTTGTGCAGGGGCTGGGTGTAGGCATCTGGCTTCCGGATCAAGGGGTCGACCAGCATGAGGAAGGCCATGTAGAGCAGCAGCGCCCCCACCACCGAGAGGTAGATGATGATGATGATCTGTGGGCACATCAAAAGGGACTCTGAGCCATCAGGGGCGATTGCAGGGTTGGGGGCCACCCAGCCTCCTCCCCACGCCAAGCCAACCCAACCCGCTGACTGATGGGCTCAGGAGGAAACATCCCCCCCACCATAGGCAGCTCAGTCCATAACTATCCACAGGATGGAGGGCAGGGGCACTGTCGGAGCCAAGATACCAGGCTAGAGGGGCCCCTGCTGTGCTGCAGTCTGGCAATGCCTCAGGGAGGTGGACTGGGACTCCCGTCCCAGGCTCCATCCTGGGCTCCCTCCCGGACAGCTCCGCTGGGCTGGGCTGCCTCCCTGTACAGATCTGTCCCTGTCTGCCCAGCTGGGGCGTGACAGTGGGGGAAGCAGGGGAGGACCCAGCAGGGTGGCTGGCAGGCCTGAAAGCAGGCATCTGGGGATGGCCCGGAGCAGGCTGGTGCTAAGAGTGGAGGGGAGTGAGGCTGGGCTGATTTCTTTAGGGAGGAAAGGGGAGCCAGGAGGACAGGGGGCTGTGCATGGAGGGCTCGACAGGGAGGAGGAGGAGATTGGCGCAGTGTTTGGGGAAGGGGGCCATGGGAGGAGCCTGGCCAACCTCCCAAGCTGCCCCACAGCTGAGCTCCCTGCTCCATCTCCCAATGTCGACACCCTTCACAAAGGGGAAGGGGTCAGTGTTGTCATCCCCAGACCAGAGCCAACAAGGGGAAGGGGTGTGGAAAAGGGGGGCAGGGGTATGGAAAGTCTTTGCTATGCCCCTCCCCAAGCTGGCCGACAAGAAAGAATCCAAGTGAGGAATCCTTTCCTCCCCCATAGCATGGAGAACTAGCACCAGGCCCCCAGAGCAATCTCCTTTGTCCCACGTCCCGCCCCTGCGGTTCTGCCCCAGGCCTGGGTGGTGCAGGGGTGGGAGCGGCCCAGCTTTACCTTGATGGTGGTGGTGCTGCGCTCCTCGTACTTGCACTCACACAGCAGGCAGTAGGCTTCCACGTCGTTCCCCGGCACCGGCATCGGCTCCACCACGTGCAGGCAGTTGCTGCATCACAAAGGAGCCGGTGTCAGTGGCGGGGTGGGGCAGGTGGCTGAGCTCCGGGCAGGTGCCTGTATTCTGGGGCCCGGAGCGCGGTCAGCGGTCATGGAGAACCTTAGTGGTGATGCTAGGCAGCGCCGACAGCTTGGTGGAGAACCACCAGGCCTGACTGCATCCAGCAGCCCCCTTTGCGCTCAGCCCAGCTGGGAGAGCTCAGCAGTTGCTCAGATCAGTTTACATGGGAGCGTGGGAGGTGGCCGCTGGCTGGCTAAAGCTCTGGGTGCTCCAGATACTCACCCCCGGAGCTGGGGCTGGAGGAGGATGGCCTCAGCCAGTGCCTTGGAGTCAGGTGGCTGTGCCTCTAAAGCCACCCCACGCTAATTAGCCCTCTGAGGAAAGAGGCCAAGGACTGAATGGGCCCTGGAAGCTGATCTCCCCCAGAGGGGGGCTGGGCTGAGGCGCAGGGGTGGCTTGGGGGGGAAACTTGCCCTGTTCCTGTCCCTGCTCTGGGGTTAAACAGATCCCTCAGGCTCCAGTCAGGCCAGCCATGTGACTGGCTCCACTTGCTCAGAGATCTGAGCCTGCTCCAGCTTCTAGGCACCCCCAGGAGCACAGGGGTGCAAACCCTGGGTTAGGTCACAAGTGCAATGAGTTTTCTGGCCTCAGCCTAGTCAATGAATGATGTATGGTCACATGACACGACAGTCTTTTGGGGGAGAACAAGGCCTGGCACTGTAGCTTATGTGAGGACTGAGGGGCATTGGCAGAGCAATGTGTGTGGGGAGTGGGGTGGAGTCCAGGGCTGGGCTAGCAGGGGGGTTGTGGGGCAGGACTGAAGGACACCGGCAGAGCTGTATGGCACAATGCAGACAGATGCACTGTGCCTTGCTCTCGTCAGTGCAAGGGCCTTTAATTCCCCACCCCTGACAAAAGCATTAAATTCCAGTGCACTGTAGGAAGAGAGAAGCGGCTTTGGCAGGGCTCCCTTTGCTCCCTTGCAAACAAAGGCTGAAGCCTAGCTGTGGCCCCAGATTATCATGTTAGCAGCACAAAGTGGGGGCAGACAGCCTGGCGCGTCACTTTCCGCTGATTCCCACGAACCAATAAGCACGCACACCGGGAAAAAGCCTTGACGGTGTCTAGTCACTGCCGTCTGGCATATGGGGAGGAGCACGTACTTCTTGTACATGGTGGGCTGCAGGGCTGCTACTAGCAGGTGTCAGATACGGACTGGCTACAGAGCTTCCTCCTCACAGAGAGCCCCACCAGCTGTGTTCAGTGCCAGGGCCTTTCCTTCCCCGCCGCGCCAGCCTCGCTGAGGTTCGGTTACATAAGGAGAAAAGGAGTCCTTGTGGCACCTGAGAGACTAACCAATTTATTTGAGCATAAGCTTTTTACATAAGGCACGTCACACACTGCGCCACCTAGTGGCTGGACAGTATCACACAAATCAGCATCCCATTGCCGGGAGGAGAGTCCGGGGGCAGACCCTCAGCGGGTGTAAATCAGAAGAGCTCTGGTGATCGCCACAGAGCTATGATGATTTACACCCGTTGAGGCTCTGGCCCAGAACTGTTTGTTCTGGTCTCTTGTGCTCCTTCCTGTTTTGTTCTGTGCACCCGGTGTGGCTGCCGCCCTCTCGGTATCAAGGTGCGTGTATTGGTATAGTTATGTCCCTACAAGAAAAGGAAGAAGCTACCCACCTGTATAGCTGGTCTACACTAGGGGTTGCTCCGATTTAACTAGTTCTGAAGGAAAACACCCTCTTCCCCCTTGTGGAAATAGTCAAATCAGTGAAAAGAAACTGTAGATGTGGCCTATGCCAAGAGACAACTGGTGCAGACAGACAGGCTGCTAGTGAGAAACTAGCTTCACTGAACTGATGAGTAGAAAGGATGAGGCTAAGTAGCTCTAACTTACTCCGTTAATGGCCCATCATTGTAATTTTCAGCCCCCCCCGTCCTGTCGCTCTCCTGAGATAAACTAACCAATCTCTGTGCCAGGCTTGGCACCATTTAATGTTTATTTTTTTATAATCTTGACAGATAATATCAATGTTGATTTTTTCAATTTTAGGGATGTAAATGTTCACAGGTGTGGGAAGTCCTGGAGGGAGGCAGACAATAATTATTTAATGACCGCAGATGTTGAGATTCAAAAAGTTAAAGCTACCTAACTGGTGCCCGCTCTAACTCCAGCTTCACAACACAGTGTAAGGTGGGAGTCTAATGAGGGCTCTAGGAGAATTTTCTTACTTTGCCTGTCTGTACATTTCAATGACTATGGATGGAAATATTTTGTCCTTGGTGTGTGTGTGTGTCTGGCGAAACTGATGTTTCCTTACATTTACTGAGAAGAAATGACATTTACACATAAGCAAAGTAAGAAAAATGACCCTTGAGAACGGATTAAAGTCCCGCCTTCTGAATGTGTATAAAACGTGTTGTAAAGCTGGAAATCAAAGGAGACGGAATGACAAGGAAATGGAAATGATTCAGCACAATGCCTCCCTGTAAATGATTCAGCAAAATGCCCCATATTTTAACAGAATAAAATCTCACCCCACGCCCCCAAGGCGTGAAATATACACTGCTATGTAAACCAGCCTGAATACAAGCACAAAGAGGTCATTAGGAAGGAACAGACTGCTCACTGATGCTTAAGGGCCTTTGTTCAATCCAGGTTGCAGCTTCAAAGTGACCAAGGCCCTGTGCAGACACCCACAGAGGACACCCCCGCAGCACGGACACTTTCTTCATAGCCCTGGGATTTGGCAAATGGCCTTAGCGCTCAGGAATGAGCCAATTACAGATTTGCTGAGAGTGCAGGTATGGGTTGGTTAGGTTCTCGGCTGGTTTTTCCTCTTCCACCCCCAGCTCCGCCAGTGTCCCAGCCCACAACCTCCCTGATATGCCAATCATGGGCCATTGCAAGACTGCAAAACCCACAGATGTGCATGATCCGAACAAATGGACTGCAGGGAAAATGACTAATTCTGAACGTAAGCAAGGGAGCAGATCTGATTCTCTGCTCAGGGTTACTGAAGTCAGTGGAGTTACCCCTGTATTACAGAGCAGAGAGCCAGGCTTGTGGAAAAGTGTGAATTGCTCCTGAAAGCCATGAATTTATCCTTCTCTCTACTTATGGGATCCTCACAACTGCAGCATCTGTCACGCAGGGTGAATGTAACCCCACTGTCACCTGGGAGGTAGGGAAATATCCCCATTGTACAGGTGGGGAACCAAGGCCCAGAGAGATAAGTGACTTGCTCAAGGTCACCAGGAGAGTCCGTGGCAGAACAGAGACTTGCACCCTGGTTTCCTGACCCGCCCGTGTAGGGTGTTTGGGGATCACCAGTGGTTAAAGTGTTTGCAAGAGCTGTACTTTGTTCAGCATCCAGTTCCCAGCCCTTAGAGGCACAGCCTCAACCACCACGCAATCTAGCGCCTTAATCACAATGCCATGAAGAAGCTGAAGTTGGTTCTTTGCTTCCTTACTTCACCTCCCGTTTGCAACAGAAAGCTGATGACTTCAAGTGGGAGGTGATTCTTCTGCTGTTGTAGAGGGCACCCTGTGCACAGGACAATGCCCTGCAGCTGTGTAAGACAGAGATGCTGGGGAAATGGCCAGCCTGCCAACTTCAGTAACCAAAGAGCAACCCAGAGAAGGAAAGGCCCTGTGGCTTTAGGGCATGGCATAGATACACTTATTGTAGTGGTGCATTGTGGGTATTTTAAACCAATCAGGTGGATGCATCACACATGTTTAGGTTCTTTCTTCTCTCATTCTTTATTATGCAAGGTGGTCTAGTGGTCAATCCAGAGGATTAAGACTCAGGACTCCTGGGTTCTGTTTCCAGCTCTGCCACTGACTCGCTATGTGACATTGGCAAGTCACTTCCCAACTTAATGCCTCAGCTTCCCTATCTGCAATATCTGGCTAATGATACTTTGTAAAGTGCTTTGAGAACTACGCTAAGAGCTCAGCTGTTCCAGGGGAGGGGGTTAAAAAGGTACTTAAGCCTTTCCGTTGTCATCCTCAGCAGGGAGTAGACGGAGCTGCAGAGCACAAGGACAACTCTCCAGAAGGTGCAGGGCCAGCCTCCTATCTGCCAGCCTCCTATTTCTCCCTAGATGAGCAGAGTGCCCATCACTATGCGGTGCAGAGACGTAAATAGCCAGCAAGGGCTCAGCTAAGCAGCTCCACCCAGCAAGAGCTGTTACACATGATCTCTGACCTATTTCCATTGCAGAAGGAAAGAACCTCGGGGTGTCAGATCCAGGTCCGGGCTTCCTGGGTCAAGCCCCTCGGTATTTTCACAGGGGAACCCCACAAGCCTCCCAGAAGAGGGTAACTCACCAGTCTTTCTGTGACACATTCTTGTTGTAAATGTGCCCACTGATGTTCCGGTACGGGGGGCAGATGCACTTGCAGCGGATGTCCTCTGAGCTCTGTGTGGGGAGAGGAGTTGGCATTAGTGACTGGCACGCGAGCCGCTGTTCAATGAGTCCCCCCCACATGGCGTGAGAAGGGCGAGATGTTCCCCAATGGGCGTTAACTTTCCTTCATGTCTCTTCTTCCTGCTCTGCATGTTTCGCAGCAATGACGTCTTTCAGCCAGACGCCAGGAGCTCTCCAAACAGATTGTTCTAGGGACTGAATCGCCCACTACCTTGGCCGTTCAGAGCTTCAATGACAGTGGGGCTAGAATGCAAATCCTCCAGCTCCAAAAGCACAGGCTGAAGGAGAATCTCCACTCGCTGTTTGTGGTATAGGGCACATGACACAAAAGGTGACTAGCTCCAATTCCATCCTGAAGAAGGCAGTGCCATACACCCCTCCCCCCACCCCCACACAAGCCATTTTTTTTTTTTTTTTTTTTTTTTTTTTTTTTGAAACAGAAAAGAAATTTATTTGTAACAGTTACAGAGAGTACAAAAGGATAAAGAAAAACTTAGCAACAAAACAACGCAATCAGAAGGTACAACACAACAGCTTTCAGGAGGGAGAGGTGTTCAGGTTAGCCCAGGCCCAGAGCGGGGGGGCTTCCTCGACACTCGTGGTCTTCCACCCTCCTGAGTTACCTGGTGGCCTAGAGCGGGGGGGCTTCCTCGACACTCGTGGTCTTCCACCCTCTCGAATTACCTAGTGCCACGCCCAGGGTCACCGACCCTCCCTCTCCTGAGAGTGCCCGATAAGATGGGCACGGCTGCGGGGTGGGTGGTTGGGAGGGAGGGGGGTACACCCATGTATTATAGGACCCCTCCTAGAAGACAATAATGATGGTATTCACAGCAACTAACGGCTGTGGCTGGCGGCTCTCGCTCTTTCCCTCAATCAGAGGGTCAGACGGAGGGAACCGGACGGGGTCACCGAGCAGAGAAACTCGGACCACAAGCCAATTTGTTGCAATACCCACCACCTTTCCAAACTTCCATAAAAAAGCACACTCCCTATCGTCCCTGTTTCAGTTGGATGTGGCACCTTAGGCTGGTGACTGCATCCGTAGCTGCTCCCCACTCTCCACCCCTCACCTTGCTGGCCTGCGCCGGAGGTGCTAGGACACACCACGCCACCACTGCCAGCCACAAGATCTTCATATTTTCCCAGCTGTGCCGTGTCAACATCCCAAAAGCCTGAAACGAGGAAATAAAAGAGTGTGTTGGGGGAAGGATTCCCATCTTAAAGGGTTTCAGAGGAGCAGCCGTGTTAGTCTGTATTCGCAAAAAGAAAAGGAGGACTTGTGGCACCTTAGAGACGAACAAATTTATTTGAGCATAAACTTTCAGCTCACTTCATCGGATGCATTCTTAAAGGGGACAGCCACGCTGTAGTATTTAGTTCCCTCATCTTCCCCAATCTCTCCACCCTGCTCCCAGACTGCAGGATGTCCCCAGATTAGTATTTAAATTACAGTAACACCCAGATCAGGGCCTCGTTGTGCTAGGTGCTGTCATGAAGAGCTTTTACAATGTCAAACACACAAGAGAGGCTAAGGATGGGAGGGAAAACAGAGGCAGGGCAGTGTGTCCAACTTTTGTGACTCTGTGGCAAGCCTTGCAATATTTGGTGCTTTTCTTACAGTCCCAGCTCCTGTAGTCCTGGGATGATGAGGGGCTCTCAGTTTGCTTTTATTATAAAGGGAAGTTCTGAGCCCTTGAGCTCCTGGAGAAAAACTCAAAAATGTGACCCCCTAAAGTCTCTAACTCCAGAAACAAAACAAAAAATCATTTAAAAAACATCATGATTTTAAGCCAACCTCATTTGGGAGAGAGGGGGCAGGGGGACCTGACTTGTGATTTCTGAATACTTGTGTCACGGGCTGGCTAGTTCCTTTAAATGATGCAGGTCCAGCGCTCCTGTACCTGGACAGGTGCTCCCAGTTTGGCCAGTTAAGAAGGTGGGGCAGCACCTGGGCTATAAAGGATCAAGGAGCAGCAGAGAGGGAGAAGGTCTGGGGGGAGGAGGTCGAAGAGCAGTAAGAGGACCTGACCTGACGGTAGACCAGCAGCAGATTTGTTACCTAGTGATGTCTCTGTGCTAGAGGAGGCTGAAGGCCAGAGGGACAATGGCAGGGTCTCCTGTTGGAGGTGAGATCTTAATAGAATAGGGGTGGTGAAGGATGATCTCCTAGGTAGACTAAACTCCCAACAGAGAGGCCGGGGCCGGTTCCTGTTGGGAGGAATGGGGCACATTCTAGGTGGAAAGACTGTAGCTGAGTCCACGTGTGGTGAAAGACGCTGGAGCATGGTATGTGCTATGCTGAGGGAAGATGGTCTGGGGTTTCCGAGGGCTATATGCACTGGAGATGATAAATGGACTGTGTTTGGGGACTTTGGTTATGGATAATGTGCACTGTAGTTCAGTAATAAACTGGTCCCAAAGGGGGATATTTATTGTGGTGGAGCCCTCTGGGGCTCAAGAAGGGGGGTGGGATGGTAACCCTGGTGTTAGGGTGCCCAGTTGCTAGGCAGTGCTCTGGGATGAGGGGGAAATCATTCACCATGGGACTGGTGGTTCTGAACGTGACTGTACCAGACGAGGTTGCCCTGCTGGCCGCTGGCAGGGTGAGGAATAGAACCCAGGGTCTCTGGTCTCCCCCTAGACCGCACTGCCTCCCCTGAGCCACACTGTCTCTAGGAGATGTTCAGGAACCCAGAACTAGCTCTGAGTCCAAGCCCTGCATCTGAACTGCCACAGGCTTGGGGACCATTTGGACCTAGTTGCCAGTAAACTCTAGCAGAGTCCTAGCTCTGCTGTGGTTAAGGCTAAGAACTCCTTTCTGTCTAAAGACTTGCTCTTCTCGGCACTCTGTGGAATTGCAAAGTGTCTCCCAACTCCCCGTGGCAAGGAGGGTTCTTGCTTCCAAAAATCTCACTCCATAGTTTCCTGACAGGAGTTGTCTGTGGGGTTTGTTTTAGGGCTGCGAAAACAAAGCAACCCTGCAGAGTTTGCATTATCAACCCGGTGATGACCAGTCACCAGTGGCTTCGCACGCAGAGACTCTTTCCCACAGACATGAGAACGGGACTAGGAAGACCGGGAAATCAGAATAAAATAAGCTAGTTCAATGGGGCTCCTACCAGGATGGCCTCCAGCTGCTACTGCAACAGACGTGTTCAGTATGGGCCCAGTCCTGCCACTGGGCTCCTTGACTGCAGATCCAATTGCAGGAGGGAGACCTACTCTCATATTGCATTGATCATACGATCAGTGGAGAGCCAGAGCTGAACATATTCTGCTTACAACAAGGTCCTGTGATCGTTCATACCCCAGAGCTGACACCTGGATCGGTCGCCATGATTCTGTCTTGGTTTAATTTGCTGTCTTGTTTCTCGTGACTCTCTATTCCAGTTGCTCTCCTCACTAGTGATGTCTATAGCATAGCTTAGCAGAACGGTTTATAACACAACCCCCCCCTGCCCCACGCTAGCCAAGCAGACCGCATGAGCGATGGGGGCCTGATCTATCCCTATTACAGCCACGGGGAGTCTTTGCGTTGGTGTCGTTGGACTTTGGATCAGGGCCCCCGGCAGCACAGAACTGCATTTAACATGGTCCGACATGTATGGGAGACACAGCCCTGTGAATTAGTGCCACAGCCCTGATCCATCACCCACCAACTTCCCTCCCTCCTTTAGCTTCCAGACTTTTTGCAATAGTCACTGCACAATGCAGCTAGTGTTTGAGTCTCTGCTTAAGTAACACTGAAAGTCTTGTGTCCCTATGAAAGTTAGTCACCTCCCCGGGGCATGAGAGGCACCAGCACGGCACCCCCCCAGCTCCATGCCGAGATGGGCTAGGTACTAAGTTACCCGCACTGCTTGGTACATGGCTGAGCTTTCGTGGGAGGTCTTACATCCACATAATGACCAGCCCTGACCTTCCTTAGTCTCTGGTTTCTCCTTTAAAATCCACTGGTGTTTCCTAGAACCTCAGACTCCCTGGCCATTGAGTAGGGGAAATAGATCCCACCAACCAGCGTGGATGGACCACGCAGTGCTCGCTTATTGCTGGGGAGGATTTTTCTAGAAGGGACGATGTGGACCCAAAATGGCCAAGTTAGAAACATTAACACACGCAGGAGAAGGCTGTGAAGCATAGCAGGAAGAGCCAATGGCTGTGACCTTGGGGCCCCAGTGCAGACTCACTTCCCTCTTTGGACTCAGCCTGCCAGATGGGAACCTGGGTCTGCACCCCTGTGCGTGCCAGGCTGTGCTCTGGCTTACAGCAGAATGTGGGGCAGCTGGGAGCAGCCTTTGGCCCTGCCTGTCTGTGCTAGGGATAAGCAGATGCCAGGGATGGAGGAACCACCTGCCTTGGAGCAGGGTTCTGTATCTCTAGCCTATTAAGTTTAGTCTTCTGTCCCTTTGATTAGCAGGTGCACAGCATCCTGATAAAATGCTGCAAGACCTCCCAAGGGAAGGGGCGAGCATCCATGTGGTCACACCTACTCAGACAGGAAACCAGTCCCCCCCTCGCCCTTTCTCCACTCTATAAAGTGAGGCATTGCCCCAGCCTTATCAGCCAGCAGAAGCAGGGAAGCCATTGCTTCCAAGGCCAGAAGGGACCCTTGTGATCATCCAGTCTGACTTCTTGCATAGCATGGGTCAGAGTCGGGAGCCCACAGCTTGCAGCTGAATGAAGTGCCACCCCCTCCCCCCCCCCCAAGCAATGAGGTCTAAAAGAGACTGGCAGCTGAGCACCTCCCTGCAGAGAGCCACAGGGTGCTGCAATGCAAGACCAGAGCCTAGAAACTGAACCCTTTGTTCCTTGTTCAAATGTAGGTCACTCTCCCTCGCTTGGTGCTGTGGGGGTATTATGCCCCTTCTCCCCCATTTAATAAAAGGGTGACCAAATGTCCCGTTTTTAAAGGGACAGTCCCATTTTTGGGGACTTTTTCTTATATAGGTGCCTATTTCCCCCCCCCCCCCCAGTCCTGTTTTTTCACAGTTGCTATCTGGTCACCCTAACAAAAGGGGCCTCTCTCACACTACAGAAATTGCGGCCTTCATCCTAAAAAGCACTGATCAGCTTTGGGAAAAATCTCCAAGCCGGGTGGCGTTGCATCTCTGAAGACTGTCTAGGCTGCGTGTGCTGTCAGGAAGGCTGGCACACTCACAGGCCCTGAGAATCCAGTCCACGTGACAGCTAATAAGAAACTCACCTGAGCAATGACCACGGTGTACATAGCGATCCACAGACCTCTGTTGCAGAACCTGCTCTAGAGCCATTAGACAGGTATCAAACCGCTATCAATCCTTGTGCCTTTGACGCATGAGTCCCCTGCTAAGCAAGGACCTACCCTGCGGTACTTCTGGCAGGGAAGTGCAATGCCTAACAAAGGCAGCAACTCCAGCTAATAAGTTTGCAATTAATGTGCAGATTAGAATTCTACTTGAATCCATTACATCCTCCTGCACAATCCCACCAGACAGTCTGCAGGTGGCTCAGCACAGCCCACGGCGCAGGCCCGCCGTTACCCTAACCAGCAGTCAGCGTTAAGGATTGCAAAACAAAATCCCAAGTGCTGTACACAGGTCTAGTTTGCATTTTTTTTTTTAAAAAAAATTAGGATCATAAGACTCACCTTGCAGCCGAATTGATACCCACCCCAGCAGCTGCTCCTAGCAATGATGGAAGCCTCGCTCCCTCACCACTGATTGGCTCCCTGCACTGATACTCTCTGGTCTGTGTCATAACAGACATCATCTGCTACCAGCCAGAAGTCCCGGCCTAGGGCTGAGCTAAGGGACCATGGATCATTTCTCAACCCTCGTGTGGCAAGAAAAGGAATAGCTGCAAAATGTGAAGCACCGGTGCAAAAGCGCCGTGTGAATGTAGATGTCCAAATGCCACAAGGGGAGCGGGAGGACCGATCATCAGGGAATCGTTGCATGAAGTAAGGGTGAGAGGATGGTCTTGTTAAAGCACCAGCATGGGAGTCAGGATGAGGCTCGCCACCTGTCCAGGTTTTCCCCTCATCCCTTTTTTGAGGTAGCTGTCCTGGGAACTTGGTCGGGATGCTCAGTACACAGTCCCCTGGCCAGTTCTATGGATTCAGGGTCGTTCCTGCTGCCCCAGCATTTTGTACCTCAGAGGTGGCAAGTCCAGTCGTGACTCATAGATACTAAGGCTCAAGGGACTGTGTGATCATCTTGCATGTAACGGAGGCCAGGGAACTTCCCTGGATTAATTCTTGTTTGAGCGTCTGGCTTCTACTCCCAGCTCTGCTACAGACTCTGCGTGTGACCTTGGGCAAGTCACTGCCCCTCACTTCCCTCCTCTGCACAAGAGGAGACTGATCCTGAGCTACTCCCAAGGGGCAGGGTGTGAAGTGATCTGTGCACCTGCTTTAAATGGGTGCGGAATCTGCTTCCTTCTGTGGCAATGGAGAGTTTTCAGCCCAGCTCCTCAAAGGTATTTAGGTGCCTGACATCAATGGGAGTTAGATGCCTAAATACCTTCGAGGAGCTGGGCCTTAGTGCTTGAGCCAGGGCTGGCTGACACTTGCAGAGACTGACACCTCCCACCCCTCGCACAGAACAGGGACTAGCAGAACCCCCATCCCACCCCACCAGTTAACCTCAGCCCCGGCCTTGCAGGAGGGGGGAGAGACAGCTGGTAGTTTCAAAGGAGTCGAAGGGAGTTAGCCCCCACCATCCTAGGGAAAGTCACAGGGAGTTGGGATCGCTGTGTTTACTTTTGTGTCTTTGGAAATCTCACTCTCCATGGTGCTCCTGGCCTCTCTGCTGTAGCTAAACCAGGGCACTAAGTGAGGGGGTAGGAAACACCCCCCCCCCCCGCCCAGGAATGGGACTGAGCCCCACTAAACTCCTTGTCACCCTGTGGCCAGGGAACAGCTCTGGGGTGGGACCCGCGGTCGTCAGCGCCCAAGTAGGCCCTGTCTGTGTTGGTTGCCTAGAAGGGAAGGCGCCCAGAGCCCCTGGCCTCGGGAGTGTAAATGGGGGACCCGGCGGCGGGGGGGAGGTGAGGCCAATTCTCCACGCTCTGGGCAAGCTGCCTACTGGGGGAGCGCGAAGGGTTAATGGTGCTGGGAAGTGATGTCACCCAGCTGGGGGGGGGCAGGGGAGAGTGGGGGTGGGAGTGGCTGTGTGTGGGGCAGGGCGGCTGGGGGGGGCATGGCTGCCGCGGGAGCTGCATCGTGGTGCACGGAGCAGGGTCGGAGGCAGCCCTGCCGGGGTCCGGGGAGCTCGCCCGGCCCAGTCCGGCCCTGTTCTCACCCATCCCAAGGTACAAACCCCAATGAGCTCAGCCCAGCGCAGATTCAAGACAGGGAACGAGTCTCGGTCTCAAGGACACGGGGGGCTGCAGGGGGTTCCCCATTGCTGATTCCAGGAACACCCAGGATGGCGAGACATGAGAGCCCCGTAGAGGAGGGAAAAGTCTCTGTTACTTGGTCAAGCTCACGGCAGTCCCCTAGGGAGGCAGGTGTCTACACTGCACTACACACGTGTCTCCATGTAAGAATCATGGAATATCAGGTTTCAGAGTAGCAGCTCTGTTGGTCTGTATCTGCAAAAAGAACAGGAGGACTTGTGGCACCTTAGAGACTAACAAATTTATTTGAGCATAAGCTTTTGTGGGCTACAGGGTTGGAAGGGACCTCAGGAGGTCATCTAGTCCAACCCCCTGCTCAAAGCAGGACCAATCCCCAACTAAATCATCCCAGCCAGGGCTTTGTCAAGCCGGGCCTTAAAAACCTCTAAGCACGGAGATTCCACCACCTCCCTAGGAAACCCATTCCAGTGTTTCACCACCCTCCTAGTGAAAACGTTTTTCCTAATAGCCAACCTAGACCACCCCCACTGCAACTTGAGACCATTGCTCCTCGTTCTGTATAGAGTTGTGTATAGAACCGAAGAGTCCTGATTCCTTGTCCCACACGCTAACTACTAGCCACTTCGCCTTATTTTATTGGAGCATGTGCTATGACTGTATCTGCTAGAGATTTTTAACTTTATCTTAGTTTCTATGAGGTGGGGGTCATGAGTTGCCCTGAAACCTGTCTCCCACTCCCTTCTGATTTACCTTCTTTGCTTTACGTTCCTCCCAGAATTTAAAACACAATCTCACCAAAAATCAGCTCCAGACGACTTCTGGAGTCAGTCTTGCCTCACTGGCAAGAGGGGTTGGTTATGTGGCACCATAGCCCTGTAATCTTCCAGCTGTGCTCAACTACAGAATAAGAAGAAACTGAAAATAAGCAAATGCCTTCCTTATCATAATGCCTATAGCCACAGAGTGAGTACACATGTTTTAAAATACTGACCAAGAAAACCAGCGTGTTTACATTCAAAACAAACCCACCAAACCGAAACTCTAGTATAAGAAGACCAGACGATACATTGGGTTAATAGAGTGGCCTTCTGTCTTGAGGCCTGGGTTCAAATTTGTTTTGCTTTGGGTCGTTCGTGATAAGACTTTAGTGGTGCCATCTTAGGTTGTTTGTACATAGAATCATAGAATATCAGGGTTGGAAGGGACCTCAGGAGGTCATCTAGTCCAACCCCCTGCTCAAAGCAGGACCAATCCCCAATTTTTGCCCCAGATCCCTAAATGGCCCCCTCAACGATTGAACTCATAACCCTGGGTTTAGCCGGCCAATGCTCAAACCACTGAGCTATCGCTCCCTCCTGGCATAATGGCAGGGAGGGTGTTCCTAGCCTCTGTTTGCCAGAATCTGAGAATGGGCGACAGGGGATGGGTCACTTGATGATGACCTGTTCTGTTCATTCCCTCTGGGGCACCTGGCACTGGCCACTGTCGGAAGACAGGACACTGGGCTAGATAGACGTTTGGTCTGACCCAGTATGGCCGTTCTTATCCAAGCATCCACACTTCATTGTAAACCCAGGGTCTGCAGGACCCAGGCTTGTGGAGTCCGTGTTTCCAAGCATCCACACTGCATTGTAAACCTGGGCTTACAGTTGCCGGGCCTAGGTCTCGCAGCTGTGCTAACACATCCACGCTGCACTACGCAGATCTCGTGACTCGGGTCTGCGGTTTGACCGATGTCCACACTGCAAAATGACAGAGCTTGGCCCTGAGTCGCAGCGGGACTCACACTCTGACCACCCCCTGCAGCAAGCTCCTAGGACCAGGGTCCTGGGTGCTTGCTGACCTAAGTCAGACTAATCTATGTGTGGATGGAAGAGTGACTGGGGCTCCACCGTGAACCAGAGCTGGGACTTAGTGTGCAGTGTAGACATACCCTGAGTTAGGTCACTGTGGTGTGGGTCTCTCAGGTCTAAGGAGTTTTGGATGGGACCTGAGGGTAGGAGTGGACAGTGGAAGAGGAGGGATGGGCATAAAATTAGTTATAAGGAGGCTTGGGGACAAAGGAAGGGGATTTTTGGATGAGGGAGGCTATTCCAAGAATAACAGGCAGTGTGAAAAGAGGCTTGGAGGTGGGAATCTAGACGTCGAGGTTGAGGGGCATCAGTGGAGCAGTGGGATGGAGTGAGCCCAAGCTTGCCATGAAGTAAGTTTGTATAGGCAAGCCTTAAGTGCTAGAGAACTGGGTGCTGTGATTGGGCAACTTCTCCAGAGCCAGCAGTGTCTGCCCACTGTTACCTCTGTGATAGCAGCCTCCAGACAAACACTGGTGATGCAGTCTCAATACGCTGAACGCAACATCCAGCTCTGCTCGGTGTTCCCACCAAAGACAATATGCTCTTGTGGCACTAATGCAAAGGTAGACATTGCAAAGCCCCTGTCATAGTAGATGGGCCCAGGAGTCTACCCAGCCTAGCTATCTGTAAGGCGCCCAGTAACTGCAACCCACGAAAGCTTAGCTGTAATAAATTTGTGAGTCTCTAAGGTGCCACAAGTACTTCTGTTCTTTTTGCAGATACAGACTAACACGGCTGCTACTCTGAAACAATACTTAGCCCTGTATCCTGCCCTGGTCAGCCCCCTCCCCTCCTCCCCCCACCCCACTCTGGGAAGCTGGCTCCACAAGCTGCCAGTATCTGATATTCCAGGGGAAGATGGCACCCCTTGCCCAATGCCCGATCGCTGGCAGTGCAATGCTGCAAGGCAGGCATGAGGGAGGGGATCCATCTCTGCCCGGTGGTTGTCAGTCACCGTGAGATGGAGGCTAGAAGGGCGCTTGGACCCTGGCATACCCAGGCTTGTCAGGTCTGCTTATCTCTGGGTCACTGGGAGGGTGACCGCTCACCCAACAACATCTACTGCACTGCCATGGGTTGGGTGCTCCCCTGTGTGCGGCTGGCAGCCAATGGCTCAGGGCACTTGCCCACCATCCTGCTATGGGTACACCACGTGTGTCGCTGTGGGCATCTCCTCACACTGGGCATGCTGGGTTGAGGAATTAGTGGGACTGAGTGGGATCTAGCCTGCCCTTACCCCCTCACCCTGGGCCTTCTTACTACTCCGCTTCTTCTGTGATCTTCCTGGACCCAGCATGTTCCTTTCTGACTTGGCACAAGTGGGAGGGAGGTGCCAGAAGTGACTAAATCCTGCAGATGCCTCTGGGAGGGTGCCAGGCCCTGCCAGCCAGATGTCTGGCAGACTCATCGCAGGATGGCATGGGCACTGCGCACTGGGGAACTGGGTTGAAGTGAATAAATTGAGCAAATGGGCCAGGTGTATCTTGATGTGAACATTCTAGGGTCACATTTTTAGTGGCCTGCAGCCATTTTGCCTCAAGCTGCAATCCAGAAACCTTGCAGACTGTGTAGCGATGGGCTGGGTTAGGACTTGGATGGGAGGCCACCAAAGAAAACCCAATGTGCTGGTGAGTCAGGAGGGGGCGTTCTTCCTTTTGTTCCAAGATTGGAGCAATGCCCCGGGGGTGCCGCCCCTTGGATGCACTGTAAAACCAAAGCCCTTGTGGTCATTACAGATCCCTTAGCACTTTTGGCAGGAGTAAGGGTGTCAGGCCAGGTGTCCTGGCCAGATTCCACCTTGGGCAGTTGCATTCTGCCTCCCTACAATCCCTGTGTGTTTCAGTTGCATATGGGATTTTTCCTCACTTCTTCCCCGGTCCTGTCACGATATCTTGCTGTGCTGTACCAAACTGCTGCCCCATCTCCGGGCACACTGGCTTGGATAAGGACCTCAAGGATTGCCAATCATCATGCTTCAGGTCATATGCTAATCAGCAGCCGGGATCAGGAACTAATACTTCCTGCTGCACTACATAATACACAATTGATCAGCTGTTTTATAGGGGTTTGGCTGAAGCATCCAAGGGTGGCCGTGTTTGGGAGCAGGATAACAGTCTAGATGGACCATTGGGCTGTTTCTTTAGGATGATTCTGATGTTCCTAAAATTGTTCTTGGGATTTTCATCCTTCAGCAAATGTGTTATGCTCTGGCTCTACCACTGCTTTAATAGATAATAAAAACACACTTTGCACATCTCTAGCCTAGTGTCTGCCAACATTAATGATCAAATTTGCAAGTCTGCCATCCCCATTGTGTGTGTGAATTCTCCATTATTCTCCAGCCTGTGGTATTGTTTTGGGATTTTCTATTGATCTTAATGAGAGCTCCTGGATGCTGAACTGTTCTTGAAATCTGGCTCTAATGAATTAAGCAACATCATCCCTAGTCCATTTGCCACAAAGGGAGTTGGTGGCAAAGACGTGTTAAGAACCTAGGATTTCTTGGCTCCTTGTCCTATAAGCATCCACTTAATGCATCCTCCTAATCCACTTTTTCTAGAATTCATGGGCTAGATTTGCAACTGTGTCCAGTGGACACAGGGTCCAGCTGTGGTAGGGGCCCGGTGGATGCAGGGTCCATTGGAGGTAGTGGAGGCCCTGTGGAGCCATTTGTGACTCTCGGTCTCAGAGCTGGTTCTGCCGTGGCCCTGCGGTAAGATGAGAGCAGCTCTGAGGCTACTGTGAAGTATACTGGTGGGTAAGGTCCTGGATTGCGTCTTGGGAGATACAGGTTCATTTCCAGGCTCAGCCAACAAGTGGCTCCTTGTGTGACCTTTGGGCAAGTCACTAAATCTTGCTGTACCTCAGTTTCCTTTTCTAGTGGGAACTGGGAATGATACCACCTGCTTTCTCCCACCTTTTGTCTGCTGTGTCTATTTAGACTGGAAGCGCTTGAAGGCAGAGACCATCTCATGCTGTGTCCTTCTCATCTCGCGGAGCAGCATGTCCATCTCTCTCTTTCTAGGGTAGTTTTCCAGTAAGGCAATGTTATTATTTATGGGTTGGGCAACCAACAACAGGCTTAGAGCTGTGCATGGCGGGCCCTGCTCTGATGCGCTCGCTATCCAGAAGACAGACACCGGGGCCTCAGTGCTGCTGACGCTCATAATTTTACTGCAAGTCTTTTGCTTTTTGACAGTTTTCTTAAAGGCCCAGCTCCTGGTATCATGTGATGATGTGAGCATCTCCGTTTTTGGTTAAAGAGTGAATTTCTGTCCCTTGTGGTTGTATAGAAAAGGTTGAAAATGTGGCCCAAGTGCACTAAAAAGGTTCAGAAATCAAACAGCAAAGGAAAAGGCTTACAAAAATCAGGAAATCCGTAGAAAAGCAATCTCACGATTTCGGAGGCCTGACTAATGAGTTTTGGCAGTACTGAGTCCTGGGCCATACCAGCTTATCCATATCGGTTAAATCAGCCTCTGTAGGCTTGGTGCATTTAGACTGATGTAAAGGTGCTCATCTTGGTAGAGATGATTCCTGTATGTTTCAAAAAGATGAACTGGGAATCTCAGAGAAGGGTGTCCCATGAGAGAACCCCTTATTTCCCTTTATTTATTTTTTTCCAGCTAAGCTTTTCATCAGAGATTTTCCTGTGCCATGACAGTGCCTGTCATTTGACTGGTCAATGAAGTTAACTGTTACCTATAAGTTTTAGAAGGGAGTGCGACTTAGTGGTTAGAGCAGGGCCCCACCACTCAGGATCCTTGGGTTCTATTTGTGGTTCTGGGAGGGAGTGTGTTCTAGTGAGTAGAGCAAGGGTGTTGTGTGTCAGGGCCCCTGCTTCTATTCCCACCTCTGGGAGGCAGTGTTGTCTAGTGGTTAGAGAAGGGTCCTGGGACTCAAGACTCCCGGATTCTAGTCCTTACTTTGTTGCTGTCATTGCCTCAGCTTCCCCACCTTTCAAATGGGAATAATGACACTGACCTCGGAGGAGTATTTTGAGGCATAATTCACTCACTGCAAAGTACGATGAGATTCTCCTGTGAAAACTTCTGTGCAAATATTTCAATAACCGTTGCAACGATGCTTAGTAAAGGCCCCTCTCAGTCATGTCAGCAGGGCAACCATGTGTGGGTGGCAGGGAGCATGTGCAGGGTCACTCATTGCATTCTCTGCATGTCGCAGCCTTTCTTAAGCACGAGGGACCATTTGCAGCTTCCAAAACTCCTGTCTCCTGTGGGTTTATATCTCTGGGCTAGTCTACGCCGGCAACGCTAAAGCACTGCTGCGGAAGTGCTTTAACTTGGCTTGTGTGGTCGCGGCAGAGTGCTGGGGGAGAGCTCTCCCAGCGCTCTAAAAAAACCACCTCCATGAGGGGCGTAGCTGCCAGCTGGTCACTGGGAGGGCGGCTCCCAGTGCTGGTGCACTGTCTACACTGGCACTTTACAGCGCTGAAACTTTCTCCGCCCGGGGCGGGGGGGGGGGGGGTGTCACACCCCGAGCGAGAAAGTTGCAGCGCTGTAAAGTGCCAGTGTAGCCAAGCCCTCTATTACGGACATCTTTCTGGGCAGCCAAGCGTACCAAACTACTAGAAAGCAGACGCGACGGGGGGGCTGTGTCTTTGATAAGTTACTATATAAAGAGGTGTTAAAACTCACTAGCGGTAATTTACACTCTCTGCCCACTCCACAGCCACTTTAACTCTCCTAACCCTGGCATTCCTCCAAATGCATAGGGAGGGAGGCTGGATCCCCTGCTCCCTGTCGGATCAGGACCTTCTGCAGTGCCATGAGCCCTAAGGCGAGCATCATAGACACTAGGCCCTATCACACCCTACAAAATGCTCATGCACCCATGTCTCTTGGTAAAGGACTCTTTACTAGGGCTGGCAGAGGGGAAAGGCGATGGATATAAGCTATAGGAGAGGGTAGTTTGTGAGATGTCTAGCTAAAGCAGGGGTGGTCAAACTACAGCCCGGAGCAGCATCTGGCCCTTCAGATGTTTTAATCTGGTCCTCGAGCTCCCGGCGGGGAGCAGGGTCTGGGGCTTGCCCCAGTCAGCGCTCCAGCCGGGGAGCAGGGTCAGGGGTTGGCCCCGCTCTGTGTGGTTCCTGGAAACAGTGGCATGTCCCCCCTCCAACTCCTACATGTAGGGGCAGCCAGGGTGCTTCGCACTCTGCCCCCGCCCCAAACGTGGCCCCTGCAGCTCCCATTGGCCAGGATGGGGCAACGCGCAGAACCGCCTGGCCATGCTTCTGCGTAGGAGCCGGAGTGGGGGCATGCCACTGCTTCCGGGAGCTGCCTGAGGTAAGTGTGGCCCGGAGCCTACACCCCTGTCCCCCTCCTGGGCCCTAACCCCCTGCCCCAGCTCTGATCCCTCTCCCGCTCTCGAAACCCCTTGGTCCCAGCCCACAGCACCCTCCTGCACCCCCAATCCCTCATCCCCAGCCCCACCACAGAGCCTTCACCCCCACCCCAACCCCCTGCCCCAGCCCGGAGCCCCCTCTTGCACCCTGAACTCCTTATTTCTGGCCCCCCTCCCCAGAGCCCACACCCCCAGCTGGAGCCCTCATCCCCTCCCACACCCCAACCCCCAATTTCGTGAGCATTCATGGCCTGCCATACAATTTGCATATCCAGATTTGGCCCTCAGGCCAAAAAGTTTGCCCACCCCTGAGCTAAAGGATATCAGGGCTGGTTGGTGGGAAAGAGATGGATCCTCTTGTTCATCAGAGTTGTTTGCAGGCAGGACCATTTCTCGTGTCAGGTGTCAGGTTTGGTGCTGTGCTGTCTTACTGAAGCCCCTGTCTTGTCCTCTTGCTGTGCCAAGCTCCAAGTTCTCCCCTCTGCTCTAGTGTGGGCGGATGCTCTTATGGGTACTGCACTGCAGAAATAACTGCACGGCAAGCCATTCCCAGCCCCTAGCTTGCTGCCAAGGGGTCCCCTATGTGGCATCTCCGAGCTTTTCTTCCCTGTGATCTTGGCTCTCCACCCTTTCATGTGCATCCCCCACCCCTGCACCAGGAACTGGATCCCAGAAGCAATAATGGGAGCCCTGTCTTTTTAAAGTGGATCAGCCTTGTGGGCCACATCCTTTTAAAAGTGATCAGGAGGTGGGGGGAAGGAAATTTGGATTTTTAAGCTTTCTTCTTTCTTTGTAATTTATGAAGAAGGCCTGAAAGGGGCTTGTATTTGAAAAAAAACCTGGATTGTTTCTTACCCTGTGAATATCAGGAGTGTCCATTCTGGTCTTCTCTGTTTTGCTGGAGGTTTCACTGGAGGACCCGGATATGTAGAATAGCAGCTCTGTCAGCCCTCAACTGAAGGTGGTTGATCTTTAACTCAGATTTTTTCTCCCAGCTGTTTCTCAGGCATATGAGTTAAATAGGTGCCACTGAAAAAAACAAAACAAAGTGCTTAAAAATCTGAATAAATCCATTCCCCTCTCAGGTCTTTCTTTGTTGCTGTCTGTGAAGTCATCATCCTATTAGTTCCCAGCTGTCCAGGGAAAAGCCAGGTAAGTGTAGACCTGAATTTCTAATGTAAAAAGCGAGCAGAAAAACGAGAAGAATGTTCAGACCGTCTTTATACATTACAAAGGAGCAAAAATTGTATACATTACAAAGGAACAAACAATTTCCCCCTTTTGTCCATAACCACTAGGAAGTGATAATTATCTTACATTCATATGACAGCCCCCTAGCTTACATTAAAAGAATATTAAGTTTGCAAAGTCAAGCTCTCAGAAGTGAGGAAAAGCCAGAAATTACGCTGCCTGTTGTTGATTAATAGGGTAGCCAGCTGACTGACTATGCTTGTGGGTCGTTATGAAGAATGTTCAAGAGACAAACTAACCAAACTCAGCCACCGTTATTGTCTAAAGACAAAATATACAATATGAAAAGGAGACATACATGCCCTCCTTCTGAGAAGCAATTCTTAACTCGCAGCATGTTTCATAGAATCATAGAATATCAGGGTTGGAAGGGACCTCAGGAGGTCATCTAGTCCAACCCCCTGCTCAAAGCAGGACCGATCCCCAATTAAATCATCCCATTGTCAAGCCTGACCTTAAAAATATCTGTAACCCTTCTGCCTGTCAGAGTTGGCAGCAACAAGGGCCGGGTTCAGCATCTAGGGGATCCATTCCAGTAACACAATGCAACCGGCTCGAGCCCCCACCCAGTGACCTGGGACAAATATATACCACCCCCCTGGGCGCCTCCAAGAGGCAATACTTCCCCTCTCGCAAGCACCTAGTCTGAGTGTAGCAAAAAGCTTTTTAATAACAGAGAGAAACAATGTGGCATTATGTTGGGGAAACACCACGAACAGGATTCATAACACAACCCATGAGCAAAAAACCCACCCCAAGCAAATTGGGGCATGTCCTTTCCCTTTAGTTCTTGAGTCCAGCAACCCCAAATCACCCAAAGTCCCAAAAGTCCAATGACCCAAAAGTCTCTGTCCTTGGTCAGGGCAGCCCCAGAGTTCAAAATTTATCTGCAGAGTTTTACCTCCCAACCTGGGTGGAGATGGGGGGAGTGAGTTTAAGGGGCACCTTACATGGTCCAGTGCTGATGGCCCCACCTCTCCATGCGGCTCTGCTCCGCCAGCCGCTCTGCTCGCCGTCCCGCAAACTGCTCTACCATATAACTTCAGGTTCCCCCACTACTTAACACAACACTCAGTGATTTCAGCTCTTAGTAAGTTTAGCTCTTTTGTGATTTCAGCTTGTAGTAGGGGAGCCTCAGGGCTGGTGCACCCTTAGCCCAAAGTGAATTCAGCTCAGCAGCCTGTAACTAGACTCCTAATGGAATCAAAATTAGCTCTGATATTCCACAGTGAAGAGAGGAAGAAGTGCAATTAGCATGTAAGGCCCTCACAGAGGCGGGGGGGGGGGGCATGCCACCAAGTATTAATACCTGTTTCCAGCCTCTCTCAATTCACAGAGTTTTGGAACCCATGTCCCTTGCCTAGTGAGTGCAACTTAGTTGATGGCGAGTCCCTCCATCATAACAAAAGGCCAAGTACAGTTCCACTGTCCTTGATTCCCATAATCAGGGTAATAACAATTTATTTTTCCTGCCCCAATAACAGAGACACTGGGGATCCCACAGCAGCCAAAGTGACCATTTGGATAGCTATGACCTCATTCTAAGCGGGGTGGGTGTGCCTATGCAAATGAGATCAGCCCCTGAAGTTCTTTTCCACAACTTGCCACACCTCACCTCCAGATGTCAGGGTGGAGCTCATCCTGACTCTGCTT
This sequence comes from Chelonia mydas, assembly GCF_015237465.2. Lineage (NCBI taxonomy): Eukaryota > Metazoa > Chordata > Testudines > Cheloniidae > Chelonia > Chelonia mydas. The sequence continues at coordinate 16,192,028 of NC_051261.2, read as the reverse complement.
ACACCTCTAAGGAAAGAGATTCCACCACCTCCCTAGGTAACGCATTCCAGTGCTTCACCACCCTCCTAGTGAAAAAGTTTTTCCTAATATCCAACCTAAACCTCCCCTACTGCAACTTGAGACCATTGCTCCTTGTTCTGTCATCAGCTACCACTGAGAAGATGTGCTTCAAAGATACACCCCCAAAACCACTTATATTTATATCATGATTGTTCCCATTTAAAAATAATTTATATGATATCTAAGAGCAACCCACCAATGCCTTAACTTGTTGTTCGGTACCTTTCTACATTCCAGACCAGTTGGGTGTAGAAGTATATCCCAACCTGTGCTAGGAAACACCATTCATGTATCTGGGCTTTAACAGGCTTCCTGTTTTCCAAGCCAAAGCTGACTTCAGGTTTGCAAAATGTTGTGAGATACTTGACATGGGTGAACAGAATTGTGAAAAGAGCCTAATACATTCCGTTAATACAACTTCCCAACCCTTCTATCTATAATGTATATTATATTAATATCATGTGCATTATACCTACCTAATGTGATGTATACTATGTCTACCATACATGTGTTGGCTAACACTGTAACCTTAATTCAGCCTCCTTCTGCATATGCCTTTTGATACCGTCTTTAAATATATGGGCTTTTCTATGGTGCTCATCACTACAGTACTTCAGTGTGGCACAAACATTAATGAATTTCTCTTCACAACACCCCTCTGAGATATAGAGAGGTTATTAGCCCCATTTTTCAGACAGGGAACAGTGGTATAGAGAGATTAAAGCCAAAATTGTTAAGTGTCCAACTGGAGCTGCCCGCAGCCAAATATTTGGGGTTGCTTAGCATTTTTATAGCACGTTATATGTTCAGAGTTGCAGCTCTAATTGACTTCAGTTGCAGTTGTGAGCATCCCAGCCATTCTACAAATCAGACCCCAGGGGGCATATTTATAAAGACATTTAGATGCCTAAAGACCTTTAATAATCTTTCCCCAGGGTCTCATGTTGGGCATCCAGAAAATGAGGAACACCGTTAGTGACCACCTTTGAAAAGTCTGACTATATGATTTCTCCGGCAGGGATAGAATCTGATTCTCCAGGCCAGCATTCTACTAGCTCAGCCATACACCCATCCTTTCTCTCCTTGCCGATCCGTGCCTCGTTCACTACACATCTCCCAGCTTCTGCAATGAATGAGGCAGGGATCTTATGGACAAAAGCCTCCTTCACTACAGAAACCTGATTCATTCCCAAACCATGGACCATCTGTGCACTGAATGAGGCAGGGGTCCTTTGGAATATGTGATCATTAGAGAGATAGAGTGGGTGAGGTAATATTCTGTATTGGACCAACTTCTGTTGGTGAAAGTGACAAGCTTTCAAGCTTACACAGTGATGTCTTGGGACCAACATGGCTTCAACAACACTGCATACAGTATGTAATCATGTCCTTAAAGACTATCTCATAGTGCATATGTACAAGGGGGCCCAATTAAGATTGCACAGGCAACCTTAATTCTGGCATTTCCTACCTTCTTCGTGCTTGACTTTGTAACCTTAATGTTCTTTTGATATAGTTGTTATTAATGTAATTTCCAGAGTATAACCCCCAACCCCCCCCAAAACCCCCCAGAAATTCAATCATGTGGCATCATATTGACACCCACAGGGGTCTTCAGCAGGGTTGGAACCTTTAGATCCACCACACAGCCCTCTCCCACTTGCACGAACAGGGTAATAGCAGAAGTAGGCTGCTATTGGACCATATGAGTATCATAGGCATGGGACACACGCTTTGCCAGTGGATTTCACAGCTATTTGCTGACAGCAGAGGAATGGTGAGACCCAAGTCTCCTGACTTTAATTCCAGATTCTGGGGGTGGGTGTATGTAATGGTTACAGACCCTTTTACCCCTGTTCCTCCAGCCTGTCCTCCTTTGCTGTCATCTCTGCTCCTGCCCTCCTCTGCCTCTGACTCCATTTGCCTGTCACCTGTCCCACACTGCTCCTGTCTCTCCCTTCCTCCCCCACTTCATCCGCTGTCCTCTTCTCCTGTTTCCCACTCCTACACACACAACTCCTACACCTCTTAGTCTAACCTTGTCCTCTCCTCTGCTCCTCATCCGTCTGCATTCCAGTTGTGCTGTTCCTCCTCCACACTACCTAGGCTCTAGCAGGGCTGGGGAAGTATTCAGGGCATAGGAGAAACTATCTCCTTGGCAAGTGGGATGAGCAGTTGCAGGGAAAATCCTGCTCAGCTCAGGGTGGAGCGTGCTCAGTGCTGAAGGAAACTTCAAAGAATTTAGCTGCCAAACTCTGTCTCTACTGAGCATGTGCAAACTGAGATTTTCAGAGACTTATTAGTTGGTCAAATTTGGGCAGATTTTCAAGAGGTCAGCAGAAGGCACATCCCTGATACCAGGGTCAATTGCCTATGAAATTTCAAACCCCTGCTCCAAAGCACAAAGGCTTTAGAACAGTGGTGGGCAGCCTGCGGGCCGCATGCAGCTCATCAGGGTAATCTGATTGCGAGCTCCGAGACATTTTGCTGACATTGACCATCCACAGGCATGGCCCCCCGCAGTTCCCAGTGGCCAGGGTTCGCCGTTCCCAGCCATTCTTGTTTTTGGAAATGGCTGAACTGTTTCTCTGAAGTTTTCCAGACCAAAAAATCACAGCCTGACGCAGACATCTGGCATAGAAAATTTCAGCCTGAACAGTTTAAATTTGGCACTTATAAGACTCTGAAAATACAGTCCAATAATGGAAAGTACTGGGCCACCTTAACTTTCGACATTGCAACCAACTCTGCCTGGTGTAGCATGTCTTCCCCACAGTGCTCTGCGAACTTGTTAACTTGCAGATTTTATAGCTATGTATTGCTATATGGATATGGAGAACAGCAGCATCACGGCAAATCCCAAAGGAATATAGCCTCCTTGTAGATCGAGCACTGCCTGGACGGATCTTTAACTAGGTCCAGTTGGATATTCAGTTTATGACCATCACTGGTGATCTTATCATGCCACTGACGCTTTTAGGCAACCTTGTGATCGCTGGCCAGGTAGCAACATTTCTTGGAAAACAACTTTCTAATTCATTGGTCTTCCATCTTAATGTCATGTCCATACCAAGAAAGCTACTGGATATAGAGACATCTATATGCAAAATTAGTAACAATACGCTACTGAGGTTGAGAACTTACACAGCTAAAATTCAGGAAATACAGAGTTAAGGATGCAGTCTCAGCCTTAACTTTGGTCCCTTGTGCTTACACTTTAAAATGCAATTTCTGTTTAGTTCATTATAAATGACTTGCCAGTCAGCACCATAGGGGATATAGTGCAATCTATAACTTCTTATGCAATATAATATGTTTTATAGACATTGAGTCTGATTTCCATTTAAACTACAGCCCCGCCACACCATTCTGGGGGTATAAATGTAACTTACTCACACTTTTAGGCCTCTGTATACTTCCAGAATGGTGCAAAGGGGCCCTCGTGTAGTTGCAAATCAGGATCAAGAAGTTATAAAATAATGGTACATGTATTCTTCAGACTTGGCTTGATTTTTCAGATTTGCTGAAATCTACAAAATAAGTCAGATTTGAAGGAAATACTCTTGGTAGTTTAAAAGCTATGAATGTGTAGAGTTCGCCTGTTGAAACTTGTATTTGTTTATTTTAAGGACAGCTCTGTGTCAGAGCAGCTGAGGGGCCATGATATGCTGTAGATTCAAGTCATTCTCACTTGTAGGTGCCGAACGCTTCAGAGGGTGACCTAAAGGGCAGGAAGCATGAGGTATTGGATAAAGGGCAAGGCTGGGAATCGGAGAGCGGAGCTCGGTCGTTGTCTCAATGCCTGACATGTCGAGCAATCACAGCTGTGTTTTCCAAAGCAGCCACTGACTTTAAGGGGCTCAGCTTGAGATAAGAGGCAGCCACAATCAGATGTTGGTCCTGATGCTTAGACTGAATTACCGAATTCGCTGCCTCCCCAAGTTCCCCCTCCACTAAGCCTCCAGCTGCCTGTAGCCCAAGTTCTATTGCATTACTCTGCAGTCAGCCCTGCTCTTCTGGCTCCTTGCTTCAGCCTCTGACTTTACTAGTCTGCTCTTCTGGATCTGAGGCTCTGCTTTCCAGATTCCCTTCTGGCCTTTGGTAGCTTGTGCAACCACCTGCCTGCCGCTTTCCATTCCCTAGATTGGACTCTCTGGCTCTCTGCTCCACTTAGGCCTACTGAGCTGCCTCTGTGAGCTCCTGTCTGGGCCTACTCCTGGCTTTCACATCACCTGCAATGCCGAGTTGCTATGTCCTACCCCAGCTTTTTCTCAGTAACACCACCTGCTCCTCCATCTCTACGGTTGAGAGCCCTTCCCTGCATGTGCTACTGCCTGGAGCCCCAGCCTTGTCAGACACTCATGAAAATGAAGACAGAGGGGATTGCTCATGTGTCTGGTGGTATGTCCTTACACAAGTAGGGCTGGACCACAGGGCTGAACCTATATAGGATCCAGGAAGCATCTGCCCAGGTGGCCTCCCATGGGCCAGGTGACTGATGTGGTCTGGTACTCTGACCAAGTCCTGGCCCCACCCACCAGGATCATTTTGGCAGGGGATCTTAGAGCGATGAGGCCACAGAGTCACTACATTTTATTTAATTGCTTATGTGACAGGATCCCAGGGTGCAGCCTCGGACTGTGGGACCACTGTGCCCCCTGAACTCTCTCCAGCCTGGGCTGTCTCTCACAGGCCTTGCTAGTGACCAGCAGCAACCCCTCCAGGTGCTGTTATCACTCAGCACCACCACATGTGGAGACCAGCTGGATTGCATGAATGGTCCCAGAGCCACTCCTGAATCACACAGAGAAAGGCACCAGAGCCAAATCCCCCCAGTTCCCAGCCTTGTACCTCAGGAATATACTGTCTAGCACTGCTCAAGACGAGCAATGCAGATTTATTAATTGGTTCAGTTCAGCACTTCATCAATGGAAAGTGAACATACACCAGCCTTTGCAAACCTGAGCACATTTGCCACATGCTTCAGGCAAACTCACTGGTAAAGATAAACAATAAAAGAAGTTTATTTTAAGTGATATTAAGTGATAGGCAAAAAGTCAGAGTTAGTTACCAAAAGAAAGTAAAATATAACCATGCAGTCTAAACTCTCAACCCTATTAGACTGGGCAACATCTAGATTAAGCAGTGTGGTGGAAAATTAACCACGCGTTGTGTTTGGATCAGAACCAAGCCTGAGGTCCATTTATTCAAGCATGCGCATACAGGGAGAGTCAGCTGAAGCTGCTCTGCGTAAACAGAAAATACAGGGGTTTATATAGCTGAAAACCACAATTTGTTAAGCACATTTCCTTTAACAGCATTTTCCCTTATTTGGCATATAGTGCAAGCTTTAACAGCAGCTTTCCTTATTTGGAATATAGCAAAACAAGTTTTCCTGTTATTGACAGGTTGTTCTTTGCGGTTAACGGGTCTTTCCTAATTTCTAGCTGTTAGGGTTACATTTCTTTAGCTGTGCTGTTGCAATTGCCTTACAATGGAATTTTCCTGACTCTCTTCTTATGCTCTATATACACAGTTAGCTTGACCAAAGTTTTAGGCCTACTTGGGAAGTTTAGGCCTCCTTGGGTCCAGTGGATTTTCCTCCACAGCAGTTTTTCTCACCCCACTGGATATTGCAGTCCATAGTATACAGCTCTCACCCTTGAAATCTGGGCCAGTCCCCTCAGTTGGAGTTTTCAGAGTATCCTTGTTGCTTGTAGCATAGGAGGGTGAAGGAGAAAGGCCCTGCATGTGTCCACTGTGTCTGTTTTATACCCTCAGTTCATGTGTTTGGAAACACAAGTCCAGGCACGTCTGGTGGTCATTGCTGAGTCTCCAAGCAAGGTTGAGGAATTCCCCTGGTGGGGCCTCATGCAGGTGAGTCATTGCATTGTAGCTCCCTTGCTGGACAATGGCTGTGGATGGGCTGTTTGACACCCTGCCCAGGCATTGGTTACTTTCCTTGCTGTTGCCTCTGGGGAGCTAATGTCTGGCTGATTCCCCAACTTACAGTAGGTTTTAGTGACAAGCATACAACACAATTCTCATAACTTCATATGAATTAATGATATACATATACGGATAGAGAAATAACTCAGCAAATCATAACCTTTCCCCTGATACCTTACAAGGCATGCTTTATATGCAAGGTCACAATCATATATAAATGAGGAATATGCGGGTTACAGGGTGCTCCCCCAAGGTACAGAATGTCACAGCTTATTTCACCACAGAAATGCAGCCACATCTGGGGTAGAACACAGTAGCTGTGTCTCGGGCACAGACACTGCACCACAGATTAGGACAGGAAGTGAAGGCCGTGGACCCTGGCAGAGGTAAATGGAGTGCCATTGCCTCTGTCCTTTCCTCTCAGAGCGATCCCAGGGAATGGGGTTGGGCAATTAGTCTTCTGTTTGCTTGCGTAGGGTACTGTCCATCTCTTGTTGATAAAGTTAATACTCAAAGGGCCCTTTGGGATCCTTAGCTGCTCCTGGGTCACCAGGTCACAGCAGTGGTTAATATTTTTATTTGCAATTACAGACTCCACCTCAGGAATCCTGCTTTCTTTTACCTCCAGACTGGATTAATCTGACAGGCTTTCCTTGGGGCTACCCCAGAACAGCGCTTGGGAGCTTTGTCTGGTGCAGAATTCAGCTGATTGTTTCATGAGCAAGCGCTTCTTATGGGGAACATATTTTCCTAGTGCCCTGTGGTCTGCTTTGGCTTCCAGTTTGTTGCTAGGACACTTAGATCCATGGAGCCCTGTATTGATAGGGTCCTGGCTTCCTTAGACACACCTTCTCTCTTCAGGCTCCAGCCTAGCACTTGAGATCAGCTGAGATAGCTACGTTGACAGCCCCTGGATCTATATGACTGCATGCTGGGGACAGAGCAATGTTAGTGGAGGGCCCTTGACCCTGGCATTCACTTCCCCCATTCGGTCTGTTGGCCTTCATGTCATGTGGCAAGGCCGCTGAATTCTGGCATGGTTCAGGGAGGTTTCTGTTCTCAGTGATAGCTGATGACAGACCAAGGAGTAATGGTCTCAAGTTGCAGTGGGGGAGGTTTAGGTTGGATATTAGGAAAAACTTTTTCACTAGGAGGGTGGTGAAACACTGGAATGCGTTACCTAGGGAGGTGGTGGAATCTCCTTCCTTTAGATATTTTTAAGGTCAGGCTTGACAAAGCCCTGGCTGGGATGATGTAGTTGGGGATTGGTCCTGCTTTGAGCAGGGGGTTGGACTCCTGAGGTCCCTTCCAACCCTGATATTCTATGATTCTATGATTCTTTGTAAGTTATATTGTCTCATGTTAGCAATGGTCAAGTTGTTCTGTTTTTGTATGTGCACGTTGAGAGATAGGAAAGAGGCCAAAGCTCACCTGCAAAGAGGGACGGTAGATGTTGGTCTTTTTGTTAAATGGCATGCATGTGCTTCGAGCTGTAGAGGAGCACTCCCATTCTTATACTAAGATAAGCACAGAGAGAGTGGAGGAAAGAAGGAAGATGCATAGACAGAGAGAAATAGAAAGATGGCCAAGTTAGGTCGATGCGGTAGAAAGGAAAAGAAAGAAGATGCTGTATCCAGGGAAATCCCAGTGCGGGATTTAGGGACATGGAAATGAAATAGTTCTGTTGGAAGCTGGGCAGGAACCTAGGACACAGGGCACCCCTGCTCTTGCTGGAGCTGTCACAATCGGATCTTTAATAACCGTCTTGTCCCTTGCTGAAGAAGGGCAGCTGTTGTTATTTATTTACATGATCCAGGCTCTTCAGAGTTCTTTATTTTGGCACTTTGGGCTCCTGGCATTTTGGGGAAGCACCCTCACTTCCCCTCTCCACCCAGTATGAGTCTCTCTCAGTGGTTAGGGCACTAGCCTAGGACTTGGGAGACTCTGGTTCAATTCCCTGCTCCATCATAGACTTTCTATGTGACCCTAGGCAAATCACTTAACTTCTCTGTGCCTCAGCTCTCCATCTGCACAATGGGGATCACCAACCTGCCCTGCCTGACAGGTGTTGTGAGGATAAATACATTAAAGATGTGAACTGCTTGGGGATCTACTGATAAAAAGCGCTATATAAGCAATAGATACAGAATTATTAATATTCCCTAAGTGATCCCACTTTGCTGCTGACACCAGTTTGAGCCTGGATTCAAGTTCCTTGCCTGCCCGCTGCTAATGAGAACATCCAGGAGTGGTCTCTCTTTAATGATGCAAAGATATTCCTCCCAACAACCATGCCCAAAGCTGTCTCCATGATCCTACAGGCCCTGGGGGGAGGGAAGGGCAGTGCCCAAGCTCCTGGGGGAGTTGCTGGATTCAGGACAGGCCCGCAGCTGATAAACCTGACTGGCTGCCCCCACCGTGATGCTGCCCAATTTCCCCTGCAGAGCAGGTATCTCTGGGAGAAGGACGCCTTTGTAACACAAATTGGTTAAGTTCCTTTCAAGACAGAAACAGCTGTTGGAGGTGAAAGGAGAGAAGCGAAAGGATATGGAGCACAAAACAAGATATGCCTGAAAACGACACATGACTGGCCAAAGGGGAAGAGGGATTCGCCATTCTCTGTATGCATGTCAATGAGTTAGAGACGGCCCCAGACTGTCTGGGGACATCTGATATGCCAGTAAAAGAGATTGACAGGCGCCTGCTGGGCTTCATTAATGCCCCAGATGGAAAACAATTTGCTGGCCATCATCTTTGCCTCAAAGTTACAGAACTGAAAACCAGGCTTGTCTCACCCTGCTCTGCTTTGGTCACTGCTGGATTTATACTGCAGGTTCTATTCATCAGCCTGTCCACATATATATACATCCTTGGCCCCACCACGGCAGCCACCTGTGGCCCCTGTTTCCCTGTAGATCACATCATAGTTTCTACCCACAGATTTATCTCACCGTCCCATGCATCCGTCCATCCATCCCATCTCACTTGATCTTGCTTCCATGGAGCCATCCAGTCACGCGTCCACCCACCTATCCCTCTGCTGCATCCACCTGCAGCATCTATCAGTCAACCTATTGTGTTCCCTCCAGCCCTTTGTCCTGCAACAGCCTATCTGTCTGGCTGACTGTAACCAAAGGGCGCTTGTGTCTGATGCCTGTGACATCTAAAGGTTTGGCCCAGGGGGAAATGTGTCATGCGGGTCATGTGGTACTAAGTTGTGTCCATGGAGATGGTCAGAGACAGTCGCATGGGGCTCCAACTTAGTAGCCACCTTTCCCAGCTCTTTGTTAGGTAGAAACCTGTGCTGAGTAAAGGTCTGTGAGAGGTAATAGGTCCAATTCATTTTAAACCCCTAGGATCCTAGGGGCCAGGAGCCTCTGGGTGTCTTTGCTGGTCCCAGTCACACCCCTAGCCTGGTGTGTGGGTGATACTGGATGTACAGGCGCAAGCTGCACAATGATATTCAGGCAGATTTGTAACCAGTCATTGGCCTGGTTTGTATTCCCACTAAGCGTGGTGAGTAGTTAGTTTGTAATCGTGGTAGCTGTCCAGGGGCTGCCAACAGACTAGACGGAGCCATGGCTGTCATCCTCTTGTGGGTTTGTAGCACAGTGCTTTGCTCACCCTATAAGTGTGTCTTTGTAACAGACTTGGCCTGTCTTTCTGCCTCCCGGCTGTCTGTGACTGGACATCCCCGAGTGTCGTGCCTCACATGCTGCCCTCGGTGTCTGTCCTCTGGCTACGCTCGGGTCATCGGCAGCACTGTAACACCCAAACTCAGACAGCCAGTCATATTATATTAACAACCCCCTGGGATTTTTGAGTAGGCTTTGTCACTTGCAGCATGAAGAATGGCATGGTAGGAGCTGAAACGTTTTGTGTCCCATTTGACATTTAAAAGAAAACAAAAAACCAATGTCTTGTTTGCTATCAGTTAACTAAAACTTTGAAACAAAAAGTTGTTTTGACCCAGAAAATGAAACTTTTCACTTTGCAAATGTCAAATGGGGGCATTTGGACAATTTGGAAATTTGTTTTTTTTTTCGATTGGGAGATTTGTTGTCACTAGCTCTTCCAGTGAACAGTTTCTGTTTTGTCAAAGGGCCAGATCCTGGGCTTGCACTCTCCACAGCTCAAGAAAGGGGGACCCAACAATTGTTTTAAACAGCCCGTTCATTCCCCCAGTCCTGGACCATCATAGTGTCAGACTGGTCTCTCAGTACATCGTAGAGCAGCCTTGGGTCTGCTCTAAGTTACACCTAGCTGCCCACAGCTATGAGGGGCTGTTCCAGCAGTCAGGGACTGCCAAGGTGTAGAGGTGCTCTGGTCACACCCCCTCAATCCCAGTCCTATGGATCAGAAGGGGACCAGAAGGTGAGAATAAACTAGGAATCTCTCTTACACACACGGGATCCTGAGGGACCTGGGGAAGCCAATTTTCCAGCTTCCTAGACCATCATGGGGCCTGTGTAAAGTTTGTATCTGCTCTGTTCAACTGAATCTTTTCTGTCTGCCCTGAAGTTCCCTATGAATAAATGATACAGTCTCAAGGGCAACAAAATAAACGAATGCTTGAGACTGTAAAGCAAGAAAATGCGTATGTACCTGCTAAGGCCTGTCCTATGGTGCCTTGCAGCTGGGCCACCTGGAAGACCTATAGCCTTCCACTGGTTTAGGTGTGACTGATCTCCGAGAAATGCAGAACTGTCAGGTCTTGTCAGGTAAATAGAGGAGGGACTGGTTTGCAGCTCTCTGCAATTTTTAAGCTTGCATGCGTATTATGCAAATCATGTAATTTAATAAGAATAATAATCCCTTTATGTAGATGCCTTTTCGTGAAGTATCCCAAAGCATTTGCAGAACTTAATGAACTGAACACAGGGTGTAATGCAGCCACCTCCAGGGTGAAATACAGCTGTTCCCTATCTTCCGACCTACACCAAATCTAGGATAGGAAAAGTTAATATTGGAAATTGCAAGGGGATATTTAAGAAAGTGAGGCATAATACATGCCCTGCGGATGGTTAGCACCCCTATCTATGTAAAGAGTAGCATGGAATCTCTGACTACAAACGGTCAGGACCTCTCAGATTTATGCCTTGTCTGAAGGAGGCACCCCTAGCAGCTTAGAGCTCCTTGGCATTGTACAGTACAAGGATTCTGGTTCAGTCCTGACTCCGCATGAAGGGAGCCACCTACTGGGTCGACTTCTCGATGGAGTTGCACCTTGTGCAGCGATTTGCTCCTGTGCAAAGGAGCTGTAAAACGCTTCCATTGGAGCGGGTGAAGAATTCTGATTTGCTAGCATTTTATATCCACTTTGCACAGCCATGTATGACTCACAAGGTGCAAAACAGGGGTGAGGCCCCTGTGCAGCATTTCTAGGCAAAGAAAGTGAAGATTAAACCATAGTGAGTCACGTAGTGTCACTTCCGTAATAACCCATATGGAGAAAAGCCACATTTAACAGTAGAATATCAGAAGAAAGGGAAAGTAAAGAAAAAAGAGAAGGCAGGGGAGGAAATGCAAGAAAAGAGAGGGGGGTAGCATGGTCTAGTGGACTGGGGACTGAACTGCCCAGGAGACCTGGATTCAGTTCCAAGCCCTGCCACTGACCTTCCTCTGCCGCCTCTCTCTGCCTCTGTTTCCCCTCCCACCCTTTCTGTCTTGTCTATTTAGACTGTTAGAGTTTGGGGAAGGGACTGTCTCTCACTATGTGTTTATGAAGCACCTCTCTGAGATGCAGAGAGATTAAGGTCAGACTTTTCAAAACAACTCAGCGCCCAATATTGGGAACGGTTTTTCTAAAGAGCTGAAAACCCGCTTTTGAAAACTGACCCTTACTAAATAGAAAAAGTATCATCCTTAAGTTATTTTCCAATTTTGCAACTTTTAAGGTCATATTCACTGGTGCGTGCTGGCTGCTTTATGCCACTCTGGAGCAGCACAGAGCAGCCAGAATTTACTGGCTCGCTAAATAGGTGCTTTGCATTACCACAGCAGAGCAAAGAAGGTGGAGTGTATACCTCAGATGTCCTCTGCTTCCTGCCCTCCAAATTCCCCCAGCCTCTTGCACCCCATATTTCTCTGCACACACACATATACTTTCCCTCTTCCTCCAACCCCTTCTGTTGAGTAGATCTTTGCAAAGACTGACTTTTGAGGAGAAATATTTAGGGTCAATGGTCATTTTTGGCCACACTTTTTCATAACGGAACATTTTTGGTCAACATAGGTTGGTGCATAAAAATCAGGAACTCACAAAGAACTGCCCTCTTTCAAAACATGTCTGCCATCTTCTGCTTCTCACTGTAGTCTTCACATGTAAGAGTGATCGAATCCATGCTTTACGTGCCAGACTCAGCTCAGATGCAGCTATCGAACTGTGAGTGTCCTTTCCATAATAACTAGAGCTGAGATTAATTTTAGATAACAAACTCAGACTCTGATGAAATTTGGCACTTAAATATTGTAAAAAAAGTTAACTCTTCTCCTTACATGGGCTGCAACTGTGGTAGTCAGGTCTGTACAGTCCTCTGGCAATTTCTTCGTGGGTGAATCGTCCTCCTGATCCACCCATAATACCACATCGTTCATGCATCACTCTCTGAACACCTTAAAATGTGCCCTGCAAATTTAATCTTTCTTTTCATAAGACCTCTGATTGGCGTTTGCTGAGTTCAGTCATCTCCAATACTTTTTCGCTGGTTACGCAGTCTGGCCGCGATGTCTTCAGAATTCTTCCATCACAACATAATTCGAAGGATTCTAGTTTCTTTATTATTGGTTGTTTGAATGTCTGTGAGAGTATAATCTGGCCCATACCAATAGGATATATTTGAAATTAGGACATGCCAAATATTTGGACAGGTAAGATTTTGCAAGGGCGAAATACAGGCAGAAGAAAAATGTGTCAAATGTCTCAAAATATTGTTACAAATAAAATTCCATGCCAGTGATCACCTGGAGGAGGAGTAATGATACATGTGGCTGGTTCTTACATCAAGGAACTGTAGTGTTTATACAGTGAATTCTTCACTGGCGTCCTTTCAGCAAGACGCACTAGGGTACAGGAGGGGATTGCTATCATGTGAGCTGCAGCGGCTCTGGGTCTGGTGCAACAAGAACTGCAACTGCAGGATGCAATAGCTGAAGACACAAGGCGGGTGGGGAGAGCTGCAGTAATGGATGTAATTTTGGGGGGGATGGGGCAGGAGTACGGGTATTCCCCAACTTTCAACCCGGGATGGACAACAACGTATTTCCCTCCAAATTTCACCCCCTCTTGGAGGGAAGGATGGCAGCAGAGGGGAATCTGGGGCTGTTGCTTTATTGTAACAACACGATTTCTCCCAGCCTCCTTCAGCTCTGCAGGTGGCTGCTGTCTAGAACCTGGAGGTGGCTCAGTTCCAACATGCCTGCTTCCCTCTGCGATAGGGTGTTCACCCCACACTTGCCCTGAGAGGGTTCAGGCAGACTGAGAAGGGGCTTAATTAACCCAACAGGCCACAGTGGAGAGGAATCAGGTGGCTAAGCAATCCTGGTTGAATGAGGAGGCCCAGCTGAGGAGGAAGGAGTTGGGTTGGGACTATAAAGGCAGGAAATTGGCAGCAGAAAGGGGAAGTCTGTGGTCCCTCCGTGGTAGAAGGGAGGAGTGTTTGGAGGCTACAGGGACAGTAGCCCACAGTTACTCCCTGGGAAGGGGGAGTTACGAGGTTGGCAAACCCAGCTAGTGGGGAGTGCTAGATGGTAGGAGAGGGCTCAGAGACAGGCAGAAAGGTATGGAAGGGAACAGGCCTTGGCTACCAGCTAGAGAGTCCCCAGAATAGAAGGCAGGCCCTGGTTCCCCTGCGGCACTAGCAGCCAGGGCATGGGAAGCCTGCCTAGGACTGCTGGCGAGGAAAGACTTCCCAGCCTCAGAAGGGGAAGGTGCGTATAGTGACCTGGCTGGAGGCTAAGTCACCAAGAGGCAGCAGCAACTCGTGGCGCGAGAGAGGGGCTGCAGAGGCAGAGCGATGGCATGCAACTGCAGGAAGGGGCCTTGACCTGGAGAGCTATTCCTCAGAGTGACCAGGAGGAGGCGCCATCTGAGCAGAGCACCCCCTCCCATCCTCTTCTCCCCTCCCAGCTCTCTGTGTAAAGGAGGGCATCAGAGTTGGCCACAGAGGAGGCTGAGCTGGTTATAGTGGAGACTGGGCCCTGCCAGGTTGAGATACAAGGGAGAGGAGCTGGGAAGACCAGGCCTTAGAGAGGGGAATGAGGGGACCTGGTCACTGAGGGAAGCTCGGGGGGCACAGGCTTGGGAAAGCTTTAGGAAGGGCAGCTGGGGGCAAAAGCCCAGCAGGGAGCCTTGAGGAGGCAAGTTGTGGGTCTAGGCAGGGATGGGGGGGTTGGTGGGGAGAGGCTGGGAGGTTGGAGGGAGTGAGGGGGGGTGTTGTTTGGTGTGAGGGGTGGGTGGAGTCCTGTGGGTGGTGGAAACAGCTGGTTGCAATTTCTGAACCAGAAAATTTTCCCCTGGAAAAAATGGTTTTGTTGAAAATGATTTTTTCTCCCCACAGGAAAATGGTGGGTTTTTTTTTAAATCAACACTATGGAAAATTTTGAAACAAAACAATTTTAAGAACAGAAAAAAATTAAAATGTCCTTGTTTGCACTTTTCTGTTCTCCACTCTCTGACTTTTCAGATCATCAGCTCTGGAAAAATCACCAAGTGGCAAAAGGAAAATGCAACTGTCACTCTGTGGCTTGTCTGACTTGGCCAAAGTAGAAATTTTGAAAAGCTACAGCATAAGCAAAGAAAAAAAGAGGGGTGGGGGGGGAACCCCAATCCTCACCATTATTCATTTTATTGCAGTGAGTGGCACAAATGAAAAAAGGGAGAGCCAAGAAGGGGAAAGGAAACTTCAAAAATTTTTGGAAAAAAAAAAAAACAATGGAAAACGTTCAGTCTCAAACCCTTGGAAATGGAAACAACTTAAGTTGTAATTTAGTGCAAAAGGCTGTGTAGACACTCTTCTTTTGGTGTAAGTAGACTAACTGAAATAAGACACTCTTAAACCAGAATAAGAGTGGGCAAACAGGCAGAGTTAATAGATGCTTGTGTTTTAAGACCCAAAGAGACCATTCTAATCCACTAGCCTGAGCTCCTGCATGGCACAGCCTGGAGAATCCCCTCCAGTGATTGCTGCACCAGGCCTGCACCTTGAGCGAGACTGACCAGACCGACGTGTGTTCTGGAACGAGTCATTGTGCAGATTTTTATCCTGGGTATAAGTCTTTGTATGTTATGGGTAAAATAAGTTGTCACTTTTAGGAGAAATGATGATTTAATATCCATAGCTACACAGGACACCACACGAAAGCAGCAAATTATGTGTTCTAGAAGTTTGCTATGAAATAAAACATATTGCAAAGAGGCAAATTTTGCCTCCATACAGCAATGTGTAAATATGCCGTACCCTGCCTGGCTAACCAAACACAGACTGATGCATGAACTTTCATGACATGTTTTCAGTGGGAAAAGTCACCCACCTTGTCTCTTACAATAGTCTGTTTTATGAGAGACAATTGGGAAAATCTTTTTTTTTTTTTAATTTGGCTGCAAAACAAAGTGGTAACTCATGTCTGAAACACCAGGTCATGCTTGTACTGTTACCTGATATACTTGCATTTGAAGAAAAGAAAAACTACAGTAAGCTTAAAAAGTTTAATACTTAAATACATTAAAAGGATTTCAGGAAGTGGCTGTGACTTAGCCCATAAAATATTTGACATTTATAGCACAGAGTTTTTTATCTTCAGGCCCTTAGCACTTTGATTAAAATTTCTACAGTCCTTTGATTTTCAGAAGAGCTCAGCCCTTGATTTCAACTGGGATCGTGCGGTGCTCAGCACCTCTGAAAACCTGACCCGAATTAATCTTACTGTTTCCAAAGCAGACAATTCTGCTGCACTTTGCTTAGATTGTTCAAAGGTTTAGTAGAACAAAAACTTTCAAGGCGATGCTTTGAAGAAGAAAGATTGGCAGAAAATCATCCCTCCAAACTGACTTTAGAAACGTCAAAGAATTAAGTTAATCTCAGACTTGTCCAGTGTCGTCACTGGTATTTACTGAAATAACGATGAACAGGAGACTGGTGCATCAGGTTCCCATAAAAAAAATTGTTTGGACTTATCACAGGCTGTCACCTCCCAAGGGGAGAGGGCAAGAGGGAGATTAGGTCAGTGAGAGGGAGAAAGTGAGAGCACAGAGAGCAGCAAAGGCTCATAGTGATCGAATCTGCTATTTGATATCTGAGTTTAGACTGGAAAGGCAACTCTTGCAAGCAGCAGCTTTCACAGCATCCTGGGGAGGAAGGGAATCAAGGACACAACAGAACTGTAGGAGGAAGACACATACACAGGTGAGTTCTAAGCACCCAGTGCAGAATGAACTGTGATTCCTTGCATATGGTAGGAACAATTGATCTGGGTCACTCCTGGTTGCCTTGACATTGCACAAAAGATAATTGGTGGTAGCTTCTGCTAACCTCCTCTTCACACCAAGGGAGAAAAGTCATGGACTCCTGAATACCCTTTGTAAAGCCACTAAGTTCAAAGGGGTTTCTAGGAGGCAAGTCAGCTGCAATGGGCATGTGGTTGGGAGTGATTCATAACCTATTCAGTTATTTCTGGGGTGGGTGCTGGGGTAACGTTCTGGCTTTATTCCTCTGTTAGGATGTTGATTAAAGATGGACTTTGCTCGGGAAATACAAATTGCAGGAGTGGGACTTGAAATCCCAGTGACTGGATTCTTCTGTCACATTTCTGCTCATAGCAGCTACTGGCTTTGTTTGGCCAGGCCAAGTGCAGTCAAGGCAGCCCTAGAAAGATGTAGAAAATACCATGCAACTCAAAATGAAGGGAAAGAGAACAAATTGGACTTCACTGTAGATTAACTGGATTCCAGGTGATTTTCTGCAGGATTTGTTTCAGCCATGGACTCTTAACATGGTGGGGTGGGAAGGTTACAATGCAGCCTCTCGGACAAGGATTTTATTGCATATTTTGTTGTTGGGAAAGATCCTTAGCTGGAGTTGTTTTTGATATGCTAAACTGGGGGGTAGGTCAGGGAGGTGTGGTGGTAGTTGAAAAGGTTTCTGTTAATGCATTGAAAAATATGGGGGAAAAGCACAGTCCTTGAAATCAGGAATTCTGTATTACACCTGGATTTTATGCTGCATTATTTTAATAAAAACAGCAGTGTTTTATTAACCCCATGGGTGCCTGGCAGTAGTGCATGCAGCGTGGCTGGGACCACCTATTGCCCTGATGCTAATTTTAGCTAGAGTGAGAAGACATCTGACAAAGAGCAAGGACCATATAGGGCCATACAGGACCAGTGGTGCTGGGTGCATTTTCCATGCCCATTGAGGTGCAGGGTGGGTTAAAATGTCACTTTCTTTACCATGCTTGGGAGAAAGGGGAGGGCAGCTCTGACAGTGAGTCAGGGTTTCATTAATTACATTGCTGATTTCATTAATTACATCCTTAAGGAAAGGGTAAGCATGATCCAATGCTGGCCAGCCAGGAGTGGTCAGGGACTGGGCATTAGTCAAAGGGCAGCAATCACAAGGGTATGAGTGCCAGATTGATAAGCAGTCAGTGCCCCATCTAAATCATGGATGGAGTTGACAAATATCCCCCATCAGTTGTAGATGAAAACAAAGTAGTGTTGAACGAGAGAATTCCAGGGATTCTATACATCATAGAAAGGACAGGAGCTAATTTACAGCATGAGAACTGGGTACTGCTACTCCTTGCAGTCGCTAGGCCTGATTCTAACCCTCTCATGCTGAGCAGCAGCTTAATCAGTTGACGGCAGCCGGACTAATCATGGCACTATGAGGAGGTCAGAATCTGTCCTGTTGCTGGTGAAAGTGCCAGACTGAGAATCAAATCATCTAACCTTGGTGCCTTCAATTAGGCCCCTAAATCCATATTCAGACATCTGAATTCCAGACCTAATATTCAGAGGGTCTGAGCATCCTCCACTAAAGTCAATGGGAGCTGCAGGTAGTTGGCATCTCTGCAAATCATCCATGATATTTAGACACCTAAGTGAGACTGAAGGGGTCTAATTTTAGGCACCCAGCTTTGAAAATGTTGGCCTGAAGTCCTCTGTCCACAAACTGAGTAGAGTATAGAATGAAGACCCTACAGGGTAAGCGCCCTCAAACCCCACACCCTATACAACGTTCTCAAGAGCATCTGTGTAGGTGAAAGTAAAGTTCAGTCTGCATGGCTAGTTCAGTCCTTAGCCTCTGCAATGAGACCACCAACAAGGTCACTAACTTACGCAAAGGACACTTATCCAGCCGGAATGGGATTGAGACCACTAGTTAATGATCACAAGGGAAAATGACTCATTACCCAACCATTCCTGGATTTGAGCTGGTGACACAGAAGAAACCTATCCTAGTCTTAGTGCCCATAGTGTTCTTTAGCCTAGAGTGATATAGTTCTAATATTTGTGTCTCAAAGATATATTAGACATGGAAAAGATACTGAGAAGGACAACAAAAGTGATTTATGGTATGGAACAGCTTCCCTATGAGGAGAGAGTAAAAACACTGGGACTATTCAGTTTGGAAAAGAGACAACTAAGAAGGGAAATATGATTGAGGTCTACAAAATCATGACTGGTGTGGAGAAGGTGAATAGGGAAGTGTTATTTACCCCTTCACATAATACAAGAACCAGGGGTCACCCAATGACATTAATAGGCATCTGGTTTAAAACAAACAAAAGGAAGTACTTCACACAACACATAAGAATGGCCATAATGGGTCAAACCAAAGGTCTATCTAGCCCAGTATCCTGTCTTCTGACCGTGGCTAATGCCAGGTGCCCTAGAGGGAATGATCAGAACAGGGAATCATCAAGTGATTCATCTCCTGTTGCCGATTCTCAGCTTGAGGCAAACAGAGGCTAAGGACACCATCCCTGCCCATCCTGGCTAATAGCCCATCAGAGTTCCTTCCCCACTCTGAATTCTAGGGTACAGATGTGGGGACCTGCAGGAAAGCCTCCTAAGCTTACTTTTACCAGCTTAGGTTAAAACTTCCCCAAGGTACAAACTATTTTACCTTTTGCCCTTGGACTTTATTGCTGCCACCACCAAGTGTCTTAACAAATATATAACTGGGAAAGAGCCCGCTTGGAAATGTCTTTCCCCCCCAAAAAATCCTCCCCAAACCCTACACTCCCTTTCCTGGGGAAGGCTTGATAAAAATCCTCACCAATTTGCATAGGTGAACACAGACCCAAACCCTTGGATCTTAAGAATAATGAAAAAGCAATCAGGTTCTTAAAAGAAGAATTTTAATTGAAGAAAAAAAATAAAAGATCACCTCTGTAAAATCAGGATGGTAAATACCTTACAGGGTAATCAGATTCAAAACAGAGAATCCCTCTAGGCAAAACCTTAAGTTACAAAAAGACACAAAAGCAGGAATATCCATTCCATTCAGCACAGCTTATTTTATCAGCCATTTAAACAAAACAGAATCTAACTCATCTCTAGCTAGATTACTTATTAAGTTCTAAGACTCCATTCCTGTTCTGTTCCCGGCAAAAGCATCACACAGACAGAGAGAACCCTTTGTTTCTCCCCCCTCCAGCTTTGAAAGTATCTTGTCTTCTCATTGCTCATTTTGGTCAGGTACCAGCGAGGTTATCCTAGCTTCTTAACCCTTTACAGGTGAAAGGGTTTTTCCTCTGGCCAGGAGGGATTTAAAGGTGTTTACCCTTCCCTTTATATTTATGACATAGCCATTGATAGACCCATCTTCCATGAATTTATCTAGCTTTTTTTGAATGCTGTTATAGTCTTGGCCTTCACAACATTCTCTGGCAAGGAGTTCCACAGATTGACTGTGCGTTGTGTGAAGAAACACTTCCTTGTGTTTTAAACCTGCTGCCTATTAATGTCATTGGGTGACCCCTAGTCACCATAGTGGAACCCACACTCAACCTGTGGAAATTGTTGCCACAGAATAATGTTAAGGCCAAAACCGTAACTAACTGTTCAACAAAGAATGAGAATTTGATAGAGGAAAGGTTCATCCATAGCTATTAGCCAAGATGAGCAGGGATGCAACCCCACACTCTGGGTGTCCCTAAGCCTCTGACTGCCAGATGCTGGGACTGGATGACAGGGGAGGGATCACTTGATAATTGCCATGTTCTGTTCATTCCCTCTCATGCACCTGGCATTGGTCACTGTCAGATGTCTGGATACTGGGTTAGATGGACCATCAGTCTGACCCCGTATGGCCATTCTTATGTTCCGTGTAAATAGGAGCATCTAGCAAACATCCATTCCATATAGCCCTTAAACATACATTTCTATCTATTGTATTTATGGGGTTCTAATCACTGTAGTGTCTGGGTAGATTTTGAGGGTGGGATATTGAAAGTGATCTAGGGGATTTGGACACCCAGTTCCTATTCATTGTTTGTCCAAATGTCTTAGGTGGCTTTGTAGATCCCACCCTAAATGTTTTTTTCAGTCCTTCCTGGTGTAACATTGTCTTCTAGCACAGTAATCCAGAGATGAATATGGCCCTGTCTGTCACCAGAGAAGCACAGCCCAAATGCTTGGTCCCACTCAGCGAAGGCAGGGGTCATGAGAGAAGGTCATGCACCTAGCCTCATGTTTGATGGACAGGGCTGTGAGCCTGGCAAAAGTGTCAGTTCCTAGCATCTATGCATCACTTCTAGCAACCCTCTCTGGGCAGTCCAGGTGCGCTGTTGCAATGTTCTGGAAGGAATCCGATCTGGCCCTCATCATAGAATATCAGGGTTGGAAGGGACCTCAGGAGGTCATCTAGTCCAACCCCCTGCTCAAAGCAGGACCAATCCCCAGTTTTTGCCCCAGATCCCTAAATGGCCCCTTCAAGGATTGAACTCACAAGCCTGGGTTTAGCAGGCCAATGCTCAAACCACTGAGCTATCCCCCCCATCAGCCACAGCTGGTGGATTCAAGATGCGCTCTTGAAAGGGAAAGGAGTTAAAGGCTAAATAGAGGATGCAGAAGAATCTCACCTCCAATTAAAATGTTCCATTAAATGTAATCTTGAGATGATGCAGGGGAGGAGATGCTCTCTTGGGGCAGTTGTTTTCCCTTGTCCTCTTTCACTCACTTCTTGCTGTGGTGGGGGCACTTGCTCCTATGGAGAATGCATCCTCTCCTCATTTAAACCCCTGACCGCTGCTGAATGCGCCAGACACCACCCTGACATTTTGTGGCATTTCAGTGGCATGCCAGCAGCTCAGCTGCAAGGGTTAACAAGACTGGGCGGGGCGGGGGGGGGGGTTGAAAACAAGCTGTGAAATGGAAGAAGGTCAGTCTCTTGGAGGGTTTTGCTGCATCACAGATGGTTTTAAATTATCAGCCCATCTGCAGAAAATGTTGTCTCCATTCCTTCCCCCAAAAGGAAGCCTGGAAATTGACACTTCTTATGACCAACTGTCTGACTAAATGAAAGAGCCCCCTGGTAGTTCAAGCAGAATCCCTACCATAACTCATAATGGGAGTTTGGAATAAACAACAGCAGCAGGACCCTTTTCAACTGGAATTATACCATTTATGGGAGGCGCATCTACCGGCAAAGTAAACACCTGTTAGTCTGGATGCTAGGAACCTCTTCGCTCCACTGGCTCTACCCGTGCTAAATAGAAGTGATTACCTCCACTGGGTAAGGCAGCTGAATTCCAGCAACGGCTAAAAGCCCTTTAGAGAGGAAGTATGGGCCGGAGTTAGGGAAAGCTAGCTAACTTCCACAGCTTACATGAACAATCCCGGTCTGTGGAAGGGGCTTGCGTGGCATCAGACGTTATTAAGGGCTTTCATGCTAAGGGTAAAAGCTGCACATGAACATAGAAAAGTAGCGAGGCTGCCAATATCCACCGAGACTGAAAGCCAAGAGACTGTGACTGGCCAATAAAAAGGTATAGAAAGGGGTCATGGAAGTGGCTGCTGGAACACAGCCTTAATTCCCAAGGGATAAACAGGATCGATTTTCCAGCAGCATATACAGGGCCTGATCCTCTTCTCACATATCCTGGTGTAACTCCACTGTCCTGGATAGAGTTACTCCCAATTTATACCATTGTACGTGCAGAATCAGGTCCATAAAGTCTGAAAACTGGCAGCCTTTAGCCACACCAACTGGGAAAATAATGTCCCCATTTTCTTCTTTGTCCCCATTTTTTTCCTATATTGGAAGCCAGGGAGACACAAATACTGTCAGCAGACACCGCTAACGCTCATGGCTAAATAGAGGGCATGAGGGAAGAATTATGCTAGGATTTCATGGTCACATTTTCCATTTTAAAATGTCTTTTCAAAATAATTTGGGGAAAGTGCTGATCTCTGGCCCTGGGGGTGGGGGGAACCACCTCTGTTTACCCCAGAAGAGGTGCTGCTGAGGCTCCAGCAGGGCAAACGTCTCTGCCAGGGTGCCTCACCCCTGCCTTGAAGAAAACCCCATCTGGGGGCTGAAGGAAAGGTTGCGGTTCACATCCCTTTCAGTCTTTGGTCTCTACTGTGCGAGTATCAGCTGAAGTGGTGGATTTTTGTCATGTGCTCCCTTCCCCACTGTAATAGAGCCAGACTCACCTCGCGGCACCTCCTGCGGCTCTGCGGGAATTAGCGTGTCAGCCTCTGGAGCGCCATCTGGTGATCCACCTTACCACTGGGCCTGGTCCCTCCCAGGACCCGGTGCCTCCGCCCATTGGGGTGCTGCCCCCTGGCAGTAAACCCCAACAATCCCTGCAGGTCTCCCCTCCCTGGGGAACCCCTACCCCCACCTCACCTCAGTCTTGGCTACTGCCAGTCATTGCTTAGCCCTGCTCCCCAGGGCAGACTGCAGTGTATCAACCACTCATCACCGGCAAGTGGAGTGGGACCTGCTGCCTCTGTCTACCCATGGGCTGCCCCCTTGCAACCCCAGTACCTAATAGACCCTAATCTAGGCCTCGCAGCCTGGGGGTTTCCAGGCCAGAGCTCCCTTGCTCCCAAGGCCTTTCCCTCTCAGCCCTGCCCCAATCTAGGTATTCCCTCAGGTCCCTGCAGCCAGGCCCTTCCCTCTCTGAACACAGAGAGAGACTGGCTAAACTTCAGCCTAGCAGCCCCTTTATAGGCCCAGCTGCAGCCTGATTGGGGTGTGGCCCAGCTGCGGCCTTTTCCCCAGTCAGCCTAGCTTTTCTTGCCCTCAGCCCTGGCTCCCTCCCAGGGCTGGCTTTTAAGCAGCACAGGGCAGGAGTGGGTAACCTTTACGTATGTCCGGGTGGAGGAGGATCAGTCGTGCCATTCCCGGTTGGACTGCATTTATTTTTCACATTTCCATCTGGCACGAGCCCATGCTGCCGGCGTCCGGCCAGCCCCGTTCTCGGATCACCACGTGGTGACCGTGACAGCCTCTCTCAGTTCGGCCTATTGGCATTTTAACAACAGCTTGCTGGAGGACGTGGGCTTCGTGGCCTCCTTCCAGGAGTTTTGGCTGGCCTGGCGGGAGCAGCAGCTTGCCTTTCCCTCGGTGAGGCAGTGGTGGGATGTGGGGAAGGTGCGCGCACGGCTCTTCTGCCGCCACTATACCTGGGGCGCCACGCGGCAGAGGGATGGGGTGATAGGGCAGTTGGAGCGGGAGGTCTTAGAGCTAGAGAGGTGTCTGGCCTCCAGCCCCGAGGATCCACCCCTCCGTGCAGCGTACCGGGAAGAGCTCCGGGCCCTGGAGGACCATCGAGCCCGGGGTGCTTTTGTTCGATCCCGCATCCGTCTCCTTCGGGAGATGGATTGCGGCTCCCGCTTCTTCTATGCCCTGGAGAAAAGGAGAGGGGCCAAAAAGCACGTCACCTGCCTCCTGGCAGAGGACCGTACCCCCCTCACGGATCCGGAGGAGATGCGTGGAAGGGCCAGGGCCTTCTACACTAGCCTTTTCTCCCCAGATCTGACCGACGCCGAAGCCCGCAGGGTGCTCTGGACTGAACTCCTGACGGTCAGTGCGGGCGACCGAGGCCAGCTGGAGCTGCCTGTCTCTCTGGCCGAGCTCTCGGAAGCCCTCCGCTGCATCCCCACCAATAAATCTCCAGGCATGGACGGCTGACCGTGGAGTTCTACCGCGTGTTCTGGGACGTCCTCAGCCTGGACCTTGTCATCGTCTGGGCCGAGTCCTTGCAAAGTGGGGTCCTCCCTTTCTTGTGCAGGTGAGCCATGCTCGCCTTATTGCCGAAGAAGGGGGACCTCCACGACCTACGGAATTGGTGTCCCGTCTCGCTCCTCAGCACGGACTGCAAGGTCATAGCGAAGGCCATCTCACTGCGGCTGGGGTCCATGCTGGCGGACGTAGTCCATCCTGACAGACCTACACCGTCCTGGGCCAGACTATATATGATAACTTGTATTTGGTCCGGGACCTCTTGGAGCTGGGGTGTAGGGATGGTCTGTCATTCGCAGTGATGTTGGACAATCTCCCGGAGGACGTCCATGGCAGCTGGGCTCTGCTCGGTCCCCGAGCAGTCCCGCTCCTCGAGGATGGCGTTAAAGTCCCCGCCCAGGACCAGGCACTCATGAGGATCCAAGGAGCCGAGGAAGGTGGATGCCTGCTGATAAAAACGCAGCTGCTCCAGGCCCAATGTTGGGGCATAGACGTTAATGAGGTTGACCACGAGCCCCTCCATGTGGACCCGGAGATGCAGCAGGCGGCCTGGCACAGCCTCAGCGACCCCCAGCACCTCGGGCTGTAGTCGGGAGAGAACAGGGTCGCCACTCCAGCAGTACAAACTGTGAGATGGCAAAGTAGACCCTGTCCCCCCACTCCAGCCACCAGCTGTCTTTGGCAGCCGTATCCATATGGGTCTCCTGCAGGAAAACCACAGAGTACCCCCCTCCCAAAGGAAGGAGAGCACCTGGCACCTGGCCATCCTACAGCCCTGGGTGTTCAGTGTTGCAAAGATGATAGGTGCCAGGAGGGCTGGGGGGGATCCTCGCCATCAGGGATGCTCTCGGCCCCCAGTGGGCCGTGCAGCAAACCGTGACCTACCCCGAAGGTGAGCAAGGAGTCACAGAAGCCACGGGCCCGGTGGTAAGCCGCAGAGCCTGCTTCCTGGTCCTTTTACCCTCCCCCATGAGGGCCCTCATGGCCCGGAGGATTTGAAGAAAATCCCCCCATCGCTGGACAGCGAGCTGCACCTTATTACGGGAGCCACAGATGTCTTCTAGAAACTCCCACAGCTCTTCTCGCAGCCAATGGGGGGGTGGGGTCACTGGCCCCTGGTCGTTCTCTGGTGGGGCCCCTGGCACAGCCCCGTGGCCCATCGAGACGGACAGGCAAGGGGCAGACCCTTGACGTGGCGTCTGATGGGCTGGCACCACGTGGCCTGCCTCAGACCCCGGCTCAATGGGGGGCGGCGGAGGGAAGATAGCAGCCCCTAGTGGGTTGGGACAGGGAAACACAAAGGCCGCTCCCTGGGGTTCACCCTCCGGGAAAGGGAAGGAGACGGCCTCAGGGGCGGCAATGGCATCGCAGGAGGTGGAGGGGATAGGGAGGGGTCAGGAGTAGGGGCAGGGAGAGGGACAGAGGCGGGATTCTGGGCCCCAGTAACTGGGCCGCTGGGAGGTGAGTCCCCTCGGTCTGGCTCAGGGGTCTGAGGGACAGGGAGGGGGTCCCCAGTGATGCCAGGCCCAGGCTCAATAGCAGGTGCAATAGCCATGGCATCAGGAGGTGGGCAAGTTTCAGTGGGGCCCCCACCCGGGAAGGAAGTCGGTTGCCCCACGCCAACGGGAGATACCCCTGGTAACTTGGGTCCTGGCTGCGAGGCACTGGCCATTGCCCCAACAGGCTTGGCAGCCGTCAGCGGAGCACCACCTGCGACCGGGCAGGTCGAAGAGTCCAGGGGACCCTTGGAGGCGGGAGCAGAAGCAGTGGTTATGGGGAGGGGGCATGGGAAAGGGGGGGCCGGGGTGAGGTCGCTCAGGTTGAGGCCCGCTGGCAGAGGGTCGTCCTTCCCCTGGGTGACCAGGGTCAGACCCAGGGCCTCGATCTCCTCATAGATGGAGGGGAGATCGCCTCCCACCACCCCGGGGCCCTCCCCGCCAGCGCCCGGGGCGACGCTCTCTTCGGAGCTCGCAGGGGTTTCAGATGTTAAGGGGGCAGAGGCCTCTGTGGGGAGGGACCCCGACGGAGGGGCGGTGTTCCCCTCCGGTGCTGCCACGTCTTCCCCAGCTGGCACCGGTGGATGGAACGTGGCCATGGGCAGGGTGGAAGGCTCGGCATCGGTGCCCCCCCTTCCTGGTTTCCCTCCGCATCGGATGGCAGGAGCAGAGCTCGAGCCTTCCGCTTGCCCCGCTTTCCCTGTACTAGGGTCCAGCCCTCTGTGGCATCGTCTGTGGGCTGAGTAACAGGGGTTGGGTCTGGGGGCAGGAATGATGACTTGGGGACCTGGGAAGGCAACGGTGGGGCAGCACGACGGGGGGCAGATTCCCCCTGGGGCGGGCCCTCTCCCACGCCCGGCGATACTCCCACCGCACCCTCCGATATGGGCCCCGCCAGAGTGCATACAGCAGAGGCAGGGCTCTCCCGCTTCTCTGGGCACACGGTGGGGAGTACCCCTTGGGCCTGAGCAGGAGCAGTGGTGGACTGAGAAGGAGGGTGGCTCCGGGCACTGGGCAGCCAGGGGTGCCGACGATGATGGGGCTGGTGCCCTGCCAGGGCTCGGGTGTCCCGGGTGCTCCTCCGTGCCGGGCCAAGGGGCAGTCCCTCTGGATGTGCCCCATCGCCTGGCAGAGGTAGCACCGGGCCTCCCCGTGGAATAATGCACCCAGTAATGGGCCCCCTGGTAGGGGACCAGGAAAGATCCCTCAAGCGCCTCTCCATCATGCATCGCCGGCATCACTTGTATCTTGTATCTGATGAGGTTCAACAAGGACAAGTGCAGAGTCCTGCACTTAGGACAGAAGAATCCCATGCACCGTGACAGACTAGGGACCGAATGGCTCGGCAGCAGTTCTGCGGAAAAGGACCTAGGGGTTACAGTGGACGTGAAGCTGGATATGAGTCAATAGTATGCCCCTGTTGCCAAGAAGGCCAATGGTATTTTGGGCTGTATAAGTAGGGGCATTGCCAGCAGATCGAGGGACGTGATCGTTCCCCTCTATTCGACATTGGTGAGGCCTCATCTGGAGTACTGTGTCCAGTTTTGGGCCCCACACTACAAGAGGGATGTGGAAAAATTGGAAAGAGTCCAGCAGAGGGCAACAAAAATGATTAGGGGACTGAAACACATGACTTATGAGGAGAGGCTGAGGGAACTGGGATTGTTTAGTCTGTGGAAGAGAAGAATGAGGGGGGATTTGGTAGCTGCTTTCAACTACCTGAAAGGTGGATCCAAAGAGGATGGATCTAGACTGTTCTCAGTGGTAGCAGATGACAGAACAAGGAGTAATGGTCTCAAGTTTCAGTGTGGGAGGTTTAGGTTGGATATTAGGAAAAACTTTTTCACTAGGAGGGTGGTGAAACACTGGAGGAGGTGGTGGAATCTCCTTCCTTAGATATTTTTAAGGTCAGGCTTGACAAAGCCCTGGCTGGGATGATTTAGTTGGGGATGGGTCCTGCTTTGAGCAGGGGTTGGACTAGATGACCTCCTGAGGTCCCTTCCAACCCTGATATTCTATGATTCTATGATTCTATGCACCTGCTGGCAGAACAAGAGGATGTGACGGGGGGCAGGGTCTTTGCAGCCCAGCGGAAGAGGGCTGATAATGGAGATTGGTTTCCCCAGGGTAGAGAGGGCAGGCAGCAGGACAGCATTAGAGAGGAAAGGAGGAACGGAGGTCAGAACTACACGGGCACCGAGGTCCTCCAGCAGCTCCAGGGGGACGAACATGCCCCCCACCGCCAGGCCCTCCTCCACCACCTCCTGGGCGGCAGCCTCCGAGGCAAGGAAGAAGACGACCTTCCCATACATTTTGGAGGCCGCCACGATGGCCGTGGGCCCCACCACCCTCGCCAACGCCCTCACATAGGTCTCCACGTGGGGCGAGGCTGGCACCAGTAGGCAACGGACGCCATGCTTCCTGGTCAAGGTGGGGAAGGGGCCCTGGCCGCTAGGGATGGTAACAGCGGTGGTGGCTGGGAGAGATGACGTAGTAGTTGGCGGGAGAGGCTGCCGCCACCTGGGTGTACGCTCTGGGGGCTGGAGCGGGGGCGCCCGCAGTGCTGGTAGAGGGAACAGCGGGGAGGGACGCTGCGGCCGGTGGTGGGGCCTCGGCAGTGGGGGCAGCCCCTGCCATGGAGGCCCTAGTCTTTTTAGCGGGGCTCTTTCCCTTCTTTTTGCCCCGGCCCTTCCCGCTGGCTGGGGTGGGTCCTCCAGAACCAGAGGGGGCGAGGGATGTGGCAGCCGCGGAGGTCACCCCATTGCCTGCTGCTGCCGGCTCCCCAGCGGGGGCGATAGCAGGTGGTTCAGCAACAACGGTTGAAGTAGAGGCTGGGGGGGGCATCGAGAGGGCAGGCGGGGGGGGCAGGGTCTGCCCCAGGGATCCCACCTGCCATGTCTCCCGCCATGATGAGCTGTGAGGGAGGGGAAGGAGGGGAAAAACACGGTAGAAAGGAGGGGGAAGGGGAAGCAGGTCAACCACTCCTCCCCGCTAGGCTGCGGGCAGGGGAGGAGGGTGCTGAAATGGGGGGGGCAGATAGGGTGGCTATCAAGGACTTGTGGGGGGGTCAGTCACCGACAGAAGATGGAAGTCCAGCTCCTCTAGCTGCACTAGGGGAGGGAAGGTTACAATAACATCAAGGGGGTGCAGTGATCAACCAAAACGGGGGAGGGGGAGGGCACACGAAGGGAGGGCCAATCAGGGCAAGGGGGCCGCAAAGGAAGGGGAGCAAACAGGCTGGGGGTGGGGCAGGGGAACCAAGGGGCTAGGTGTAGGGCTGGGGCGGGACAAACAAACCAAACCGCAGAGGGGAAAGGGCGGGGCAGGCACACAAACTGGGCTCGCAAGGGGCTTAGGCAAAGAAGCTGGGGGGCGCAAAGGGCTGTAATCGTGGAGGGGGGCAGTCCAAAAAAAGGGGGGGGCACGTGCACCCAGGCGCGCTTGCGAAAAAGTCACTGTGTGGTTGGCTGCTGCTGCAGACCGAAATGGTGGAAACGGACGCGGCCGGCCAGGCAGACAGCTGAGTCCCAGAGGCAGGAGCTCGAGGCAGATGGTGAGTGGCCGGGGGGGGGGGGGGGGGGGCAATGGTGGGGGTGGGACACAGATGGACCGGGGGCAGGCTCCACGCCACACCCCCTATGTCCCCACACACACAGTCAGGACCCCCACCACAAAAGCGCAGTTCAAAAATCAGTCCTCAGTGGCCCCCTCCACAGTGGTCTCCAGAGTCTCTGTGCGCTCCCCCGGCAGCCGATGGGCCTCTCCGTCCTCTTCCTGCTCCGGGCTCCAGCAGCTCCCAGGACAAATGCAGCAGCAGCAGCTCCAGCAGCCCTGGCGGCCAGGCAGGAAGGATCCCGCACAGGTGGCAGGAGTGGGGTCCTGGCTTCTCCCTCCAGAGGTGGGTGGTGGGTGGGTGGCAGGCCAGCAAGGCCCCCCCTCACTCAACAGCAGTGGCAGCATCACTCCAGGGAAGGAGAGAGCTCCAGCCGGGCAGCCCAAGCTGACTGACCTCTCCCTCCTGCAGCGGGATCTTATTGCAAACCCAGGAGGCGGGTGGGCGCAAGCCCACCCACTTCTAAAGGCCCCTCCCCCAGCCTAGCGGGAGGGACCACTGGACCCAGGGACCAACTGATTGCGGGGGACAACTAATGAAAAACAGGGATCGGAGTGAAGGTCAGAGGTTCAAAACAAGGGTACTGGATGAGGATACTGAGCAGAGAGCCCCGGACAGCGCCCACTGCTCCTCAAAGCTGTCGAGGGAGCCAGCGGACGCTGCTCAGGGGAACTCTGCCCGGATGCGTGAGACGAGGGAGGAACGGAAATAGGCCCCGCAGTCGCAGAGCACCCCCTCATCCAGCATCCTCCTCCTGGTGTTATAGATGGAGACTTTGACCAGAGCCAGGAGAAGGTTGACGAGGAGGTCTCGCGACTTCATGGGGCCACGGATAGGGTGTGCGAAAAGGAATAAGTGTGGGGAAAAGTGCAGCCAGAACCACAACAAGAGGTTCTGGAGGAGCCGGAATAGGGGCTGCAACCTGGTGCATTCGAGATAGGCGTGCGCCAGGTTCTCCCTCATGCCGCAAAAGGGGCAGGCCTCAGGTATAGGGGTGAACCGCACCAGGTGCACGCCCGTGCTCACGGCTCCATGAAGAAGCCACCAACTGATGTCCCTGGCGGGCCGTGGGACCAAGGTGGAATAAAGGCTGGCCCACTGGGGTTCCTCACCTCTTTAGGTAGAAGATAGTCCTGCCATTTGGTGTCGGGGCAGGACACGAGGGTGAGGAAGTGCAGTGTGTGGAGCACAAGTGTGTACAGATTTCTAGACGCAGTTCAAAACCGGACCGGCTGCAGGGTATGCAGCTGGCTCGGAGTGTGGGAGTGGGGAGGCCAGGGGGGCTCGTGGAACAGGGGCCGAAGAAAAATATAGAATCATAGAATATCAGGGTTGGAAGGGACCTCAGGAGGTCATCAAGTCCAGCCTCTGCTCAAAGCAGGACCAATCCCCAATTTTTGCCCCAGATCCCTAAATGGCCCCCTCAAGGATTGAACTGACAACCCTGGGTTTAGCAGGCCAATGCTCAAACCACTAAGCTATCCCTCCCTCCTAAATCTGGAGGGCCAGGGGTAAGGGGTGGGCGCGGAGCGCCCTTTCACAGAGCTCACCACAGGAAAACGAGAGAATCAGGTGACAATGCAGCTTTCACCTCCTGGAGTATGTGCCTAGGGGCTGGAAGGGTGGAAAGCCCCATGCGTCGACCGAGCACGCGGGGTGTCACCCAGTCCCCCCGTCATAGTCCAGGAGGTCTCCGACTCTGTTGGTTTCTGCCAGGACCAACCTCCGACACACTGAGGGAGACTCCGCCACCTGCAAACGGAGATCGAGGTTGTGTAGCAGGGGCTCTGAGAGGAGGTCCGTCCCCTCTGTGGCCACAAAGGACCTGGTCGCTGAAAAAAGCTTCCAGGTCCGGAGGAGGTCCTGGTAGAAGACTGGCAGCTCAGAGAGGTCTTGCAGAAGACCTCTCGGATGGAGAAAAAAGAGCTGCCGGTCATATCAGAGCCCTCAGAGGCGGCGGAGGAAGGCGTGCGCCAACGTGCTCCACGCTGGACTACCTGCACCATAAAGGAGCCTCTGCAGGGCCTGGAGGCGGAAGACATGGACCAGGCTGCGCAAGCAAACCAGGCCCTGTCCTCCTTCTTCCAGGGGAAGACTCAGGACCACTGCAGAGACCCAGTGCAGCCCGGGCCAGAAAAACTCCAGAGCCATCCTCTGGAGCCTGGCCAGGATCCTCGGGGCTGGGCTCAGGGTGTTGAGCCGGTGCCAGAGCATGGGCAGGATTAGCTGGTTCAGCACCAGCGACCTCCCTCACAGGGAGAGACACCGGAACAGTCCTGTCCCCCTCCGCAGCCACTCACCCACCCTGGCCTCCATATCCTGCCAGTTCTCCGGTAGAGAAGGATGCGTGGTGGATAGATAAACGCCAAGATAAAGCAGCGGACTTGTACCCCACCGAATGGGTTGAAGCGCGGGTGGGAGGGAGCTCGCCTGCCACCCATCCCCAACCACCAGGCCAGAGCTCTTGACCCAGTTGACCTGGGCGGAGGAGGCCACCGAGTAAACGGTCTGGCAGGCCTCCACCCTCACCAGGTCGTCCGCGTCCTGGACCATGAGGAGCACATCGTCAGCATATGCCAACAGGACCAGCTGCAGCTCCAGCTCCTGAAGCATCAACCTCATCAACCTCCGGCAGAGGAGATGGAGTAAGGGCTTGATCACCAGAGCATACAGCTGGCCCGAGAGGAGGCACCCCTGCCGTACTCCCCACCCGAAGCTGACCTGCTCGGTCAGGGTCCAGTTGAGCACCTGGAGAAAGCCCATGAACTGGGGCCCAAAGCTGAAAGCCCGCAGGGTGCCCAGGAGATACTCGTGGTCCACCACCCAGACGATGTCTCGACGTTTACCTATGTCAGGGTGGAGGCCCATCGGTCATGCCACTCCCGGTTGGACTGCATCTATTTGTCACACTTCCACTTTTCACGGGCCCGCTCCTCCAACATCTGGCTGGCCCCTTTTTCAGATCACTGTCTGGCCACTGTGATGGCCTCTCTCCGTGCGGAGAGGCCGGGGCTGGCCTATTTGCATTTTAACAGCAGCTTGCTGGAGGATGTGGGCTTTGTGGCGTCCTTCCGGGAGTTCTGGCTGGCCCGGCGGGGGCAGCGGCGTGCCTTTCCCTCAGCGTGGCGGTGGTGGGATTTGGGGAAGGTGCATGCCCGGCTCTTCTGCCATGACTACACCCAGGGCGCCAGCCAACGGAGGGATGCAGCGATAGTGCAGTTGGAATGGGAGGTCTTAGAGCTGGAGAGGCGTCTGGCCACCAGCCCTAAGGATCCATCCCTTTGCAGAGCATGCCGGGAGAAGCGGGAGGAGCTCCGGGCCCTCGACGACCATTGGGCCCAGGGTGCTTTTGTTTGATCCCGCATCCGCCTCCTTCGGGAGACGGATTGCGGCTCCTGCTTCTTCTACGCCCTGGAGAAAAAGAGGGGGGCCAAGAAGCACATCACCTGCCTTCTGGCGGAGGACGGCACCCTCCTCACAGATCCAGTGGAGATGTGCGAGAGGGCCCTTCTACGCACACCTTTTCTCCCCGGATCCGACTGATCCTACCGCTCACAGAGTGCTCTGGGATGGACTCCCGACGGTCAGTGCGGGCGACCGGGACTGGCTAGAGCTGCCTCTCTCTCTGGCCGAGTTCTCGGAAGCCCTCCACTGCATGCCCACCAATAAATCTCTGGCCATGGACGGGCTGACTGTGGAGTTCTACCATGTGTTCTGGGACGTCCTGGCCCAGACCTAGTCACTGTTTGGCCCAAGTCTTTGCAAAGTGGGATCCTCCCTCTCTCGTGCAGGTGAGCCGTGCTTGCCTTATTGCCGAAGAAGGCGGACCTCCACAACTTATGGAATTGGCGTCCCGTCTCGCTCCTCAGCACGGACTACAAAATTGTAGCAAAGGCCATCTCGCTGTGGCTGGGGTCCATGCTGGAGGACATGATCCACCCAGACCAGAGCTACACCATCCTGAGCCGTGCCATCTTTGATAA
Source organism: Chelonia mydas (assembly GCF_015237465.2). Classification (NCBI taxonomy): domain Eukaryota; kingdom Metazoa; phylum Chordata; order Testudines; family Cheloniidae; genus Chelonia; species Chelonia mydas. The sequence continues at coordinate 16,158,727 of NC_051261.2, read as the reverse complement.
CCTGTATCTGGTCTGGGATCTCTTGGAGCTTGGGAGTAGGGATGGTCTGTCGTTCGCCCTCCTGTCCCTGGATCAGGAGAAGGCATTCAACAGGGTGGACCACGGGTATCTCCTGGGCACTCTGTGAGCGTTAGGCTTCGGATCCCAGTTTGTGGGTCTTCTCCAGGTGCTGTACGCTTCCGCAGAGTGTCTGGTCAGGCTCAACTGGACCCTGACCAAGCTGGTCAGGTTCGGGCGGGGATTACGGCAGGGGTGTCCCCTCTTGGGCCAGCTGTACGCTCTGGTGATCGAGCCCTTCCTCTGTCTCCTCCACAGGAGGTTGACGGGGTTGGTGCTTCGAGAGCCGGAGCTGCGGCTGGTCCTCTTGGCATACGCCAACGATGTGCTCCTCGTGGTCCAGGACCCCGACTTGGCGTGGGTGGAAGCTTGCCAGACCGTGTACTCGATGGCCTCCTCCTCCTGGGTCAACTGGGTCAAGAGCTCTGGCCTGGTGGTCGGGGACGGGTGGCAGGCGAGCTCCCTCCCACCCGCACTTCAGGCCATCTGGTGGACGCGGGTCCGCTGCTCTATCTCGGCGTTTACCTTTCTGCCACGCATCCATCTCTGCCGGAGAACTGGCACAGTTTACAGGGCAGGGTGACGGAGTGGCTCCGGAAATGGACAGGACTACTCCAGTGCCTCTACCTTTGAGGGAAGGCACTGGTACTCAATCAACTAGTCCTGTCCATGCTCTGGTTCCGGCTCAACACCCTGGTCCCAGCCCTGGTCTTCCTGGCCGACCTCCAGACGGCGATTCTGGAGTTCTTTTGGCCAGGACTGCCGGGGTCTCTGCAGGGGTCCTCGATCTGTCCCTGGAGGAGGGAGGGCAGGGTCTGCAGTGCCCACCCACTCAGGTCCATGTCTTCCACCTCCAGGCCCTGCAGAGGCTCCTTTATGGTGCAGGTAGTCCGGCGTGGAAAGTACTGGTGCACGCCTTCCTGCGCCGCTTCTGAGGGCTCCAATACGACCGGCGGCTCCTTTATCTCGATCTGAGAGGTCTTCCGCAAGACCTCTCCAGGCTGCCGGTATTCTACCAGGACCTCCTCCAGACCTGGAAACTGTTATCGGCGACCAGGTCCGTGGTGGCCACTGAGAGGGCAGATCTCCTCGCGGAGCCCCTGCTACACAACCCCCAGCTCCATGTGCAGGTGGCGGAGTCCCTCTCGGTGCACTAGAGGTTGATCCCGGCAGAAGTCACCAGAGTCGGAGACCTCCTGGACTATGACCGGGGAGACTGGCTGGATCCCCTGACGCTCACTCAGCGTATGGGGCTCTCCAGGCCTTGTACTCCCCGGTGCGTACTTCAGGAGGTGAGGGACGCTTTGCCGCCTGCTGATTGGGCTTACCTCGACCGGATCCTGCATGAGGGCACGCCCCGCCCACCCTCCACCCCAGGCTCTCTGGACCTTTTCATCGGGCCCCAGCCCCATGGACCCAACTGGTCCTCCTGCCCCTTCTCTGTGAGCCGGCTGCATGACTTGCAGTCAGTTCGTTTCCAGACCACGCCAAGGAAACACCTATACACGCTCGTGCTCCACACCCTTTACTTCCTCACCGTTGCGTCCAGCTCCGACACAAAGTGGCGGGACCTCCTGCCACCTCTAGAGGGTGAGGAGCCCTGGTGGGCCAGCCTATACCCCACCCTCGTCCTGAGGCCCGCTGGGGATATCAGCTGGTGGCTCCTTCATGGGGCCATGAGCACGGGCGTGTATTTGGCGCGGTTTACCCCTATCCCGACACCTGCCCCTTCTGCAGCGTGAGGGAGACTGGCGCATGTTTACTTGGAGTGCGCCAGGTTGCAGCCCCTATTCCGGCCCCTCACAAATATCCTGTTACATTTCTGGCTGCACTTTTCCCCTCATCACCTTCTCTATGCACTCCCTATCCGTGGCCCCACAAAGTCACGGGACCTCCTGGTCAACCTCCTCCTGGCCCTGGCTAAAACGGCCATCTATAAAACCAGGTAGAGGAGGTTGGCCGATGGAGACTCCTGTGACTGTGGGGCCTGTTTCTGATCCTCTATCCGTTCATGTATCTGGGCAGAGTTCCTCTGGGCAGCATCCACTGGCTCCCTTGATGCCTTTGAGGAGCAGTGGGCTCTGTCTGGGGTTCTCTTCTCGGTGTCCCCGTCAGGTTCCCTTTTTTTGACCCTTTGACTGAACTCCTGTCCCTGTTTCACTAGTTGTCCCATGGAATCATTTGGTTTCCAGGTCCTGTAGATCCTCCCATTAGGCTGTGTGTGTGTGGGGGGGGGCGGGGGGGCGGTCCTTATGCAGTGGGCGGGCTCCCGCCCACCCACTTCCCGAAACCCAATAGGTACACCCACCCACTTGAAGCTCAACTGAGATTGACCAAGCTCTTCTAACACAGGCCACCAAAGGGGAACAACATTCAGTTCCTATCAACTGGGACTTAATTTGACCCAGCCACCTAGAGATAAATGGCTCCTTACCTATTACCAACTCCCTGAGTGAGCCACTCCTCCTGGGGACTTTATTTTAAAGGAAGCAGCACAAAAGAAAAAGAAAATTAACATTGCTGCCATCCAGAGTTGAATGAATGATGGAACCCCGGCTAGGCTGGCTTGACTATTTGGTTCTCTGTGCATTGTGCTGCCATGAGGAGGTGGCTTTGAGTCCCGCACTGCCCAGGTCTACTTGGGCTGGGAGCCTTGCAGAGGTTCTGTTGCTCCTGAGTGATGTCTTCCTAGCCAGCAGTTGGAGCAGAACTGGCCTACTCAATGTGAGCTTTTTGGCTGGAGAAAGCGTTGCGAACCAGGCACAAAAGTGGAGTGGGGAGTAAAAGATTGGGAGAGAAAATGGACTGGCCTTCCCCCTTCAAAATAAATCTCAGTCTTTACAACTTAAACCATAACTGGTGCTTTAGGCCTCATGCCTGGTCCCACTGAAATCAATGGGCTTTTTGGCATTGACTCCAGAGAGAACCAGACCAGACCCTAACTCAGTTTGCTGGAAGCTAAAAGCCCAGAGTGAAGAATGTATTTTTGGTTGTAGAGGTAATGGTGCCCCATAAAGGACAGTGACTGTTCCTGAATTCCCTTTACCTCTTGCCCTCAGTTTATTTTTACAGCTTCAGAATAACACAGAGTGGTGAAGGATGCTTTTGTGAAGGTCCAAGCCCAACCTGGATCTTAAATTTTGTTGTTTCACAATAAAATGCAAGTGTCCCCATTATTTTTACTAGCCAAATTAAGCTATTCTTCCCAATGAAGTTGTGAGATGCACATGGGGATCATAGAAATGTAGGGCTGGAAGGGACTTTCAGAGGTCATCGTCCATTCCCTTGCACTGAGATAGGACCAAGTAAACCCAGACCATCCCTGGCGACAGGTGTTTGTCTAACTTGTTCTTTAAAACCTCTGACGGGGATTTCATAACCTCCCTTCATAATCTGTTCCAGTGCTCAAGTATCCTAGAGTTAGAAAGGTTTTCCTAATATCTAACTTGAATCTCCCTTGCTGCAAACCAAGCCAATTACTTCTTGCCCTACACTTGGTGGATATGGAAAACAATTGAACACTGTCCTCTTTGTAACAGTCTTTTGTATATTTGAAGACTGTTTTAAGTTTCCCTGTCAACCTTCTCTCCTTTAGACTAAGTGTGCCCAGTTCTTTCAACCTGAGAACACTAGGCAGCATCTGGGGGAAGGAATCAAGGGAATATGGAGATGCAATGGTGGAACGTTATTATATGTGTAAATTGGCTTGAATAAATAATCCGGTTTAGTCCTCTAACAGCTTGGTTACTTCAATCATAACATACTGATAGTTTATAAGCAATAATGAAAAGATCAAGGGTAGTGGAGGTGGAATTTGATGCCTGGAGGTGATTCTTTGAGGAATAAGTGGTGGAGGTATGCTAATTAACTAGGCTTTCTCCTTCCGAGTGCTGGGGTCTAGCAGCTGAGGATGGGGCAAACTGATGCAGGCAAAATAAGGAGAAGATTTTAAATAGCTTCTGGGTATTAGGTCTTTCCACACACCCCAGGAGTTATGAACCTCCCCAGGCAATGAAACTATCTTCTGTTTTGCAGGAGAATCCACTAAGCTGCAGCGCTGGCCTCCAGAATGACAATGGAAAGGTTTAGGGCAGGTGAGAAAGAACAACAAACCAAGAAACTGTGAACTCGACCTGTGATCTTCATCAGAAATGAGCCATTCTTGCCTTCTTGTGGTTTGTGTTTAATATGTGATGTGTCCTCTGTCAGGGAACTATATCTTGTCAGGTCAGAAATTTTAAAATTTCTGATCTGAACAGCCAGAACTTGAGGAATGTCTAGATCCACATCTGACTGTTGCTGTTCAGATCTCTATTTCTTTTTACGAATTTGTATTACAGCAGTGCTTAGAGGTCCCAACTGCGATCTGTGCCCCATTGTACGGGGCATCATATATAGACATATTAAGAGACACTTCCTGCCCTGAAGAGTTCACAATGTAACTTGAATTCATGTTAATTTTTTTTTTCTCCAGTGAAACCCTGCAAGAAATCTGCCATCCCAGGGGTGACCATCAAGCAGTTTGTTGAAGTTATTCCAAAAGGATGTAGCACGCCTGACTTTGAGCGAAAACCCATCACCCTAACATTACAGGAAGGTGAGACTCTCTTAAGAAACAGTTAATCTCACAGAGCCAGATTCTTGATCTCAGCCCTTGCCTGCATGAGAAAACTATCGATTTAATTGTCAGTTTTCAAACAGTTAATTCAGTACAATTTTCTTGTGTAGCTAAAGCCTCAGTCACATTGGTATAAGTGTAGCATTCATGCAAGGTTCATGCACTTAGCAACATTCAGGGCTGCAGGAGGGATGGAAGACACCCGGGGACCGCTCACCATGGGGAAAGGTGCAGTCCTCCCTTACACCTCACCTGGGGTGGGTGGGCTGCACCACGGCTCGGGCTGGGAGTGCTGTGCATGTAGGGTTGCCAGATGTCTGTTTTTTGACCAGAATCCCCAGTTGAAAAGGGACCCTGGTGGCTCCAGTCGGCACTGCCGACTGGGCCTTTAAAAGTCCGGTTGGTGGTGCAGCGAGGGCGCAGGCCTGAGGCAGGCTCCCTGCCTACCCTGGCTCCGTGCAGCCCCCGGAAGTGGCTGCCAGGACCCTGTGGCCCTAGGCATATGGGCAGCCAGGGAAGCTCTGCGTGCTGCCCCTGCCCAAACCGTCGGCTAAACAGCTCCCATTGGCCAGGAACCGAGATCAGTGGGAGCTGTGGGGGTCACCCATGCGCCTAGGGCCGTAACGACCTGGTGGCCAGTTCCTGGGAGCCGCGGTAAACACCGCTGGGTCCCCACTTCCTGCACCCCAACCCTCTGCCCCAGCCCGGAGTCCCCTTCTGCATCCAAACTCCCTCCTGGAGCCAGCACCCTGCAGCCCCCCCCCAACACCCTGCCCCAGCCCTGAGCTCTCCCTGCACCCCAAACCCCTGATCCCCAGCCCACCCCAGAGCCCACCCCCCCCCAGCTGGAGCCCTCATCCCCCCACATCCCAACCCCCCTGCCCCAGTCTGGAGTCCCCTCTTGCACCCAAACTCCCTCCCGGAGCAACCCCCCTCACACTCCAACTCCCTGCTCCAGCCCTAATCCCCCTCCTGCACCCCAAACCTCTCATCCCCAGCCTCACCCTAGAGCCCACACCCCCAGCCAGAGCCCTCACCCCTTCCCACACTCTGAACCCCTTGGCCTCAGCCCGGAGCCCGCTCCTGCACTGTAAACCCCTCATCCCCATCCCACAGTCCAAACCCCTAGCCGGAGCCCTCACCCCCCTGCACCCCAACTTCTTGCCCCAGACTGGAGCCCCCTCTTGCACCCTAAACCCCTCATCCCTGGCTCCAGCCCAGAGGCCTCACCCCTTCCCGCACTCCTAACCACTCAGCCCCAGCCCAGAGCCCCCTCCTGCACCCCAAATCCCTCAGCTCAGCCCAGAGCCCATACCCCCAGCTGGAGCCCTTTCCCCCGCCCCTTGCCCCAGCCCAGAGCCCTCTCCCGTGCCCTGAACCCCTGATTTGGGGGTTTTAAAGACCTGGCTTCACAAAGCCCTGGCTGGGATGATTTAGTTGGTGTTGGCCCTGCTTTGAGCAGGGGATTGGACTGGATGACCTCCTGAGGTCTCTTCCAACCCTGATATTCTGATTTCTGGTCCCACCCCAGAGCCCATACCCCTAGCTTGAGCCCTCACCCCCCTCCCGCACCTGAACCCCTTGCCCCAGTGAAATTGAGTGAGGGTGGGAGAAAGTGAGCAACAGAGGGAGGGGGAATGGAGCAAGTGGGGGTGGGGCCTCGGAGAAGGGGTGGGGCAGGGTGTTTGGTTTTGTGCGATTAGAAAGTTAGCAACCCTACGTACATGGTCTTGTGCCTTCCCAGGGAGGCTATGTTTATATTTGCTTGTGTTTAATTTTTTATGGAAAACATGAACGTCAGCTGTAGGCAGGGGAATGCTAAACACGTTGGGCTTAGGGGCGCGTCAGGTGTAAGTCCGTCCCTGGGTTGCAGTGTGTGGTATTTACAGGAAGGCCAGTTCATCATCACCAAAGGCCTGATCCAAAGCCCACTGAAATCAGTGGAAAGATTCCCGTTGATTTCAATAGACTTTGGATTGGGCCCTAGAGCAGTGTTTCAGATTGTATTTATGGACTCTGCAGAATGTGGCAAAGCCTGTGTAAAGTCCCTAACTCTGCAGAATGAATAGATTTCCAGCACCTGCAGGTTTCAGTTTTCTCCTCTCTCTCCATACAAAGAAAAGGAGTACTTGTGGCACCTTAGAGACTAACCAATTTATTTGAGCATAAGCTTTCGTGAGCTACAGCTCACTTCATCGGATGCATACTGTGGAAAATACAGATGATGTTTTTATACACACAGACCATGAAAAAATGGGTGTTTACCACTACAAAAGGTATTCTCTCCCCCCACCCCACTCTTCTTCTGGTCATAGCTTCTCTAAAGTGATCACTCTCCTTACAATGTGTATGATAATCAAGTTGGGCCATTTCCAGCACAAATCCAGGTTCCCCCAACCCCCCCCCCCCAAACCCTTTGAGCAGCGGGTTGGACTAGATGACCTCCTGAGGTCCCTTCCAACCCTGATATTCTGCTCAAATAAATTGGTTAATGAGTGGGGTGGGGGGAGAGAAAACCTTTTGTAGTGGTAAACACCCATTTTTTATGCTTTGTGTGTATAAAAAGATCTTCTATACTTTCCACAGTATGCATCCGATGAAGTGAGCTGTAGCTCACGAAAGCTTATGCTCAAATAAATTGGTTAGAGTCTAAGGTGCCACAAGTACTCCTTTTCTTTTTGAGAATACAGACTAACACGGCTGTTACTCTGAAATCTCTCCATACAATTATGTCACTTGTCTATGGACTGTTGTGCCTTTTATAGAGGGATGCAATGCCCCCTAGTGGTACCCCAGATTTTTACCAGGGCCACCTCGCAATAAATGGAGTACTTGTGGCACCTTAGAGACTAACCAATTTATTTGAGCATAAGCTTTCGTGAGCTACAGCTCACTTCATCGGAAAGCTTATGCTCAAATAAATTGGTTGATCTCTAAGGTGCCACAAGTCCTCCTTTTCTTTTTGCAAATACAGACGAACACGGCTGCTACTCTGAAACCTCGCAATAAATGTGGTCCTTTATTATTATGTTTAGTTGTATTTGCATAATGCCAGAGGCCCCAGTCATGGACTATAGGATCATGTTGTGCTAGGCGCTGTATGGATGGTCCCTGCCTAAGGCTAGTCAAAAATTTTCTATTGAAACTTTTTTCCAACAGAAAATTGGAGTTTGAACAAAATGAAAACGTCATCGGGAAGGGTCTGCTTTCTGTGAAAAGTTTCAATTTTTTGTTGGAAAATAATTTTTAGTTTTTGGCCGTTTGGGGCTGAAAACTGGCAAAAAATTGTTTTTCAATAAAAATTCTAATTTTTCTCTGGAAACAAAGACCATTTTCTGACCACCTCTACTATCCTCACATCTGCTACGTGAAAGGGACCCTCAGAAAGTAGCATTTAGTGGTCACAGATTTACTGGCTGTGCTTGGGACAATTTACTGCCTATGTGTTGGGAAGATTGCAAAAGTAACCAATGTGTCTCTCAAGGTGAAAAGAAGAGGAGGGAGCTGTGTGGAGTCAGCACAAGCCAAATGGACAAGATGCTGAGACAATGCAGGGAATATGGCATAACTGTTGTGCACTGAGGGTAGAGCCTGATTGCTCATAAAGGGTTCATGAAAATTTCTCTGTTAAGAGGACATAAATTCCAAATACTGAATAGAGCTTTTATGCTGGATTAGGGATCTCTCTCTTCTTTAAAACTGTCCTTTCCCTTTATATCCGCTGCTGATTGGAATCACTGGTGCTATTTGCTGATGGTGGTGCGTCTGCCAGACTGGTGGCCAGACATGGCTAAATAGCAGAGCTCTCATCAGTAGCTGTCTCAGTGTGGGCGTACCCAGCATGTTACAAGGTTTCGAACTGAGATCCTTAAAATTCATATGCAATAACCTTAATAGATTATGTACCCAACCCCCCAACACACTTTTCTAACAGAACATTAAGGTTCTTTTAACATTAACATGTGGGAAAAAATCAACTTGGGCCTGAAGTGGATCCCCAAATCCACCCCACACCCCCACAAATGCTGGTGTGGTTGAAATCCAGATCTGGATCTGAAGTTTTAGGCTTAAACTCAGTCCTACGAAAAATGCATTTTCTGCCTAGAAATAAAAATTCAGGGAAGAAATCCTATTGGTCAGTGGATGAGTTTGAAAGACACTTTCCAAGTCAGCTTTCTGAAAAGCAGTCAGCTCAACTGTTGCTTGGTCCTATTTTATCCAGGCTCCTGCCCCCTCCCCTAAGTGACTAATTTTTTGCCTCTTTTGAAAGGTAAAAATGCCATCTTCAGGGCTGTGGTTAAGGGTGAACCCCCACCCAACGTGATATGGAGGCGGAGCAAAGAAGAAATGAACAATCCTGACAAATACCAAATGTCTTTCAATGGCATTACAAATGAGTTCATCCTGAAGGTAAGGGTCAGCTATGGCATATTGGGCCCAGCATAGCAGAGAGAAAGAGATAGGAAGAGAGAAACCCAGCCTGGGATAGCAGGGGGGCTGTGGGTCTGGACATCAACAGAGCTGTGTAGGGAACCCAGGACCAGAATAGCAGAAAGTGCTGCAGCTCAGGATTGAAGGGCATCAGCAGATCTCTGTACAAGGAACTCAGGTCTGGAACAGGAGGGGGTGTTAGAGGTCAAGACTGGGGTGTATTGGAGGAGCTATGTAGAGTCAAGTTGCAGGAACTTCACCCTGGGCTTTGTAAACAGAATTGTCCCAGAGGAGCACAGTTGTCTAGATGGATCATGGATGGAAGTGAGTATGGGTGGCATTGAATCTGCAATAACACCCAGCACTAAAGCAAACAAAGCTTTTAGGAATGTCCTGGGAACAGAAAGAGGATCGAGGATGATACTTTGCAGCTACTTCATAAGGAGATGAGCAACTGGGAAGAGGGGCAGATTCCTCATTCACCATTGCAGGCTGCTGCCAGCTCATACTATCTTCTTCTTTTTAAGATAAACAAACTCTCTGCAGAAGATACTGATCTGTACCATTGCTCTGTTGTGAATGAGTATGGGGAAGCTGCATGCATTGCTGGCCTCAAGGTCATACAAGGTAGGACTGGCTGGGTCCTGTGTGAAAACCATCTGATTTGACTTTCACAGAGAACAGTCTATGCTGGTGGTTGCTCAGAGCATTGTCCAGGTTTCCTTTCTCTAGGAGAGGGAGTGTTGTACACACAGGAGATTGGACTTCTTCAGTCACTCCTCCTACTTTGGTGATGGATAGAAGTCACCTGTAATAACAGACAGACAAAGGTTGGTCGTGTGGTTTTTGTATTGGCCTGTGACTCAAAAGCTCCAAGTTCAGTGTCTGGCTCTGCTGCAGTCTTGCTGTGTGACCCTGGGCAAGACTTTTAGTCTTCTTGGGCCTCAGTTCCCCATCTGTAAAATGGGGGTGGTAATATTTCCTTTATCAATTTCGATTATAAGTTCTTTGGGGCAGGGACAGCCTCTTCCTATGTGTATGTACAGCTAGCTCAAAGGGGTTCTGATCTTGGTTGGAGCTTCTAGGTGCTGCTATAATACAAATATTTAATAATAACTGGGAGTTATTGGGAATTCATGACATGTGGACACACAAATCCAGGCTGGGATTTCCCTGTGACTTTCACTGATTAGAGATCCGGGGATGGAAGACACTTGTATAAGTATTAAAGCTTGTTAGTATTATTATCACGGTTACCTAATGATTTTTTTTCTTTTCTTTCTTTGCTCTGTCTCCTCTCCCAACTCATCAGGTAGTTTCAAGAAAACAACAAAACCATTCCCCACTGAGCCTCAGGAGGGTAAGTGTGGAGAACAAGAGAGCTATCTGTATTATGTTTTATGAATATCATATGCACTTCAGTTAACCTGCTTGATATTATCCAGCCTGGCTGCAAGAAGGAGAATCAAAGGAGACTGTTAGGGGAAACAAACAAGAAATAGAACAATGGCAAAGAAAGAGACCATCAGAGAGAAACAGTGGGGAAGCTAATAATAAGAGAATGTCCACTTGTCTGGCTCCAACTCCGCTAGCAAGGTTTATTTTTCTCAGGCCCACATCTGGGATCAAAGAGGATATTAAACTATTAAAGTCCCTGGCGTAGAAAGGAAGGGGGATCGAGCAGGCAGTAGAGGCTGGAGATGGATCTTTGACAGAGAGAGACAGAGAATGCTTCAGGAGCTGTCTGTCTTTCTCAGGAAAACGGGTGTCTGAGCCGAGTGGAACTTACCCAAAACTTACAAGAAAAGAATAAAGTTTAGGCCTTTTGTTCTTTTATCCCTTTTCTCTGCTTGTTACGTACCTTTGGGTGAATAAATAACACTTTGTTTCTGAAGAAGCTGTTTCTGAGTCACTTTAATCAGGTGCAGGTCACAAGCCCCAAGAGAAAAATGGTTTATAGGTGCCAAGCCCAGTTGGACCTGTTGTGTTAATGGGCTTCCACCCAGAGATCCAGTCCCAGAGTGGTTGGACCGTGGGAAAGGTGAGAGGAAGACAGGCCTTCACCTAAAGGGTGTGCTAGAGGGACTAAAGGGTATCTAAAACACAGCTCACCATTTAGCTGCAATAGTACGTTTTCAGCTAAATTTTCAGAAGTAGCCTAAGATGTCTCAATTTGGACACCTATTAGTGGCCACTTTGCATCATGGTGGCCTTAGTTTTTCTAAAGCTCTTTTTGGTTCTGCGTTACGTCCTGTTGGGTGACTCCATTTTCACATCCTGCCATTTCTTTTTCTTGCAGACCTGAAGAAAGAGTTGCAGGACTTCAGGAAAATATTAAGGAAGCGGTGAGTGGCCCCGGGGCAGACCAGTGTCATAAAAGATACCTGTTTCACCTTTGTGGCAGGGGTGACAATCCACCCTTCACAGATCATCCGGGCAACACTACCTGCTTCTGTTTGTCTGGAGTCACCACGTAGAAGGTGCTCTGTTACTGGCTCTGGGGCTGAGGTCCCAGCGCTCTCCAGTAGGAGGCACCTACAGGGCTGTGCTGCTGATGCTGTCTTGTCTCACAAAGTTTGCCTTGTGGAATCATCTGTCTCTTCTGCTCCTGCATTTTAGCTCACTCTGAACTTATTGGGGAAATGGCTGAAAAAGGTACAGAGACATGTTGCTTGTATCCCAACAGTAACACCTCTGGCCAATTAAGGAGCAGCATCAGTGTGTCTCAGAAAGATTCCCATCCTGTCTAGTCTTCATCTGCTGGTGGATATAACCTCCAGAAAGGGTGGGGATGAAGAATGAAAGAGGGGTAAATTAAGAGGAAAGAGGTGCTCCCCGTTGCCTATCTAAACTCCCAGATTCTCCTCCTCTGACTGTTCCTTAGAACTCCACTACCTGCACAGAAGGAAGTTGACATGGAACAGGTCTGGCAGTTGCTGCTGAATGCCGATAGGAAGGATTATGAGAAAATCTGTTTAAAGTATGGGATTGTCGACTTCCGTGGGATGCTGAGGAAGCTTCAGCAGATGAGGAAGGACAGAGAGGACAAGCAACAACAGGTAAGACAAACCTTCAAAAACCATTGGATTTCAGTTAGACTTAAGCTCTTCTGGGCCTAAATCACTTTAGAAAATGGGATTTAAGCTCCTAAGTCACTTACATGCTTTTGAACATTTTACCCAAGGGCAGCAAAACTTTAGTGGCAATACAACAAAGAAGGCTCAATTCCAGCCTGACCTGTGTGTAACTCCTGTAATTTCAGTGGACTTCACTTTGCAAGGTATTGGTGGAATTGGTACTAGGGAGCCCGTTTTTTAAAACCTGGGTGCTGAATTTTGTATTTGGGTGCCTGTGCGGCTTGTGCTGATTTACACACTCAAATGTAGAATTAGGTCAACCGATACAGACAACCATATTTGAAAATTGGACCAATAGTGTCTGCTTTGTGTATGAGTGACCAGGGGGCTGCTGGGTACTGTCCAGCTTGCCTAAAGCAGCAAAAAGTGGAGGGCTAGTGCTGTTCCTTTTGCTATGCTGATACAGTGGTGGGTAAAGTAGGTTTCACACCATTTTGACAATCTAATGGAAGATCTACCAAAGCCAGCCCTATCATATACCGTGTGCTTGTGTCTGTCCTTCACAGTATATCTACAGTGTCACAAACCTCAAACACATCAAGGTCAATAAGGAGGGGAATGCTACATTCCATCTAGAGATGGACCTGAAAAATCCTGAGAGCAGAATTTACCTGTACAAGGTAAGGTGGGAGAAGGAGTGGCGAGATCAAGCCATGCTGAGATTACAACGGTCACTTAGATCTGACTCAGAACATGCCTGATTCACTGTGCAGCAACTGAGTGTGTACGAAGAAAGAAAAGGAGTACTTGTGGCACCTTAGAGACTAACCAATTTATTTGAGCATAAGCTTTCGTGAGCTACAGCTCACTTCATCGGATGCATACTGTGGAAAGTGTAGAAGATCTTTTTATACACACAAAGTATGAAAAAATACCTCCCCCCACCCCACTCTCCTGCTGGTAATAGCTTATCTAAAGTGATCACTCTCCTTACAATGTGTATGATAATCAAGTTGGGCCATTTCCAGCACAAATCCAGGTTTTCTCACCCCCCCCCCCACAAACCCACTCTCCTGCTTTATAATGTGTCTCTCAATAGCAACTCCTTTGATTGATTAAGGAGCATAATTGAAGTGGGAGTCCCATCCAGCTGTCCTCTGCTGGTGGATGTGGCATGAGACCTGAAGTGCAGAAGATGAAGGGGTTACAATAAAGATGGAATATTCAAGTTCATTAGGGTCCTCCATGGAAATTCAAGAACCCCACAGGCAATAAATTGATCCCTGCAGTCTCAAATCAGCAAATTCAGACGAGTCTCATTCATTTTGATGGGCATTGTGTCCCTGTCTAATTTGTCTTCTATCAAAGAGGACTCTGAAGGAAATTAAAAAATACACCTAGTTACAGAATTTCACAGCCATGGTCAATAGATCACTCGTGGTGCAGGTGATTTATGAACAGCAGGATGATCACATGGTGCTGAGTCCTCTTCCTCATTTCCTGCTGCTACATTGCATTCAGAAACAGCTAAAAATACATTAAGTATTTTCCTAATATGCCTTTCCTATGTAAGCAGTTTTTATAGCTGTTTTAGAGACATTTATGCAGTGCCAAATGAACTCTCAGTGCATCAAAAAGAGCTAATGGGATCTTTGGCTGTATGAGCAAGGAGTGGTGAACAGTAGTAGCGAGGTGGGTTTACCTCTGTATACTGCGCACATTTTTAACAGCGAGCATGATTAACACTTGCAACAAACTACCAAAGGAAGTGGTGGATTCTTCATTTCTTGAAGTCTTCAGATCAAGACTGCGTGTCTTTTTGGAAGATATGCTTTAGCCAAACACAAGTTACTGGACTCAACACAGCGATAACTGGGGGAAATTCTCCGGCCTATGTTATAGACGAAGTCAGACTAGATGAACTAATGGTCCCTTCTGCCCTTAAACTCTGTGAAGCTATGAAACAAATGGGTGGGGAAGTGGTCTGTGCAGCCACAAGTGGTAGCGGAGATGGTGAGTAAAATCACAGATTGGAAGGCAGTTTGATCACAAGCTATTCCATCCACATTAGGAGAGAGTCTAAGCACCCTGAGCATTTACATCTTCAAAGCTACAAAAAGAAACTAATTAAGCCTCAAAATGCCATGTGAATTAGGCAAATAAATGTTTTTTCCTCATTTAAGTAAGGTGACCAGATGTCCTGATTTTATAGGGACAGTCCCGGTTTTTGGGTGCTCCTATTACCCCCACCTCCCCCCACCCCCGTCCCAATTTTTCACATTTGCTGTCGGGTCACCCTACGTTTAAGAGAGTTCTGTACAGGGCTCATTGTGAAGTCAGTTTTCATAAGCAATGAGCAGCAACTGCCCATTATCAGCAATAATAGGCTACAGGGCCAACAAATATGTGGACAAAGGTGATCCAGTGGATATAGTGTACTTGGACTTTCCGAAAAAACTTTGACAAGGTGCTTCACCAAATGCTCTTAAGCAAACCAAGCAGTCCTGGGATAAGACGGAAGGTCCTCTCATAGATCAGTAACTGGTTAAAAGTTGGTGGGGAGGGAAGGGTAGGAATAAATGGTCAGTTTTCAGAATGAAGAGAAGTAAATAGTTGAGTCCCCTAGGGATATGTAGTGGGACCAGTGCTGTTCAACATATTCATAAATGATCTGGAAAAGGGATAAACAGTGAGATGGCAAAATTTGCAGATGATACAAAATTACTCAAGATCGTTAAGTCCAAAGCTGACTGTAAAGAGTTACAAAGGGATCTCACTAAACTGGGTGACCGGGCAACAAAATGGCAGATGAAATTCAGTGTTGATAAATGCAAACTTAAAGTAATACATATTGTAAAACATAATCTGAAGTATACATATAAAATGATGGGGGTCTAAATTAGCAATTATCAGTCAAGAGAGAGATCTTGGAGTCATTTTGGATAATTCTCTGAAAATATCCATTCAATGTGCAGTGGCAGTCAAAAAGCTAACAGAATGTTAGGAACTGTTAGGAAAGGGCTAGATAATAAAACAGTAAATATCATAATGCCACTGTATAAATCCATGGTACACCCACACCTTGAGTACTGTGAGCGGTTCTGCTTACCCCATCTCAAAAAAGATTTATTAGAAATGGAAAAGGTAGAGAGAAGGACAACAAAAATGATTAAGGATGTGGACCAGCTTCCGTATGAGATGAGATTAAAAAGACTGGGACTTTTCAGCTTGGAAAAGAGACAACGACGGGGGGATATGATCGAGGTCTATAAAATCATGACTGGTGCAGAGAAAGTGACCAGGGAAGTGTTATTTGCCCCTTCACATAACACAAGAACCAGGGGTCACCCCATGAAATTAATAGGCAGCCAGTTTAAAATAAACAAAAGGAAGTATTTCTTCACACAAGGCACAGCCAACCGGTGGAACTCGTTGCCAAGGGATGTGTGAAAGCCAGAACTATAACTGGATTAAAAAAAGAATTAGATAAGTTCCTGGAAGATAGGTCCATCAGTGGCTATTAGCCAAGATGGTCAGGGATGCAACACCATGCTCTGGATGTCCATAAGCCTCTGACTGCCAGATGCTGGAAGTGGACAACAGAGGATGGATCACTTGACAATTGCCCTCTTCTCTTCATTCCCTTTGAAACATTAGCCACTTTTGGAAGACATGATACTGTGCTAGATGAACCATTGCTCTGGCCCAATATGGCCATTCTTATGTTCTCAGCCATCCCTGGTATAACTCATTGACATAAATGGAGTTGTACCAGGGATGAATTTGGCATAATGTGTTTGAAGGGATTTGGACCTCTGGAGCTCCCGTATGCTAGAAACTGAGTGTTGCACACTTAACATATTGCACTTAGGAATTCAGGTAGTCTTGGGTTGGTGCTTTAAACCCATTTAATGTCTTTCCATTTAAACAAGTGCATTGCTCTAACTCAGCAAATTGCCTCTTTTCTCCCTTTAGGATGGCCAGATGATCAAGTATGGATTCAACGATGACAAAGTGAAGCACTGTCTGAGGCAGGCAGGGAAAAAGTACAACTTCACCATCAACCACCTGCAGCTGGAAGATGCCGGCGTGTACCAGATCAAAGTGGAAGATGTGGATGTCTTCTCAACTGAGCTAGAAGCTGACTGTAGGGACCTGAGCTTTATAAACATGCACTTTGCCAGGATGTGATAAGAACCCATTGCAGATGGGAAATCTAATCTGGGACTAAATTTCAAACTCAGCAGTGGAAACTAATAGCCACTGAAGTCTATGCAGGCAAAGGCTCTTACTCTCTAATAATACACTTGTGACAAAGAGAAAGGGTAGGAAAGGTGGTCATGTGGACAGGACACTGGATTAGGTTTTAGGATCAATGGGTTCAATTCTCAGTTCAGAACAGACTTCTTGTATGACTTTGGGCTTGACACTTAATTTATCCTGTGCCTCAGTTCCCCTTCTGTAAAATGGGGATAATAATCCTCTTTGTCAAAGGGATGTTGTGAGGCTAAAACTCCATGAATGATTGTGAACTGCTCAGACACTACAGTGATGAGGTATAGGTACCTAGTTAAATAAAAAAATAAATATTCCTGTAGCACTCAGAAGTAGACTAAAGCGTACATCTCCGGGTAGCTGTTCTTTCTGCCTGCGCAAAAGCTTGCTAGCTTCAAATTTTCTTTCATCCATCCATCCATCCACATTTAGTCCTAGTGAGTCAAGCAACTCCTTCACCCACATTTTCCTAACAATGGGCCTCAATCCTAACTTGGAGAGACCACGTTCCATTATAAGGGAATGGGCGCTACTCCACCCTGGTCATTGGATATAGAAGTGGGCTGTTCCTTTTTTGGTCCTTGTAGGGAAATAAGCCATCCCATCCAAGACTTGCAGAGGGACTGGAAGTGGCAGCTGTCCCACTGTAACTTTCCATAGTGGCCTCCAATAGGAGGGAAACAACATTACTTTGCTTCAAGATATGTTTTTGTATATCTCTTGTATAAAATATAATAGAAGGAGGGTCATTTTAGGGGGCATGTAACACACTCTTCTCACAGCCTCCCAGAGTGTAGGAGACTTTCCTAGGCTCCAGCATAGCTTTTCTCCCTGAAAGACCTGAGCTGCCTGTCATGGAGAATCTGTTACTTGACTAATAGCCCTTGGTTTGCCATTGCAGTCATTCCTGTGGGATTCCAACGCTTGCTTAGTGAAGTGCACTGCCATGAGCAAGGAAATGCCATCTTTGAATGCAGCCTATATAGCCCCTGCTACGATGCCGTGTGGCTGTATAGAAAACATCCCATTGAGAAGAGTGAGAAGTACAAAATCTCCATCTCTCCTGATGGCCTGACCCACCAGCTGGTGATTAAAAACACACAGCTCACTGACAAAGGGACTTACACCCTCGATATAAGAATCTGCTCCTCTAGTGCATGGCTGGAGGTGGAACGTGAGTAACACTCTATTCTTCCCTTAGCTTCAGTTTTGCTTTCTTATGGTGGACCTAACTTTGTCACCAGGTGGCCTGCCGTTAGACATGGATTGCTGTTGGGAGTTGATTGTTAGGCTGGTGGCTCTGGAGTGCTATCTGGGAAAGTGGGAAGCAGGTTAGAAAGTAACTTCAGCCTTCCTTTTCAGTAGGACTATGACAATCAGTCAATAACTCCCCTCCTTCTGAACACTGACAAAACCTGCAAGCTCTCATTTCCCCTATTGCCATAAGATGGATTCTCCATCACTTGGAGACTTTAAATCAAGACTGGATCTCTCTTAAAAATACACTCTAACTCCACCGCAATATAGGAACTTGATGAAGAAATTACAGGGTGAAAATCTTTGGCCTGTGTTATGCAATAGATCAGACAAGATGATCACAAATATCCTTTCTGACCTGAAAATCTACTATTCCTATTCAAGTGCTGCTATTTCTAAAGTAGGGTCCTCTTAATTAGGCTATCCAAATCAACTATCTGTTGTCCTCATTAAGTTGCTGACCTTCAACCCAACTGGGACCAGATGAGGAAAGTTGAACCCCCAGACCTCTGGCCTGTTAACCATATTTACAATTGGTAGTGTACATCCTTATTTAACTTACCTAAGGAACAACTACACTTTAAGTAAATATTAACCTATATATAGGGCTGGAGTCTTTACTCCTTGGGTGGGAAATTTAGAGGGGCAGGGCCCCAAACCTGCAGTTCAACTAGTAGGCCCTGTACTTTGGAGTATGGTGGGGATTGTTAGCCACTGGGTACGTGATCTTTTTGTTGAATGCAGGAGAGGGATGGGTACAAGAGAGAAGTTGCCTTTGTGTCCATGGTATCCCCTCAGCCACTCATGACAGGAACTGTGGGGTTGACTGATGACTGATCCTTCCTAATCGGATAGGCTCCATTACCTAGTTAGAGCCAGGCCTCTTCAAGGTTTAAGGCTACCTCAGGATACCTGGATAGTGTTTTCAGCTATTTTACTTAGACCTCCCTCAAAGCAGCTCCTCTTGTTGAGTGATGATGGACAAACCCCTCCAGCAGAGAGCCAGGGGTTAGTCTGCAGGGAAGGCTTCCTGTTAAACTTGCCATAGATACACATTCAGCCAGAAGTGGCCTTTCGCTCCAGCCCCACTACACCTCTAGGCTGGAGCTACTGAGACAGGGCCTCCCTAAAATGGCTTTAGGATCAATCAGGTTTGCTATCAACCCCCAGGTGGCCTAAGATGGCTGCTAGCTATTGCTGGTATCCTCTGGGTGTCTCTTGGCCAACACTGATCTCTGTGAGTCTGTGCTGGCCCACTACCCTTGGCTGCTGGCTGCTGCCAGTCACTGCTGGCTCCATGCAAACTCCTGTAAGAGGACTCTGATTGTCTCCATTTACTGGCTGTCCCACTGGTGTGTTTAGACTCCCCTGTGTAAGTTCCCTGAGGAGGTCTCTGCTGCTCAGCAGAGGAGAGTTGGGAGGAGCATGGAATGTTCGTCTCCAACTGCCATAACGGACTTTCTTGTTTACTTCCAAAGGGCCCCTTTCCCTCTCAGCAACAGCTATCTCTGTACCTCTGAAAACCACAGCATCCCCCAGCGGATGAAAAGCTAGATGTGGCTTTGGGTCTGCCCATCCTCAGGCTAAACACTGCTTCACCCCCAAAATAAAATGTTGAGAGACTATCTCTCTCAGGGCCCTTCCACTCTTCCCATGGTGCAAACTAACCTGAATCTGATGAGCATCAGGGCATATATGAAAATGGGAGGGAACTGTGATTGTGAGGGTATGGCGTTGTTTGAAGGGGAGGATATATGTTTTAAGTTTTGTCAGGGATGCCTAGCACATACAAGTTAGGCACCCTTTATATGCATTTAACTAAATGAGTAAATAAGAAAAGCTTGGTGGGTAAAATAATTGAAACAAAAGTCTGTAAACTACCATTTCATTCTGAAATTTACAAAATGGAGCTGCAAAAGTTGCACTGTCTTTCATGTCAGCTTTAAGTCCCTTTTTGGAGTGAGAACAGACCCATTTCTACTTAAAATGTTGGTTTTTGTCTGAGAAACATAAAATTCTGACTGAAACTTCCATTGGAAACGTGCAAGATTTTGAGTTTTATATATTCTGGGTGTGAAAATGTCCTCTGTGCAAAAAATTAAATTTCTGTATTGTGAAATGTCCTGGAATGAAATCATAAAAATCGTAGTGCAAAATTGAATGCTCTCGTTTTCATCCCTTTCATACATTTCTCATTACAATGGCATGATATTTCATTTGGTGGCTGCAGTGTTATGTGAGATTTTTATTCACTGTTCCTATTGCTTTTGTCTTTTCTTTCCTGTGAATGGCTTCTTCTCCAATCAACGAACAATGTGTCTACAATGCAGCTGCCAGAGGAAAGAGCAGACAAACTGAAGGAGATGGAACAGATAAAACTGGATGGCAGACAGATAAGTCCATGTTGCTAGATGAAGAAGGTGCTAAGGAACTTCTACAGGGAGAAGGCCTTGGGAATCAAAATCACCTTAAAAGCACCAGAATGGGCAAAGATGGCCAGTATGGAAGTAACCAAGATGGTAGTCGAGACCTCTATGGCTCCTCAATGGATGTTGATTGGCAACATGGATCTTTGGGACAAGATAGGCTAACTGGAAGGGTGGGGAAGGATGGAAGGATGGGGAAAGGCCAGTGTTCTGGAGCAGGCACAGATGGAGTTTCAGTGGCAAATGGGAATAAATTTGGTTTGGCTAGTAATGAATGTGGACGTTTAGGAAAGATTCATGGCCAAGACTTGAAGTTAGGTGGAGCTGGTATTGGTGATGCAATAGTAGAAGGGGATCTGCATTCTTTTTATGGCGAGGAGTCTATGCTGGGTGGAGCTGGTTCTGGTGGCGGATTAGGGGGAGCAGGAGGGTTGGGTTCTTTAGATGGTAGAGATTCCATGCTTGGTGGTGCTGGTGCTAGGTTAGGAGGCTCAGGAGAATTGGGATCTCTCCATGGCATGGAAGGCGGTGCTGACACTGGTGGTGCTGGGTTAGGAGGAGCAGGGAGTATAGGATCCCTCTATGGCAAGGATGGTATGCTATGGGGAGCTGATGGTTCTGGCGCTGGCCTTGGTGGTACAGGGGATGCAGGCTCCTTCTATGGCAAGGATGTTGTGCTACTTGGAGCCAGTGTTGGTGCTGGAGACCATCTAGATGGTGCTGGAGACATGGGTGCTCTTGGTGACAGAGATGCTATACTAGGTGCATCTGATGTTGGTGGTGCTGGCTCAGGTGATGCAGGGGGCACAAGTTCCCTCTTTGGTGAGGATGGCATGCTAGGGGGAGCTGGTGGTTCTGGTGCTGGACTAGGTAGTGCAGGGGGCACGGGTTCTCTCTATGGTAAGGATGGCATGCTAGGGGGAGCTGGTGCTGGTCTCGCTGATCTCGCTGGTCTAGGTGGTGCAGGCTCCCTCTATGGCAAGGATGTTATGCTAGGTGGAGCCAGTGTTGGTATTGGACTAGATGGTGCTGGGGGCATGGGTGCACTTGGTGGCAGATCTGCTATACTAGGTGCATTTGATGGTGGTCGTGCTGGCTCAGGTGGTGCAGGGGGCATGGGCTCCCTCTGTGGTAAGGATGGTATGAAAGGTGGAGCCAGTGCTGGATTAACAGGTGCAGGAGGCATAACGTCTTTTTATGATAAGGATGATATGCTTGCTGGGGCTGGTGCTCATGACGCTGGTCTAGGTGATGCATGTGGTATGAAGTCTCTCTATGGTCAGGATGGTATGATAGGTGCAGTTGGGGCTGTGGCTGGTGGACATGAGGCTGAGATTGGTGGTGCCAGTGCTGGTTTAGGTGGTGCAGGAGGAATGAGGTCTCCCTATGGTAAGGATCGTAGGCTAGGTGGAGATGGGGCTGGTACTGGTGTTGGTGGTGATGATTTAGGTAGTCCAGGGGCCATAGGGTCTCTCTATGGTAATGATGGTATGTTAGGTGGAGCTGGTGCTGCTGGGGCTGGGGCTGGTAGTGGTTTTGGTGGTGCAGGGGGCGTGGTGTCTCTCTATGGTAAGAATGGAATGATAGGTGGAGCTGGCTCCGGGGCTGATGGTTTTGGTGCTGGTGTAAGTAGCCCAGGGAGGATGGGAACTCTTTCAGGAAAGGATGCTATATCTGGTGGAGCTGATGCTGGATTAGGAAGAGCAGGGGGTCTGACGGGTTCTCTCTGTGGCAAGAATGGTATGCACAGTGCTGGTTTAGGTGATTCAAGGGGTGAGGGCTATCTCTGTGGTAAGGATGCTATGCTAGGTGGAGCTGGTACTGGTTTAGATAGTGCAGGAAGGATAGACTCTCTCTATGGTAAGGATCCTATTTTAGGTGGACATGGTGTTGGTGGTGCTGGTGCTGGATTAGCAGGTACAGGAACCATGGGTTCTCTCTCTGGCAAGGACGCTATGCTAGGAAGAGCTGGTGCTGGATGTGGACTAGATGGTGCTGGGGTCAGAGATGCTATGCTAGGGGGAGCTGGCACTGGTAGTGCTGGGATTGGTGCTGGCTTAGGTGGTGCAGGTTCTTGCTATGGCAAAGACGGTATGCTAGGTGGAGCTGGTGCTGGTGTTGCAGGTGGAATGGGTGCTCTTGATGGCAAGGATTCTATGCTAAGTGGAGTCGGTGCTGGATCAGCAGGTGCAGGAGACATATGGTCTCTCTATGGTAAGGATGGTAAGGTAAGTGGAGCAGGGCCTGGTGCTGGGATAAGTGGTGCAGAGGGCATGGAGTCTTTCTTTGATAAGGATGGTATGTTTGGTGGCACTAGTGCTGGTGCTGGAGTAGGTGGGGCGGGTGTGTTGGATTCCATACATAGCAAAGGTTTAGTGCTAGGTGGGGCAGGGCCTGGTACTGGTGGTGCATTCATAGGAGCTTGGGGCACGGATTCACTTGACAGCAGAGATTCTGTCTTAGATGGAGCAGTTGCCAGTGGTGGTAATGGTGGTTTAGGACACTTGGGTTCCCTTTGTGGCAGGGATCCTGCCCTTGGTGGAGCAGCTGTTGGTGCAGGAGGTAAATTACAGGATGGCTCCATTGATGGGAGAATGCCAGGTGTTCATGGTGAAGGGTCACTGGGTTATGATCAGATGTCAGGCCATCATAGTGGAGTCCAGGCTGATGCCAGAAGAGGACAGATGTCAGGCCTTAATGCCAGGGGACTAAGTGCAGAAGAAACCTTGAAAAACAGAGACTGGAAAAGAAGAGGAGGTTTTCTCCAAGACGAAGCAAGAGGTATTCACTTTTCATTGATGGCTTTTATGATGCTATTGCTCTAGTGTTTTAGAGAAGAAGGATAATCTTGTGGTTGAGACCTAGGCCTGAGAACTTGGAGGCTTTCTGTTCTACCTGTGACTGTGCCATAAATTTCCTTTGTGATCTTAAGTAAATCACAGGCCCAGATTTTTAAAAGTGGTCACTGATTTTGGGTTTCTCCTGTTTTGGGTGCCTAACTTGGATCTGATTTACAGAAGTGCTGATGCTCCCAACTTGTAGCTGAAGTCGATGGGAGCTCCATGTGTTCAACACATCTGGAAGGGGAGACTTGAAAATGTTTGTCTCAGCTTCCACATCTTTAAATGGAGATAGTAACTTCACCACTTCCAGGAGGTTGGGAAGAGATTTATAATTGTCTGTTAAAGTGCCTTGAGATCCTTGTGATAGAACTGGTATATATTAATGATAGCTGTTAGAAATATTGTGAGATCTCTCTGGAACCCCCCTCTAAGCCCTTCTAACTCCTTCCTATGAAATAAACAGACTCAAAGCACACAAGGAATAGGCATTATCCAGTTCACAAAAAATTAGTTTCCATATCTTTTCAAGTAAAGTGTCAATATTTCTTCGCCATCTCCCAGTAGTTCAAAACAGATCCTTTTACTTTATTGTTTCTAATGATGTCCAGTGCAAAGATCTCCATTTTTCCACAGCCCTGAGACCCATTCAGTGCCAAATTTTCTGTTATATGAAAATGCACATAAAATCCAACCCAGAAAACTCTTACTCATGTTAGTTGGCCTTATCTGACTAACACCACTGAAGTCAATGAGGCTGCTCATGAGAATAAAGACTACTTAACTGAGTGTGGATAAGATCTATAATGCCAAATATTTCTGGTTTTGTGCTGAGTTTCTTATGGGAATGAGGGATTGGGATACGTGTGCCCACTTAAATACAACACACTTGAAATCAAGCTTGTAGTGTATCTACTTGTCCATTATATTGACTTGACTTGCACACAGAACGTAGGCAGATCCTCAATTGACATATATCAGCACAATCCCAATTAAATCAATGTCAGTTTACACCATCTGAGGATCTGGCTCAGTAGTATTTTGGGATTATTACTGTAGGACTTCTTTTTATAAGAGTGGTGCCTGTTCTTCCCATCTGCACGGGCATTTTTGTGCTCAGATGTTACTCCCCCAGTATGTTCTCTTGTGTAACAAATGGTCAGTGCATTTCCAATGTGGGCTCTTTTCCTCTCTGTATGTTCAGAATCACATTGCCATTTCAACAAAGGGTTGTCTGATGTCAGTGCCCAGAAAGGGAAACCCACTGTGCTGTCTTGCAGTCTCAATAACGATCAGATGGAGGGAATCTGGTTTAAAGATGAATTTGAGGTAAGGGTGCAATAGCTCACTTTTTTCTTGGGACACCAAGGGCTTATTTCACTTGCTGGCTACAACTTTCATGCAATATTATGGCAAGGTGTTTCCTTACTCTGCCCCACTTTCATGTGGCTGAGAGACAAGGTCCTGTGCGGTGGTGCCCCAGTTTCCACTGTAAGGGAAGGCAGCAGACTAGTCTCCCTGGCCACTGAGTCTGACCTGTGCGGGATTGCACCCGAGCCTGTTTGGCTCAAGCCTCCCAAGGGGAATTGGGCAGGGTTCCTCCCCAGTCCCACCACAGGGCCATTTGCATTCTCACATCTACACTAGGAGGGTATTGTGAGGTTTTTTTCCCATCTCATTTTCCTTGACATGGGCAGGGAAGGGACGAGCCTCCTTTCTTCTCCCCACTACTGATTATTTAGAGTGCATATACATACTAGGTGCATTCAGAAATGCAAAGAAAAACAAGGTGCCTTCTCCAAGGAACTTCAGGTTGAAGATATGATTGTGAGAGGTGTGGACCATCCACAGTGCTCATTGAAATCAATGCTCAGCACCACTTAAGATAAGACAAATTAGATTCAATGTCTCATTACAATGCAGGAGAATGGTTTGGGTCACAAGGTCACTGAGGATGAGATTGCAGTAGTCCAGATGAGGAATGACCCAGGCATGGAACCAGGTTTTAGGAGTAGGGATGGAGAGGAATGGAGACAGCTTAGATATATTAGGACCTGCTCCAAAGCCCACTGAGGTCAATGGAAAGACTCACATTGACTTTAATGGACTTGGGATCAGGCCCTTAGTAGGGAATATATTGGTCCATCAGTGGTTACATGAAGGGTTACCAGTTAAATAATCAAAGAATATCATAGTAATTAAGCAATGGTGACCAAAACATAGGATCTTACCTGGGGATTAATGATGAGCTATGGTGGACACAGCTGAGGAACGCTAGACAGTCACTGATTCCTATGAAATACCCTGTTTTGAGCTGCTTGTTGCTACACAGGATCTGTGCTACACCCCAGCTTTTAGACTAGAGGCTCTCAAACTGGGGGTTGGGACCCCTCAGGGAGTCGTGAGCTGTCAGCCTCCACCCCAAACCCCTCTTTGCCTCCAGCATTTATAATGGTGTTAAATATATAAAAAAGTGTTTTTAATTTATAAGAGGGGTCACACTCAGAGGCTTGCTATGTGAAAGGGGTCTCCAGTACAAAAGTTTGAGAACCACTATTTTAGACCATCTTTTGGAGTAACCCAGTCAGTGTGGCAGACCTCCAAGGAGTCCCACTTGTTTTTCGGGGTAGGCCCTGCTGCCTCGCCGCCTCCTAGATTGGAGCCTCTGGGTTTCAGCACTCCTGTTTCATACCATGAGCTCTCCTCAGCGAGTCCCACTGAAGTGGACTCCTGGTTAGAGTCTTGTACACCCTTCAGGAACTAATGCACCCCAGCAAGTATTTGTAGTGACACCCAAGCAGAGTTTTCAAAACAGAGCAGGATATATTAGTCAACAGGAACACAGCACTGGAAGTCCTTAGGTTAGCATAGAGAAACGAAAGTTAAAGCATAGTCCATTTTAGTCAAGCCAGAGTAATTCGCTAGCCAAGCTGTAGTTAACTCCCTTTTCAGGCTCTGTTGACTTCCTTAGTCAGTCCCCGTAGAGAGCTCCCAGCCACTTCCAGAAACCAATTCTTTACTGCCTTTTGGTCACCTCCCAGTCCTTTGTTTTTCAGGTAGGTCCATGCTGAGTTCAAACCCAGGGGTGAGAGGTGGGGGAAAGCTCCTTCCTGTGGGTGTTGATTGCTAGGTGTCAATTATATGGCCTTTAGGGTTTTCTATGTTCTTCTCAGATTTTCCATTGATAAGGGTTGACCTTGGCCAGTCCTTCTAATGACCCATTCAGTCCACTCAGACAGCTAAGTGGCATACTCCCCCCCCCGGCCATGTCTCTTTGCCCCAAGAGCAAACTTAATCATTTTTCTCCCACTGGGTAGAAAAGCTATGTACGGGGAAAACTGAGGCTTCATAAAAATACCAAAGGAAATTCCCACTTTGTCACACCTGGATTTTGTATTCAGTTTCATTTGGCACATCGAGCATTCTTATTTCCCAAGTCCAATTCCCTTTGTCTCCCAATAAAAAAAAAAAGCAAGTGTTTCCCTGTATCTTTTGTTAATATTTTGAACTGCACTTGATCATCCAAATAGTTTGAAATTTTGCACTTCCATTGTATTTGGCTGATACATTTGGCGTGCTACCCGGCTTCCAGAAAAGATTGCAAGCAAGCCAAGAAGACCACAATATTTGCTTTGGCCAGGCAGAAAAATTGTCAGGTTTGTGATATCTGTGGGAGTGTTTTATAGAGATGGTCAACATTTTTCCATTTTTTTTTTTTTTTTGAGGGAAAATGACAGTTCAACTGAAGGGAAATTTTCACCAAAATAAATAAATAAATAAATAAATAAAATAAATGTTCATCAAAAATGTTTGCATTTTCAGTTTTCTGAGGAAAAGAAAGTGTTCAACATTTTTAATGGAAAATGATTTTTTTTTAATTAAAAATGTTGACCAAATTTTCTTTTCCTTCCCCCCCGCCCCCCCCCAAAAATCCAAAAAATGTTGATGAAAAGGGATGTGTGTGAAAATTGAAGTTTAAGCGTCATTTTCCAGTCGGCTCTAGTGTGTTATCTTCTTGGCTGGCCAGTCTTTCTTTTGAATAGCCATATTAATAAACCGGAAAGTCCCATCTGACATTTGTCCTGCTAAAATATTGGATAGTTCCTGTAAAGAAAAAATGTCTCCCTGTCCTTTACACAGCAGCTAACAGGCCTGGATGAACTCTCTTCTGAAAAATATGGGCTGGTCCACAAACTGATAGACACAGTAGAAGAGAGTCATGCTGGGAAGTATAAATTTGAAGCTGAAGGTGTCAAAACTGAAGCATCTATTTTTGTTGAAGGCAAGTCTGTTCAAATTGCTTCATTGCCTCGATGTTAAAAAGGCAGCTGGAATGCTCATGTTCCTAATGCAATGTATTAGCCTGCCTGTGCTTAAATGTAATGCAGAATTTCTCAAATTGGGGTCCATGGAGTACCAGGGTACTCCAGGGGGTCCGCAAGTCATGTCCAGGGCTGCCAGCCCTGCTGATCAACTCCTCCCCCTCCCTCATAGTGCCTCCTGCATGCCATGGAACAGGTATTCAGCAGCGTGCAGGAGGCGATGGGAGGGAGGGGGAGGAGCAGGGTTGGGGCAAGCTTGGGGGAGGGGATGGAAAGAGGAGGGAAGAGAAGGGGTAGGGGTGGAGTGGGGGTGGGGTGAGGTGGGTCCGTGGGGGAAGGGATGGAGTGTGGGCAGAGCCTGGGGCTGAGTGGAGGAGTTGTGGGGTCAACGAAAAATTTTAAATCAAAATGGGGGTCCTCAGGGTGCTAAAGTTTGAGAACCGCTGATGTAATGCATTCATTATCTTACAAAGCAGTATTTTGGTTAGAAGGCTGGCCTTGTGGTTAAAGAAATGAAGTGGAATGTAGGAGATGTGTGTTTGATTCTTAGCTCTAACACCAATTTTTGTGAAGGAGATTGCGCATTTCCTAACTAATTGCAAATTTATAGTGGAGCCTTAATCTTGCATGAACAAAGTTTATTGCATTTAATATCCCAGATTTTAGTTTGTAAAGAAATGAGGAGGTGGGTGAAAAAAGCAGAAAATATAAAGAAAAACAGGGAAATTAAAAGAAAAAAACAGCTGACAGGCACTGGCTAGCGGCAGATTTAGCCATTTCAAAGTGAACAATTTAATACCTAAAAGACTTCATAAGAATTAAAGAAAATGTCGCTCTTAAACAAGCAAATACATCTCTATAATATATGCATCTCTAAGTGTGCTGTATCATTATCTCAAAGGTTTGACCAGCTGATTTAATCAAAAACTGTCTCTTAGTTCACATGCATGCTTACTGAATTCCAAATGAATTTATGCATGTTGGATGAAATTCACCTCAGTGCAGGGGCAAGAACAAAGTCTAGGCCTCACTTACGTTATATTTTGAGGGCATAAGTGGGGCCTGGTGCTGTTGTTCTGTACAGGGTGAATCACCCTGCAGTGCATGTATGGATACAGAGCATACGGTAAGTATGCAACTAAAACCGAAGATCTAGATCCTGTGAGATCCTGAGCCCCACCTGCCACATGATAAATTCCAGTGATTTTTGTTGGGATTGGGCCCAATAGTACCAGATTAAATAATGTTGAAAATATTTAGCAGCAGTTAATTCAGAGCAGCTCTGCCCTCAAAATAAGCTTTTTCTCTTTCAGTTCTATTTATGAATGGCTGAGTTTTTATGTTTAGATCCTCCAAATGTTGACAAGGCTCTTCTGGAAAAGCTGATGAAGGAGCCTGTGATAGTCAAGGCAGGGCAGAATGCCATGGTTAAAATCCCATTCGAGGGCCGGAAGCCAGTCAGAGCAACGTGGTTAAGGGACGGGGATGAGCTCCTGAATGATGCCAGGATCCATATTGACAAGGCAGACAGCTTCACGCGGCTTTCCATCTCTAGCACCAACAGGAAGGACTGTGGGGATTACAAAGTGAAGCTGAAGAATGAGAGTGGAACCCTGGAGGCCAGCCTAAAGCTGGAGGTGATAGGTGAGAGTCTCATGATATCAGTCCACCACCTTGGGCACAGAGGGAAGTCCTTGTAAATTGTTTTTGGTATCTCTCTTCCTGATTCTCCAGAGATAACTAGTTTAGAGTCATGGCACACACAGAAGGAGCTCTTCACTGGTGCTTTTACAGAACACTGCTTGTAAGAATATCTGAGTGCTGGCTGGGCTCACTCTTTTCCTTCTCATCCACAATAAACCAAAAGGAGACAAGGTGCTGAGCAACTCCCAGAAGTGCTGAATGCCTGCAGCTCCCATGGATTTTAATGAGACTTGAGCCACTTGGCACCTTCAGGAGCTGCTCAGTGACTTCCAGGCTCAAATGCAAAAGGATCCACATGGTTGTAAATCTACCAGACCTATCCTTGCTCCTTTATTGGCTCACCCCAGCCTGTATCCTGATTTACCTATGTGGGGTCTGAAACCTGAAAACCATGCATGGCAGATTTGCACTGGTTTAGCTTCAACTGGAATTCTCTGCAGCGGTGAAAAAGGGGCAGGATTTGTTCCCAGTCGAGGAACAGGTTGATGAGATCAGAAGTGTGGTCTGCTGGGGAAGGACGATGCTACATCACTTGATTTAGCTTTGTCATTCCTAGTAATTAACAGAAGATTAAAGACTTCCAGGTAGAGTAGCCAAATAAAGATAATCTCGCTCATTTTCTAAATTAAACAGTTTACTTATGCATCCATCTTTTTGCACTGAAACACAGCCCCTTGAGAGCTGCAGGAATTTAAATATAAAAGTCAAATGAAGAACAAACAGTTCTCCAAGAAGAAAAGTACTAATTAAAGATGCAAACTAGCCCAAATGCACCTATTAAAGTTCACATAATTATACAAGGGTTATAAATCACTAAGATAAATAATCAGTTTCTCTCATATTCCTTCCCCTGTCCTTCTCCTCTGGGTTTGTGATCCTGGTTTGTAGTGATCACTTGGCTCATTATAGAGTAAATTATTCTGCAAAAGCCATTTCCTTCTGAGCTGATGGAGCTCAATATCTGACTTGTACAACCTGCTCTATTGATCACAAAAGCAATTTAATGTTAAAGTTGTCAGGGGAATCTTGCCATTCTATTCACAATAATAATAGGCCCAAGTTAACTTCCCAGCTGTAATATGGCGCTATATGGCATATCTGTGTAAGATGGAGGTGCACAGAAAGTAGAATAGATTCCCAAACAAAGATGGAGAAACCCAAAATTCAGAATCGGGTTAGTTTAGATTTGGATCCCATTTAATCTATACCACCTACATTTAGGGCGGAGGAGAGGATTGTTGACTACCTGGTTCTGGGTTTCATCCATTTGTATTTGATTAAAAAATGGGACTCAACAAGGGTGTGTTTGGCTTTGGTTTGGAAGAGTCTCCGTTGGATTTTGTTTTTTTGCAAACCAAAAGTGGAAGTAAATTGGCTCCAGGTCTCATCTTACCTGAGCACCGCAGGTTTGGGGTGAGGTTGGTAAATGGTTCCAGTTTGGAACCATCTGTACTCCTAAAGGAGACGGGAAGTCAATGAGAGTTTCACCCAGGTCTGACTTTGATGCAGTATTCATGGGAATGATCAACTGTAGGAGGCGTGGCCAAACCACGGCTCATGAGCCACATGTGGCTCTTTAAAAGTTAACGTGTGCCTCGTGGTGCCCCCCATATCCTCCCTTTCTCGGCCTACCAGACTGAGTGCAGGGGGAGAGCTTGGGGTGGTGGGACTAGCGGCTTCTGCCCTGAGGGAAGGGGGGTCTCGGGGCTTTAGGCCTACGGGGATGCATTGAGGCAAAAGCCCTGTGCGTGCCCCAGCAGGCACCACTCTGCGGGGCAGGTTGTGTGTGTCTTGTGGCTCTAGAATTTCTGAAGATTATCATATGCAGCTTGGAGGGTCAGTAAGTTTGACCATCCTGGAACTATAGATTGGATGAGGCAAGTGTTTTCCTCTTGCCACACTCTCCTAGATCAGTAGATGAATGGATGTTTACTCAAGTAATCTTGCTAGCGTTAATTCTGCTGCTCTACCCTGTAAGTACTATACAAACTGAGACTGAGTTGCCTAGTGTGAGTAGCGAGAGATAGTGACCCCTCTGATATCAAGAACAGATGTGGGACCTTTTGTTCCCTGTTTTTCTCCTCCTTTCAGACAAGCCACAGAAACCCATCGGACCCATAGAGGTGGTGGATAGTTCCACAACTGGAATAACCATTCGATGGAAGCCCCCAAAGGATGATGGGGGCAGACCAGTGCAGAACTACATCATAGAGAGGCAGCAGGTGGGCAGAAAAACCTGGGTAACGTTGGGAGAAACCAGCAGGGACAACAGCACTTTCACCACCAACGAAGTGGGGCAAGACAAAAGCTATCGCTTCAGGGTGCGAGCAGTGAACGCTGAGGGAAAGAGCAAGGCACTGGAATCAGATGAGGTGATGGCTGCAACCAAAGGTAAGAGGAAGCGCTTTGTGTAAACACATCTTATAGCCATGTGAGACTTCTATTATGAAAGCCGAAATCAAGAGAAACTCACATTTTGGGTTTTGTTACAAATCTGTACTTTTGTCCAGTTTGAACAGAAGATTTGCAAGCCTGGCTCAACTGTCAAGTGACTGTGAACATGATGTCATATGAATCTGGGGCCAATTTAAGGTTTCAGATGGAGACCATAAGTTTCTTGCAAATTTTGGTGATTCTGAGTGAGATCTGCTTTGAGGTTTTTGGGTACAATCCAACCTAAACCTTGAAGCAACATCCACAGTGGAAACCATGCATGGACTGAATCCAAAGAAAGGGTTCCCACATGTCACTGCAAAGAGAACCTGCTAAGCTTTTACCTTAATTTACTCCATAGGTAAATGAGTCTCCCAAAGGGACATTAATTGGTTGTGTCTTTATTCAGTAGTATCACTTAGAATCATAGAATATCAGGGTTGGAAGGGACCTCAGAAGGTCATCTAGTCCAACCCCCAGCTCAAAGCAGGACCAATCCCCAATTTTTGCCCCAGATCCCTAAATGACTCCCTCAAGGATTGAACTCACAACCCTGGGTTTAGCAGGCCAATGCTCAAACCACTGAGCTATCCCTCCCCCGCCATGTCCTTAAGTACAGAACAGTCATTCTACTCTATAACGTCGCCGGTGGACCCAAATACTAGAGAGAGCTTTTAGCACAAACATGGAAGTACAAGCAGGGAAAACATTTAATTCATTTTGCCTGCCTTCCTCACATCCACCCGTGCTGCCCTCTCTCTGTCCTTCCTTTTTATTCACCCCTTTAATCACATTTTGTGCCAAGATACTTTTAAAACAATTTTGTTGTATTAATGGCTGGTTGTTTTGCCGTCTGTCATGGGGTGGTCCCCTGAGAGTCTTTTCTAGCCATAGCAGCTGATCTCCATATCTCCCAGCATTCTTAACCACCACTGTGGGCACAGCCTGCAATGTTATTTATACAGTGTACAGTCAGTAGTCAGCTTCCACCACTTGCTTCTGGGGAAAAGACAGGGTATTAGTAGCACTCAGTCCTGCTTTTCTTCAGGCTCTCTACTCTTCTGCTTAGCACTTCCTTCTTGTCTGCTTATACAGGCCCAGCTGCTGGGGTTACTTCCACCCAATTAGTCCTTCAGTTGTATCTCTACTCAAGAAATTGGCACCGGCCTGTCTTTCAGTCAGGTCCCAATTAATGTACTGATGGGGATTGGAGTGACAGGGTGTTGAATCACTCCTGACTCAGCACACACCTTGTTACGCCCTCCAATAATGGGTGGAGCGGAGGGAACTAGAAGCCAATCAAGACTCCTGTTTCCACCCTCAGGAACAATAATATCACAGTGGCCTTCCCTCCCCGTAAGATTGGGCACATGCCTCCCTTTGGAGACTGTCAATGTCATTCTAAGCACTGGCAAGAGGGGCTCATTCATGAAAGACACATAATATCTTGACCCTTAGGAGTCTGGACATGCTCCCCCTCCAGGCTCCCAGCATGTAGCTGTCCTGGAGAGTAGAAGACTGAGTCATAGATCTCCCCTCTACCTTCAAAAGGTGTCTCATCTGAACACACCATTTGGGGGATCCTGGAAGAAACAACCCTTGAGAACCCATTATTGTCATGTGATGGAAAAGAAATACCTGCTAATAACAAAGGGCTAATCTTTTCCTAGCTTTCCCTGGCCCCCCTGCTCCTCCTCAGATTGTCAGTGCCAACAAAGAGTCCATAACACTCTCCTGGGCAGCACCTCCCAAAACAGGCAATTCCAGAATCCTGGGGTATATCGTTGAGAAACGCAAGAAAGGCAGCAACATCTGGACACCTATCTCTGACCTGCCAATAACAGGTAAGCAGCTGAAAGCTTGGACCAGGCTGAAAGACTCTAAGAAGGCAAGAAGACTAGATGGCTCAAGGCGTAATGAGATGCTGACTCTTTCATTTCTAGGTCACTGCTTCAAATATGATTTAGATTGGTAGTGACCAAAAGTTTTTACTGTCTGATGGATGTTGGGTGACTTCTGTGTGGTGACACAAATCAGTGATCTCAGTCCAGGTCCGAGTTGATAGTACAAAAATCACAGTTGGCACCATTGTTGGGTATCTCAGCAGAATGCCCAAATATTGAATAAACCACTGAGGTGGGACTCTCTTCTTACCTCCAGAGGTGGTTCCTTTCCAGGTTGTGAATAAAAATCTGCTGCTGAAGAATGGAGAAATTTGCATTGTTGCTGCCTGGCTGTGCCATTCTGTGCATAAACTGAGGGCCAGCAATCTGGCACCTTGCACTTCAGTTGTGGAAGTGCTTTCTTAGCTTATGGAGCTGGAACCTGGGCAAACGGGGGGACATTCCAGGGACAAGGAAGGAAAGGAGATGGAACTGATATCTCTGCAGGCTTCAAAATCGTGTTCACCTATAGATGGCAATGATCTTTTCAGATCCACACAAGTTCTTCATATCTCCTGTATTAGAAGGGCTGCCATTGCAAGGAAAGCATTATTTACTCTTTCTCTTACTTCCTCAGTATCTCAAATGGCATTTAATTTGAAAGGGAGGAAGGAGTACAATGAGAGAGACTTGTGCTAATGGTGGGGAAGGACAGGAGAAAAAGGGACAGCATTTCGATACTCCATATGTGTTCCTCTAGGCAGGAGAGTGGTATACTGTGCAATTCCATGTGGTATAATTAATGTACAGAACTATTGTCCCAACACATCCTACTGAGGGGATTGCAGATCTGAGCCTGAGCTCACTGAGGAACCTTATCTTTTCCTTCCACAGACAGGAAGTGGATGGTGACAGATCTGAAGGAGGGACTGCAGTATGAATTCCGCGTGGCTGCTATCAATGCCGCAGGGACAGGCAAGGCCAGTGCGCCGTCCGATCCTGTCTTTGCTCGAGATCCCATGAGTAAGTGGGCTATCCACTTGTCCCATTGGATGTGGGATGCAGAGAGAGGGATGAATCTGGGGAAGCATGTGAATCCAGGAAGCAATGTGTATTAAGTATTTTAAAATGTATGTGTGGGAGAATAAAATACTTGAATAATATTAAAAAATCAGGAATTCACTGCAGGGAGTGGGGTGGTATTCTCAATATGCTGGGGAGGGTGATGTGGTGCTGGCCCCACAACGTGCTGCAGGGGTTGTGGGTGAGATTCCCCTGTGCTGCATGGAACATGGAGTGGGCTTCCCAGCATGTTGCAGAGGGGCTGGGAGCAGGATTCCCAGTACAATTCAGAGGGACGGGGACAAACTCCCAGTATGCTACAGGGAGCCTGACTGAATGGATACCCAGTGCAAGCATGTTGGGGATGGATTATCCAGTGCACTGAATGGGGGTGGGGGCAGGAATCCTAGGACAACGAAGTCTAAATAAACTTTCCCTTCCCAGAGCCTCCTGGTAGAGTGAGGGACCTTAAGGTCACCAATACTGACTACACCAGCATCACTCTGGCATGGATGAAACCCGATTCAAATGAAGGGGGGCCTGCCAAGGGCTACAAGGTGGAGAAGAAATCCTCTGACAGCCTCAAGTGGACCCACTGTAACACTGTCCCCATAGGGTTGACAACCTGTACAATTAAAGGTCTGCAAGCCAGAGAGATGTACTTCCTCCGTGTGAGGGCCATCAATGAGGGAGGCCTAGGGGAAGCCATAGCACTGGACACTTGCATCCAAGCCATGCCTCCCATTGGTGAGTCAAATGTGCTGCCCCTGAAAAGCTGTCATAGTCCTACAGGTACAAATCATGGGCTCTCCATCCAAAGGCAGCTTTCACTTTGCTAGAGATTCAAATTGAACCTTGAGCTGGAACAACTCAATCTGTGGATTGTGGGGCACAGGAGCCTGTTATAGATGATTATCTCAGGCTGTAGATGGAGGACACAGATAATTTAGCTCCTATATTCCTTACTGAATCAGGAAAATTGAGGGTTCAGTTTGAGATGACCACAGCTCACATTGGAGGCTCACTGTGATTCTAGCATCTCAAATGTTATCTCTTTTCAGATACGTAGGATATGTCTACAGGAGAAATTCTACAGCTGCACCACCGTAGTGTAGACCAGTGGTTCTCAAACTAGGGCCGCCGCTTGTTCAGGGAAAGCCCCTGGCGGGCCGGGCTGGTTTTTTTACCTGCTGCTTCCGCAGGTTCGGCTGACCGCGGCTCCCACTGGCCGCAGTTCGCAGCTCCAGGCCAACGGGGGCTGCAGGAAGGGCGGCTAGCACATCCCTCGGCCCGCACCGCTTCCCGCAGCCCCCATTGGCCTGGAGTGGTGAACCGCAGCCACTGCGAGCCGTGATCGGCCGAACCTGCGGACGCAGCAAGTAAACAAACCGGCCCAGCAAACCAGGGACTTTCCCTGAACAAGCGGGGCCCTAGTTTGAGAACCACTGGTGTAGACTACAGTGACGGAAGGGGTTCTTCCATTGCTGTAGTAAACCAATCTCTCCGAGAGGTGGACAAAAGAATTCTCCCATTGACCTAGCAGTGTCTACACCGGAGCTTAGGTTGGCTTAATTACATTGCACAGGGTGTGACATTTTTCACCTTGTGTTCAGCATTGGTCAAACGTATTATGGAGGTTTTTCACCTTTATCTGAGGCATCAACCATTGGCCACTGCCAAAGCAGGGATATCAAATCAGATGGACCAGTGACTTGATCTCATATGCCAGATCCCATGTTCATTCCAGTTTTTAGCCTGATGCTGGGAAACTTTCAATAAAAGGGTCACATTTTTTGTAACATCCTTGCCAGTCAGCCAGATATAGGTTGCACTTTCAGTTGTCTGTTATTAAGAGGCTGGATCTGCCATACACTCAGAGCCTTTAAAAGAAAAAAACCCAAACAAATGGAGAAGTTTTTATATATTTTTTAATGAGGGAGCGTGATACGATCTAGGACACTGAGCTGGGAGCCAGAAGACATGGGCTCTTTTTCCATCTGTGCCATTGACCTGCTGTAAATCATTTCAGTTGTGTCTCTCTTTCCCCTCCCATCCTTTGGCTGACTTGTCTCTACAGCAAGCTCTTAGGGGCAGGGTCTATGTGTACGTGCAGCACCTAGCACAATGAAGCCTCGGTCTCAGTTGTACCTGTACAATATAAAATAATGGCCCAGATAAAAAGGGAGGTGAGGGGTTTCACTCTTGACATAATGGACTAAAGCTCTTCAAAATGATTCTGTGACTCAGCCTAATATCCTAATGCATTGTTGTTGGTTAGAGTGTGGCCCCTGTGCCACACACTAGGAGATAGGGCAAAAGTGGGTCTATACTTGAGTAGCTATTTCTCTCCCTCCTGCTGCAGAGACAGCAATGGGGTTTCATGCTCAGGAGGGTAGCAAACAATATAAACAGTGAATTTCACTCTTTTTCTGTTCATAAATTATCGGGAAACTGGCTTTGATTTTGTATGAACTTGTTTGCTGTTTGAAATTATTCAACAATGGTTTCTGTGAACATGCTTCAGCCCACGGGTCACTCAGAACTTGGTTGCTGTGGCTGTCGCTTTGACTATTCACTGTTTCTAATGCACTATTTGCACTGTGTTCTAGGATATCCAGGTTACATGATATCGTTTTAGCTGACTGGATGACTCCCAAGCCCTCAAAGAGCTGTCCAGATGAATACTCCTGAAGTCAATGCTCTTGTGAACAGACATAGGAACGAGTGTTCACACCACTTTCCTTTTCCACAAGCATTACTGTGAAGAAAAGTTCATTTGCATGATTGTGAAAAGCAAGTCAGAGGGGTCACAGATGCTGTTGAGGAGATTTCATGGTTTCTATTCAAACATTTGTGAATACCTTTTTTGCAGTATTTCCCTCTTAGAATATCATAGAATATCAGGATTCGAAGGGACCTCAGGAGGTCATCTAGTCCAACCCCTTGCTCAAAGCAGGACCAATCCCCAACTAAATCATCCCAGCCAGGGCTTTGTCAAGCCTGACCTTAAAAACCTCTAAGGAAGGAGATTCCACCACCTCCCTAGGTAACACATTCCAGTGTTTCACCACCCTCCTAGTGAAATTTTTTTTCCTAATATCCAACCTAAACCTCCCCCACTGCAACTTGAGACCATTACTCCTTGTTCTGTCATCTACTACCACTGAGAACAGTCTAGATCCATCCTCTTTGGAACCCCCTTTCAGGTAGTTGAAAGCAGCTATCAAATCCCCCCTCATTCTTCTCTTTCGCAGACTAAACAATCCCCGTTCCCTCAGCCTCTCCTCATAAGTCATGTGTTCCAGTCCCCTAATCATTTTTGTTGCCCTCCGCTGGACATTTTCCAATTTTTCCACATCCTTCTTGTAGTGTGGGGGCCCAAAACTGGACACAGTACTCCAGATGAGGCCTCACCAATGTCGAATAGAGGGGAACGATCACGTCTCTCAATCTGCTGGCAATGCCCCTACTTATACAGCCCAAAATGCCATTGGTTTTCTTGGCAACAAGGGCACACTGTTGACTCATATCCAGCTTCTCGTCCACTGTAACCCCTAGGTCCTCTTCTGCAGAACTGCTGCTGAGCCATTCGGTCCCTAGTCTGTAGCAGTGTATGAGATTTTCCGTCCTAAGTGCAGGACTCTGCACTTGTCCTTGTTGAACCTCATCAGATTTCTTTTGGCCCAATCCTCTAATTTGCCTAGGACCCTCTGTATCCTATCCCTACCCTCCAGTGTATCTACCTCTCCTCCCAGTTTAGTGTCATCTGCAAACTTGCTGAGGGTGCAATCCACACCATCCTCCAGATCATTCACGAAGATATTGAACAAAACCGGCCCGAGGACCGACGCTTGGGGCACTCCACTTGATACCGGCTGCCAACTAGACAAGGAGCCATTGATCGTTACCTGTTGAGCCCAACAATCTAGCCAGCTTTCTATCCACCTTATAGTCCATTCATCCAGCCCATACTTCTTTAACTTGCTGGCAATATCCTAATCTTAAGTCATCAACACTCTGTAAATACAGAAAGATGATGCTCAGCGAGTGCTCTGGCACTTCTCACTCAGTGAAAGAGATCCATTGACTTAATACTGCCAGAGATATGTCAGGCAGCCAGCCGGAGGAGAGAACTTTAGCACACTGGACATGCTATTTTGAGTGTATTTGAGTTAAAATCTGTCAGCGACCTTGTAACAAGATGCAGCTTTTAATTGTGTTCACTGTTTTTTGCATTCCAGTTAGTCCCAAGTTCCTAAGAGATGACACTATGAAAAACTTTATGATTATAAAAGCGGGAAGTTGTATCCGAGTGCACACGCCCTTTGAAGTAAGCATTGAAGCATGTTTGTAAGGAGTCCTCCATATGATTCCATGTTGTAAAAATAACGACAATAATTGAGGTTCTGTTCTTCATTCTGCTGCAGAATTTTCACATGACCTTGGGCAAGTCATCTAATTGGTTTGCACCTCGTATACATTCCCCATGTGTACAATCAGGATAGTAATGGTTCTCTTCATGGGGGAGGGGAGTTATGAAGTTCAGATAATTCATTAAGGTGTGTAAAGTAAAGCACTTTAAACTCTTGATGATGGAAGGCACCAAAGAAGTGTAAAATATTAGCACCAACGTCTCAGATTTTGATGTGTCAACTAATCACTCCCCGCACCCATCCCTTGCTTTCCTTGTGAGAACTGAAGGTAGGAGAATTGACAATGTCCTGCTGAGCATGTTCATCAAACTAAACAGCAAGAGCAGTGGTACACCTTGATTGTATCATGTGAAAGGCACAGGTTTGATTCAAAGATCTAGCCTCTTACTCTTGCAGGTTGGCAAAGGCTGGGAGCATTATGGGTGAGATCTGGTGTTTGGTCCCTACTGAAGAGAAGGGGAGAAAACCTTCTGGCTGATCTCAAGGTGGCATTGATGAGCAATACAGGGAGCCACATCCAGTTCCCCTAGGCTGAAAGAAAGTCACTGCAATGTGACATCAGGAGGGAGGGGGACCGGAAGGAAAAATGGAACAATCATCCAGACAGGAGTCTTCTTCCCTCCAAAAAGCAGCAGATGCTTTTAATAGGGCTACTCTTGCCTATCTGTCAACTACAACTTCTGAGTTAATAAATATTTTCTGACTTAGTTATATTGAAACAGCTTAGGGCAACACACCCTTTGTTGGCCATGGTTCCAGGGCAAAGAAACAAGTTACAGCTAAGGAAACACTTGAGGACAAAGCAAGGAAGCTATAGGTACACAGGATATAAATACAAAAGAAAAGCAGATTGACTTATAATTGGTGTTTATCTTTAATAGGCATCCCCAACTCCAGAGGTGACTTGGCTAAAGAATGGGCTTCCTCTACCCAGCAGGGCCATAGTGAGCACCAGAGATGGCCTCAGCCAACTCTTGATTCCATCAGCTGAGTTTTCTGACAGTGGGCTCTATACCATCATACTCCAAAACGAGTGGGGAAAAAAAGAATCCTTCAGCTTCCAAGTCCAAGTCGCAGGTAACATGCATAGCAGGTTTGGTGGAGAATAAAATCCTAAGGGAGAGGTTCCAGCCCATGACTGAGTAGAGGACTGTCAGTTTTGATGGGGTTAAGCACTGTGGACAAGGAAAGGGCTAGATAATACGGTCTTTCATGAGATGACAGTCCAAAAACCAGGTGGTTTAGTCTAGGGCAGGGCTACAGAATACTGGCATCCATTGATTAAATTACAATCCAAGACCCAGCCAGGTACCACCAACAGAGACACAGCCGTATTCTGTGAGAGGACTAGGATAGTACAAGCTATCAGAGGGCCAACTTATACAGTCCATAATATAGCCAGGTGTCTCAGTCCATGACAGGGCTCTGTGAATGTCAGTTAGCAAACAGAACAAAGTACCTGTGTCCAACCATAAGAACTCTATAGCCTTGTCAACTCCTTCACTTCCAGTTTATAAAAACACAGCTGTATCAGCTCTCTAATAGAAGGGAAAGAGAGGGTCTCTAATACCAGTCCAGTAATGCTGAATTTCCCTAATCCAGATGGGAGGACCTGTATATTTGGAGCAAAGGGATCAGAGTTCATTTCCCACTAATGACCATCAAGTTTAGCTGGCCACAATGCTCAAAATATCTGATCTCCATGAAGTTTATGGGGTTGCAGAATTGTTATAACATCTTAAACTTACCACTTTCTCTACTCCCTCCATACTATTTGTCTTCACTTTGCAGCTATCCCACAGTCCCCTGGCCCTATTCTTCTGCAAGAGAAAGTCCTTAATACAGTGACAGTGATCTGGGAGCCCTCGCCGACAGAGAAGTGGGAAAGTAACCTGTACTATGTAGTCATGAAACGTGACTCCAACAAGGGCTCATGGCAAGTGGTCGCTGACCTGATCTACAACAACAAGTTTACCATCACCAAACTTATCCCTGGCCGCGGGTATTATTTTAGGGTTGTGGCCAAAACTTATATGGGAACCAGTGATCCATCTGAAACTGTGCAGCCCTGGATCATGCAAAAGGAAAAGGGTAAAAAGGCTTTTTAAAAAAAAATCTATCAGTGCACCTGTGTTGTTGGGTCTCAGTCAAACTATCCCATTTATAAATCTTTGTCAGTGTGTCCCAGTCCCCATATGTATGCTGTCTGCCCAGATGAGAGCCCATTGACATATCCCCAAGAAATACTGTTGGGCAAGGAAAGATGTCCCCTGCTGGACATGAATGTTTACAGATCAGTGGGAACAGTGAAGCTGGGCTTCTCCATTCCCATCAATATACCGGCTCATATTACTTATATGGGTAAGAGCTTCCAAGAGAATTAATTCCTAGCAAACTCTGAAATTAGGTGAGTTCCACAGAAGCCAAGGGCTATGACCTGAATGGTGAGGACTTGGTAATTTTAAGAAGGAGCCACACAATCCAATCTGCAGGAGTTGAGGACCCAACCCCATTTGGGAAGGACCAGGTGACCTGCAGGAGCTAGACTGGTACTGTGTAATCCTCATGACCTGTAGAAGGAGCCATGGCCTTGTCCATATGCCAAAGACCTAGTGATCCCCTCCAGATTCCTGACTGGGACTTCGGAAAACTTAAGAGGAAACTACCTGTAGAGAATACAGCTCAGGCTTTATACTGCGCCTATTGCATTCTAGACGAGGACTTTTGGGTACTGCATGCAGCACAGACTGGATCAACAAAGCTTTTAGTTCTGTCCCCTTTTATTGAGTCTCAATGCTTGGATTAAAGGAACTCCCAGTAACAGTAACTGGGTTCATAATACGCAGAGAGAGCCAGGGCCTTACACATATGGCCACTGCATGGCAACTCACAGAAGGAGCCATGAACGCTCTCCTGACCTAGGGAGCCAGGCCCTGTCAATTTGGTAGGGTGGATGCCAAATGCAATTATTAAGTGTTATGGGTGGAGGATGCTTCTGCACCCAGCCTTTAAGTCCCCTGGAGCAGTCGCTGAGTGTGTATTTATGTCTCTTATAGATGAGTTTAAAGTCAGACTACCCAAATACAGGAGGGTGAATCAAAATATGCCTCCAAGATTCCTCCTCCAATTGAAGCCCCATGTAGTGACCACAGCATTTGATTGTCACATGAGCTGTGCAGTGAGTGGCTACCCAAAACCTAAGATCACCTGGTACAAGGATGGCAGGGATCTCTCAGAAGACCACACCTTCTTCAGTACAAATGACTTTGGTGTCTGCTGCCTGGTGATCCCAGGTGTCACGAAGAGAGATGAAGGAGAGTACAAGGTGGAAGCCACCAATGAATTGGGCCATGTGGTCAGCAAAGCCATGCTTATCATAAAAGGTAAAGTGATCTTGGTCAAGTCTCTTAGTCTCCCTGCCTCAGTCTGCATCTGTCAAATTGGAGATAATGCCTCACAGAGAGGTTGTGAGGATAAACACGTTACAGATTGGGAAGAACTCAGATACTGTGGCGATGGGGCCAAATAAGTGCTATAGAAAGGCAAATTTGGAATCTACTGAAGGATGGTCCGTATTCAGATGGGAGACTCCAAGAAAAAACAAGGTGCCACAGGGAGCAGAGTGGTGGGCTCAGCAGGGTGCACACTCACTCTGTGCTGATCCCAATGCCCCAGTGCCGTGCTAGAGGGCCTGTGATGCTGGAGATGCAGCCATCAGATGAGAGAGAAAACCAGGGTCCTGACTGCTCATGGTTATTAGAGATCCCAGAGCACTTATTGGGTCTAGTGCGTGGGTGATGGTAGCAGGCTGTGATATGCCGGAGGTCAGACTAGATGATCTGGTGGTCCCTTCTGACCCTATGGATGGCTCCTGGCATATCATCTTCTGTGTACCACCCATGTGTGTGATGTAAGATAGCATTTCATTGCCACCAGGGCATCTTGCAAATGGCTACCATGGGACGTTATTTGCCAGTTCAGTACAACTTTATATTGGGTAGTGTTTACCCAGAATGCTTTACAGAGTTCAATTATAAATCTACAAAGACCAAGAGTGACAGCGGGAAATAGAAATTAAGAAACAGAGGCAGAGGAGAGAGGGTTTCAGCTGAGACTGGAAAATAGATGGAGAGTCATAGATTTCAAGGCTAGAAATGGCCATCATGATTATCTAATCTGATCTCTTGCATAACACAGGTCATTACGCAGTCACTGATGCCTGTATCGAGCCAATAACTTCTGCCTGGGCTATCATCTCCTCCATAAACTTATTGAGTTTAATCTTGAAGCCAGATAGATCTTTTGCCCCCACTGCTTCCCTTGGAAGGCTGTTCCAGAACTTCACTCCTCTGATGGTTAGAAACCTTCATCTAATTTTAAGTCTAAATTTCCTGATGGCCAGT
This sequence comes from Chelonia mydas, assembly GCF_015237465.2. Lineage (NCBI taxonomy): Eukaryota > Metazoa > Chordata > Testudines > Cheloniidae > Chelonia > Chelonia mydas. Next base: position 16,115,506 of record NC_051261.2, on the reverse strand, counting down.
TTATATCAATTTGTTCTTGTGTCCACATTGATACTAAGCTTAAATAATTCTTTTCCCTCCACGGTATTTATCCCTCTGATATATTTCTAGAGAGCAATCATATCTCCTCTCGGCCTTCTTTTAGTTAGGCTAAACAAGCCAAGCTCATTGAGTCTCCTTTCATAAGACAGGTTTTCCATTCCTCGGATCATCCTAGTAGCCCTTCTCTGTACCTGTTCCAGTTTGAATTCATCCTTCTTAAACATGGGAGATCAGAACTGCACACAGTATTCCAGGTGAGGTCTCACGAGTGCCTTGCATAACGGTACTAACACCTCCTTATCTCTACTGGAAATACCTCGCCTGATGCATCCCAAGACCGCATTAGCTTTTTTCACAGCCACATCACATTGGCGGCTCATAGTCATCCTGTGATCAACCAATACTCTGAGGTCCTTCTCCTCCTCTGTTACTTCCAAGTAATGCGTCCCCAGTTTATAACAGAAATTCTTGTTATTAATCCCTAAATGCATGACCTTGCACTTTTCATTGTTAAATTTCATCCTATTACTATTACTCCAGTTTACATGGTCATCCAGATCTTCCTGTAGGATATCCCTGTCCTTCTCTAATTTGGCAATACCTCCCAGCTTTGTGTCATCTGCAAACTTTATTAGCACATTCCCGCTTTTTGTGCTGAGGTCAGTAATAAAAAGATTAAATAAGATTGGTCCCAAAACCGATCCCTGAGGAACTCCACTAGTAACCTCCTCCCAGTCTGACAGTTCACCTGTCAGTGTGACCCGCTGTAGTCTCCCCTTTAACCAGTTCCTTATCCACCGTTCAATTTTCATATTGACCCCCATCTTTTCCAATTTATCTAATAATTTTCCATGTGGAACTGTATCAAATGCCTTACTGAAATCGAGGTAAATTAGATCCACTGTGTTCCCTTTGTCTAAAAAATCTGTTACCTTCTCAAAGAAGGAGATCAGGTTAGTTTGACATGATCTACCTTTTGTAAAGCCATGTTGTATTTTGTCCCAATTACCATTGACGTCAATGTCCTTAACTACTTTCTCCTTCAAATTTTTTTCCAAGATCTTGCATACTACAGATGTCAAACTAACAGGCCTGTAGTTACCAGGATTGCTTTTTTTACCTTTCTTAAAAATAGGAACTATGTGAGCAATTCTCCAGTCATACGGTACAACCCCTGAGTTTACAGATTCATTAAAAATTCTTGCTAACGGGCTTGCAATTTCATGTGCCAGTTCCTTTAATATTCTTGGATGAAGATTATCTGGGCCCCCCGATTTAGTCCCATTAAACTGTTGGAGTTTGGCTTCTACCTCGGATGTCGTAATATCTACCTCCATATCCTCATTCCCATTTGTCGTCCTACCATTATCCCTAAGCTCCTCATTAGCCTCATTAAAGACTGAGGCAAAGTATTTGTTTAGATATTGGGCTGTGCCTAGATTATCCTTGACCTCCACTCCATCCTCAGTGTTAAGCGGTTCCACTTCTTTCTTTTCTTCTTATTTATATGGCTATAGAACCTTTTACTATTGCTTTTAATTCCCTTTGCAAGGTCCAACTCTACATGGCTTTTGGCCTCTCACTTTATCCCTATATGTTCTGACCTCAGTAAGGTAGCTAATCCCTCCCATCTTCCACTCCTTGTAGGCTTTCTGCTTTTTCTTAATCACCTCTCTGAGATGCTTGATCATCCAGCTTGGTCTACCACTCCTGCCTATGATTTTTTCCCCCTTTTCTTGGGATGCAGGCTTCTGATAGTTTCTGCAACTTTGGCTTGAAGTAATTCCAGGCCTCCTCCACCTTTAGATCCACAAGTTTTTCAGTCCAATCCACTTCCCTAACTAATTTCCTTAATTTTTTAAGGTTAGCCTTTTTTAAATCAAAACCCCCCGTCACATCTATTTTTGTTTATCCTTCCATTTAGTTTGAACTGAATTAGCTCATGATCGCTTGAACCAAGGTTGTCCCCTATAATCATTTCTTCTATGAGGTCCTCACTGCTCACCAAAACCAAATCTAAAATGGCATCCCCTCTTCTCAGTTCAGCAACTACTTGGTGAAGGAATCCATCAGCTATCATATCCAGGAAAATCTGAGCCCTATTATTGTTACCAGCACTTGTCCTCCAGTCTATATCTGGGAAGTTAAAGGTTTCAGAGTAGCAGCCACGTTAGTCTGTATTCGCAAAAAGAAAAGGAGTAGTTGTGGCACCTTAGAGACTAACAAATTTATTTGAGCATAAGCTTTCGTGCGCACGAAAGCTTATGCTCAAATAAATTTGTTAGTCTCTAAGGTGCCACAAGTACTCCTTTTCTTTTTGGGAAGTTAAAGTCTCCCATGATCATACAATTCCCATTAGTATTTACTTCTTTAAAAACATTAAAGAGGTCTCTATCCGTATCCACGTCAGATCCTGGCTGTCTATAGCACACCCCAAGCACTATCCCAGGGGAGGCTCTAGTAGCTTTCTTCCCCAATGTGACTTTTATCCATTCCATCACTTCTTATTTCTTTACAGTCTACCTCATCATTGATTTACAATGCTACTCCACCACCTTTGCCTTTATTTCTGTCTTTCCTAAACAGCACATACCCTTCAATACCCGTACTCCAGTCATGACGACTATTCCACCATGTTTCTGTTATCCCTATAATATCTGGTTTCACTTCCTGCACCAGTAGCTCTAGTTCCTCCATTTTGTTACCTAGGCTTCTCGCATTAGTGTACAAACATCTTAATTTTTGCTGTTTGGCTTCGCTCACATTCTTTAACCGATTGGGCACAGGCATTCTACCACCAATATTACCTATTAGATTGGTATGTACACTGCCCTTCCACCTTATGTCCATTCTCCTACCCATGGCTGTATCCTTTCTTACTTCGTTTTCTTCCCTCTCAAAGAGAAAAACTGGCGTGGAGATTACCTGGACATCTCCCAACCTTCTCCCCTGAATTCCTAGTTTAAAGCTCTCTTGATCAGTTGTGCCATCCTCCATCCTAGAAGTCTGTTCCCCTCCTTACTCAGGTGAAGTCATCCCGAGAGAACAGTCCTCTGTCCATGAATGCTTCCCAGTGGCCATACATCCCAAAGCCCTCTTTATAGCACCACTGCCTGAGCCATCTGTTGAGCATCATAATATTGTCACACCTTTGTTGCCCTTCTCTAGGAACAGGCAGAATCCCACTGAAGATCACCTGAGCCTCGATTTCCTTTAGCGTCTTCCCCAGCCTGGCACAATCTCCCTTGATATGTTGCAGTAAGAATCTAGCGGTATCATATGTTCCCACATGAAGGATAATCAATAGATTCTTTCCCGCTCCCATTAGGATCCTCTTCAGCCTCAAGTCCATATCCCGTATCTTAGCACCCGGCAGACAGCACACCCTTCTGTTCTCTGGATCAGCTCTTGTTACAGGACTGTCTATTCTTCTCAGTAATGAGTCCCCAATCACATAGACCTGCCTTTTCCTGGCAATGGTGCAATTCTCCAGTGTATCCCCTGTTCCATCTGGCCGCAAGTCCTCTCGGTTTCTATTGTCCCTTGCAGTTCTCTGCAACACATCCCGTATCCTCCTGGGGCTCATATTTGGTGTTATCTCCAATGTCTCTTGCTCTCTTCCAATAGGACTATCTGCTCTTCTCTTCTTCCTTGGCCTCTCACCTTTAGTGACCACCTGCTGTGCCCCTTCTTCATTTTCCAACTCCGTAAACCCGTTCCTGAACTCTTTCTCCTTCACTGCCCCGTCTTTTCCTCTGCCTGGTTCTCTTAGTCACATGCTTCCACTGTCCACTTTCCTCACCCAGCAGTGTCCCCTCAGAGTTCTTCGGTCCCGCTTCCATCTGCAAATCTGAGCTTTTCCCTTCAGCCTCCTCATGTCTTTGCTCCATCATCCGCTCGAACCCCCTTCTAAACTCAACCAGTCTCCCCACCTGCATCACCAGTCCTCAGATCTTTTCTTCCATCAGCTCTATCAGGCGGCACTTCATGAAGACGAAACTCTTTTCAGGATCATGTACATGCTGCAGCTTCTACATCCAGTCATCTTCATTGTGTCTTCCACTGCTCTGGTCACTACCACCGCTGCCTCTGTATCTGTCATAGCCTTCCCACCTAAGTCCTGTTAGTCCGGGAAACACAAACCAAACCAAAACACCACCACCCACAGCAACACAAACCCCCAGTGAGCACCAAAACACCACCCCCCCACCCCCCCTTCACTAGCCGACCTGTTCCTTTGCCTGGCTCTTAGTCTTCCCCCCAAACTCCCCCGTTTCCAGCTCGGTTTGCCAGCTCCTGGGCTGCTGCAGCTGTCTGTGCCGCTGCCTGACTGGCTGGCTACCTTTATAGGACCCCTAGTCAGAGAAGCCCCGCCCCCTAATCAGGGCTCAGCTTCTGTCCCAGCACACTGCCCCTACCAGCCTCTATAAAAACCAATACAGCTGGCAGAAGCTGCAGGAGAGAAGACTCTTGCACCAGCCATAGCGAGAGTGGCTGAAGCAATAGGGAGAAAGCTGGATCTAGATGGACAAAGAAAACGAGAAGGTGAGTACAGAGGGGGAAGGACATGAGCTAGGCTGGAGTGAGTTCCTCACGGGGATAATTCAGGATCCAGATCAGAAATGAAAGAATGAGTGTGACGGAGCAGGGATTCTGTATGGGTAAGAAAAGGAAGGCAACAGCATTCAGCACACATTACTCAGTTTCTAACTCAGTGGACACGCAGGCAGAGCTCTTACTGAAATCAGTGACTAAAGAATGAATGAATGGACCTCTGGATCTGGCCCACTGGGAATAATTACTCATGGTACCATGACATGATTCAACAACTCACAACAGGCATGAAATTAACCCAAGTCATTCTTGCAGATTGGAAGAGCCATGCATAAATTTAGGCCAAGTGCCCTGGTCACAGAATAGATTAGTCTCTCAAGAGACTCTTCACCTCCAGAAATTTCTAGAGAGACACTTTTGTTTTACTTCTGCAAAGCATATTCAGCATCTCAGCCACAATATTTGTACTCCACAGAATAAAATAAGAAACTTTAGAGGCCAGAGTGATCCTGGGGAAAATCATTGGAATTTCTACCTGCTTCTAACACTTATACAGCCTTTAGGTTACTTGCATCAGTCACAGAGAAATCCTGGGCTGGGAAAGCCTTCTAAGTTCCAATCTTGTCTGTATGGACAGACTGACCAATTCCTCTCTGGTGCAACTCCACTGATTTACAGCAGAGATTAAGTTGGCCTGCTGTTACTTTTCACTCAGACACAGGTTTAAAGTACTAAAGTTGAATGAACAAGATCAAACGTCAAGGGAGCCCTTGAGCATACCCTACCTGTATTCCCAGAACATAGTTTGGTTCTCACAGAAAAATTATAGAACTGAAGAACTGGAGATGAGAAGATCAATTAGGTCACAACTAGGCAATGCCCCTAGGGGCTAGTGCATGGGTGTTCTCTACAGCATATTCTCCAGTTAATTATAATTGCCCCAAGTAGCTCTCCCACCACTTCCATTAGGAGACCGTGACACAGCCTAACACAGCTCACTCATATTCAGCCTAAACGTTCCCTTTGTTGATTTCATCCCATTACTTCTACTTACATGCCTTTGTGACACCCTAAGTAATGCCTCTTCCTCTTTGGGTATGTCTACACTGTGCTAGCTTTGAGGGAGCTAGCTCACTAAAAATAGCAGTGAAGTCAGGGTGGCACTCGGAGAAGCACAGGCTGGCTGCCCAAATACAAACCTGTCCCAGAGCCTGGGTCTGTACGTGAGCAGCTAGCCTGTACCAGCAGCCAGGCTGTTGCAACTACCCTGCTATTTTCAGCGAGCTAGCTTGATCACAGTTGAGAGGTACCAGAAAGAAGGCTGGAGAAGATCAAAGCCATCTCGGGTATGCCTACGTGTGATGCAGTCACACCTCCTGCTTGCAGTGTAGACATACACTGAGGAGCTTGTACCTTCTAATCATCATGTTTCCCCTTAGTCATAGTTTAGCCAATCTATATGTATTGGGTTAAATTAATGCCTGGTGCAATTCAAAACATCTCAGTGAGATTACACCAGGGAAGGATTGGATTCATTTGATAATGTAATCTTTCCTCATAAATCACTCCTTCCAGCCCCTTCAGTTGCTCTTCTCTGTATGCCTTCCAAACGGTCTCCATTCTAATATTGAAGACCCTCATGTTATCTCTCTCTCTCTCCTAGATCCCTCCTTCTAATGTGACCTGCCTGAGGACAGCTCTGCACAGCCATCCGAATTACAAAGCTTTTATGTAGAACAGTACCAAAAAGCTACAAATCTAGTTTGATAACGAGCTGACAGTCTCGGGTTGTCTCTTGTTTTCTGATCCGTTGGCTGTATCTTGAGCATTGTGCTGCATGTGTGTGGGAGAAAACAAAAGCTTTTAGAACAGCAAAATTTTTTCAGAATGGACGTATGATTCTGTACAACAGCCCTCCAAAGGGGAGAAAGATGGCCTTCCAAAGCAAGGAGAAACATAAAGGACGCAGAAGGTGAATGTGGAGGGAGAACTGTAGGTAGGCAGAGTTGGCCAAGAGTGAACTTTTCATGGACACCACAGGCATGAGACATCATCCTGCAATGCCAAGAGGCCACTTCCACTTACTCCTGAACCGGGGCTGAGAAATCTCTTGGAAGCAGAAACTTTGCTGGGAAGCTCTTTGAAGCCGACCCGCTTGGATCTGGATTTCTGATCTCTTGTCTCACATGGTTTGGCATTGTTCTGTTCCCTTTGTTTTAAAACCTCTGAAGAACTGGGGAACATGACTGTAAAGGTCATGGTGGGGTGAAAAGGTGGCATGTTCCTGGGTCCCTAGAGGAAGGGCTTCCAGGCTGGTGGGAGTTGCCCTGAGGGGGCACATTGGTCCCACATTTGGCCTCTGGAGGGTTGAGGTGCGAGAAAGAAGGCTGGAGGAGATCAGCAGATGTTTTTGATGCAAAGCAGCAGGACTGGGACAGATTTCAATTTAGATTAACGCCAGTCATCCCATCCAGCGTGGAAAAGAAGTCATTAAAACCAGGATGAAATATTGAGATTTTAATAAAAAGTAAAGGAGTACTTGTGGCACCTTAGAGACGAACAAATTTATTTGAGCAAAAGCTTTCGTGATGCATGCATCTGATGAAGTGAGCTGTAGCTCATGAAAGCTTATGCTCAAATAAATTTGTTCGTCTCTAAGGTGCCACAAGTACTCCTTTCCTTTTTGCGAATACAGACTAACACGGCTGCTACTCTGAAACCTGAGATTTTAATGTAATCCTTTGTCTCCTGGCAAACATCTAAGATGTAGATAGATATATATTTTTTTTAGCCTGGTGTGTAACAAGCTACACCAGGCTTCCAAAAGTCCCCATTCAGCTAACAGCAATTCTGCATTTATCTTATTGTCTATGGAAGTTAAGTGTATTATGCTCTTTACCCTCCAGGCCGAAAACAGTATCTGTCTACATAAAAACAAAACAGCCACAAAGTTGGCAAATAATAGCAGGGGGTGCCGTACGTCAGCATTAAGGTGCACTGGCAGAGGTAAGTGAGAGACCAAGACACGAGTAGCAACGATCAGGGTACATGGGTAGAGCCATGCTGCACTTCTCAGCACTATGCTTCTGTCCTCAGTACTACTAACCAGGATGTAGTATATTTAATCCAACAAATTAATGTTGAAAATATAATTGTTCCCTGGCTCCCACCATCTCTACACTACCTTTGATACAGTGCGGTTAGATGGTTAAAACCTTGCATGAGAATCCACCTGAGTCCATTGAGTCTGCACTGGTTGAATGGTTTGGTCATTGAATGGAGGCTGAAGGACTGAAAGCAACAGTTTCTGCTGAAAGCCCAGAGAGAGCATCATAGACTCTGCTAAAGCTGTTGCTCGGTGACAGATTCATAGGAAGCAGGGCCGAGCCAAGAATCGGAAACTGGTGGCCATTGGATCCTCAGCCAGCCAAATGCTTGCATGGGGCTCATGCTATTGAAATGTTTCCCCTCCTGTTAGGGCTTTCCTTGTGCTAACGATGTACAGAAATGGCAACGGTGGGTCAAAGTGAAATTAAATAATAAAAAGCACATTGCGTAAGCGGGATTCTCTCTTCAAAATAAAAATAGCAGCTGGCTCCTGAATGTTGATTTCACATACTCTGCAACCACTTTTGTGTGTATGAATAATTCTCTCATACCTGCTGGGATTCCTGCCAAACTTTGATGGAACAACAGATCCATCTAGGTTTCTATAAGGTTGCCTATAACTGTAGTATCTGAGCACCTATGAGGCATTGGGAGAATGATGGATTGGAAAGTCTAATTTACATATGCTTATGCAAATTAGATACAGAGAAAATATAAGGTATACATACCCTCATGCTTCTCGGCATAAACCAGCCACCAACTGATGCAGTCAGGAAGAAATGTCCCCTAGAGGCATGTTATTCCATGCTTCTCCACTATGGGAATTCTTGTACCTTTCTTTGAAGTGGCTGGTACTAGCCACTGTCAGAGACAAAATATTGAATTAGGAGGGCCTCATATTTGATCCAGTCTGCCAATCCCTAAATTCCTGTATTTGTCCTTCTCATAGACAGAGAACTGAGAGATCATTAGAATGGTCTCCAAATTGCCTTCATGGTTTCTTCTTTGCCAGGGGAAGGACAGTCTGTTTGAGCTTGGTGCTTGTCTACCAATGTATGCAGGCATAGAACAAAGACCTCAGTTAAGCAGCCACAGAGCTTAAGCAACAGCACTTGTAAAAGTACTGATGGTTGAGGTATCCTGGTAAAATAAGGGTGGCTTAGAGGAATCATAGAATATTAGGATTGGAAGGGACCTCAGGAGGTCATCTAGTCCAACCCCCTACTCAAAGCAGGACCAACCCCCAACTAAATCATCCCAGCCAGGGCTTTGTCAAGCCGGGCCTTAAAGACCTCTAAGGACGGAGATTCCACCACCTCCCTAGGTAACGCATTCCAGTGCTTCACCAACCTCCTAGTGAAAAAGTTTTTCCTAATAAGCAGAACCTGTGAGATTCTAGCAGGTCTGACCTCAAACAAAGTAGAAAAAAACAGATTGCAGTTGTTAGACTGCATGAAAAAGATTAGACTGGAAATGTCTTTCAGCTCCATTAGCATCAAATCAGAAAATGCATTTAAATGTCCTAATGTAAACACCAATGAAGTTCCCCTTCTCTCTTCAGGCATAATTCTCACAGCTGATACCTTGTGACCAGAGAGAGAAAGGTCTCTCCTCCCTCACACAACCTTTAATGTAATTAACCACACATCATCCATGTGAGGGAGGGCAGTGCTATTATCCCCATTGTACAGATGGGCAACTGAGGCACAGAGAAGCTAAGTGACTTGCTCATGGTCACACAGGAAGTCTGTGGCAGAACAGGGACTTGAACCCAGGTCTCCAGCTAGTGTCCTAATCACTGGGCCATCCTTCCTCTTTGGGACTGAGGTTCCCAAACTACCCTCCGTCCTACGAAAACCTCAAACTTTTAGGGGATATGTTTGGTCCATTTGTACAAGGGCTTGGATCTATGTATTAAATACAGCAGGGTCCACATGCACATTCTTTATAGAGTAATCATTGGCCCATGCCTCGTCCAGCATGAGCAGCACCTTCAATGCTTCATTTCTTACATGACCAGACCAGATGGGAGGAAAGCTTGAGCACGACCCTTTCCAGACCAGTGAACTGTAAAACAGGCTTAGTTACCAGACAAGCTTTAACATGCTCCTGAAGGAATACTGAACTGCGTAATGCTAATACCCTGCACTTACATAGCACTGTTCATCTGACTTGGACTTCAGAACATTTTGGAAAGGTGGGTATTATTCTCATCTCCATTTCACAGAGGATGAAGCTGAGATGCGACTGACCCAAATTCACACACGGAGTCAGTAGCACAGATAGGACAAGAACCCAGGAATCCTGACTTTGGGACCCTTTAATCTGTTTCTTGGAACCACAATGTAATACTCAGAAGAAATAATAATAATAGACACACTATTTCTATCATTATCCAGTCGGAGTCTATAGAACTGGGATAAGATACTACTGAGCTTTCTTAATGAAAGAGTGTGAGAGCTGCATTATAAAGGTCTAATTAAAAGGCTAAGTAATATTGCAGGTTAACTAAGGCAATTTTTGAAGATGATCTGTGAAGGGGAAAAATTGGCCTTGAGCCCATTTTCTGTTGCTTTATGGTGCACAAAGAAGGCCTGAAAGGGGTGGGTTCTTATTTCCTGTTCATTTTTACATAAGAAATTCACACGCTGTCCAGGCTTGAAAGCTCTATGACTGAAAAAAAAAAAAAAGCATACCTGGTAATAAGATGAGAAAAAAGAGAGAAAGTTGAGCTGTTAAGAAAAGAGAGGATTTTTAATCAGACTGTTTAAGACTTTTTGGTTATTTGTGTTATTTAACTTCCTACTTGCATTCAATGACCAATTAACATTTTGGATAAAGGAAGCCTTTGATAAAAATCATCTCCATCTCCCTTCAATTAAAGTGTTAAGAGCTCATAATGAGCATCCTTCAGATCAAAACCAGATTTGAATTACCTGAGGGCTTGTCTACATGAAAAAGTTTTGCCAGTTTAATTAAGGTGTGATTTAAAAGGATTAGTTAAACCGGTTCAAATCCCTCACCGGGTGCTCTTATTTTGGTCTAAGAGCAGCTTATTTTGGTTTAGTTTGTTGCTTGGGAAGAGATTTAAATTAAACTGAAAAGTCAAAACTAATTTAAATTAAAATGGTGAAACTTCCCCATGCACACAAGGCCTAATATTTCTAAGCTAAAATAACAAATTGGGAAAATATAAAATAAACAAAAGATTCATAGATTTAATAATTTTATTAAGATAATGTTGAAATAAGCAACGGTACAGAGTTCAAGCATAGAAGTTTCTGGTTGTCAGGGGATAAGGTTCAGATTATCAAGGGGTGCAAAATTCGATTTAGGAGCTGGTGGAGCAAGGATCACATAATAATCTGCAATCTCCCCGACTGGGGGAAGAGTTTAACTGGTCAGAGTACAGACATCGAGATATGGGGTAAGTTATCCACAAAACGGCTATGTTCAGTATGCTGGGTTTAGTGAGTGAATACGGGGGTGGGGATGGATCTACCCTCATTGGTGGGGTTTAATGTTCAGTGGGATTACGTTTCCAGTTCATACGGTCCGATGGGGAAGGCCTTTCAGTCTCTTTCTCACAGTGTGTGCACAACGTCGTACCGGCTCACTCCTCCTGGTACTGTCGGTGGCCGGTGATGTGCTCGATGTAGATGTCCCTGGACCATCGGATGGTGTCCGATACTAAGGTCAGAAGGGACCATTATGATCATCTACTCTGACCATCTAGTATCCATGCTGCAGTATGCAGATCGGAGTCCAGCCAACCATATCCCAGACTTCCTAGTGCCCTCCTGAAATGCACCCACTCTAGCCCTTGGTTCATGGCACAGTGTGGGAAAACTTGACTGTTCCCCAAACTAGACTGTCCAGAGGACACAGATCCTTGGCCCATAGGATTATGGGATACTTTTGGTTAACTGCCAGGGCACAAGTCCAGTAGGTTTGCATTTACACAGCAAAGCAATAAATAGGCCTTGAACCTTGGGGTCTAGCTTGAGTTCAGCCCCTCTACCCCCCACGGGGTCCTGGAACCCTGGGCCCAAGCCTCAGGTTAGCGTGATTTGTGTGTAGACTGGTGCCCCAGTTCAAACCCCAGGCTGACATACAGTGTAGACAGACACACCCTTTGAGTGCCAAGTTAAGCCCCCGGGGCTGTCACTGCAGGCTAGGGGGTTAGCTTTGCACTGCCTTGGACTCCGCACTGCAACCCCACCAGCCCTTGCCCATCTCGCTCCTCCTGGGTGGTTTTGGAAGCGGCCCGTCCTCCTGCAGCCTGCACCTGCCCTGCTCGCTGCACGCCAGCCCCTTCCCCGGGGGGCCCTGTGCCGTTGGCTGGGCTCAGTTTACCTGCCCGCCCAGCTCCGCTCCTGCGCTTTCCACTTTTCTCATTGGTTCAGGGCTCTCCCTGGGAACCAATCGCAATCCCTTTGCCCTGCCCTAGTTTTCCGCCTGCTCTTCGGCGGAGGAGGTAAAAAGTTTGGCGTTCGGCCTCAACTTTCCAGGCGGCTCGGCGGAGACAGTGGAAGCGGGGGCGCCGGGGAGCCCCCAAACGGACCGGGGAATTCGTGGCGACAGCGGGAGGCAATGCACCGATTGCCTCGACCGCATTAGCTTCAGGCATTGCGGCGATTGCAGGAGCCGGAGGCCCCGCTTACTTTGCCTCCGCAGGCGCTGCGCTGCTTCGGAAACTTGCTCGCTTTGCCTCTGCCGCCGGCCTCGCCCCAGCTGGGCGGATCGCCCCGGCCGCCTGCCCCTCTGCCCGGGGCGGCATGACGGTCAAGCAGCGCAGAGGCGGCAGAGGGCGGCCCGAGAACAGCGCGGGCGCTCCGGCTGCTCCGGGCTGGGCGGAGGAGAGGGCGGCCGCGGGTCCCGGCCCCCGGGAAGCCCGGGCTTGGGGGTGCCGAGCCGCGCTGGCGCTGCTGCTGCTCGGGGTGGCCGCCGCCGGGGTGGCCGTGCTGGGCTGGCTGCTGGTGCACCAGCTGGGGGCCCTGGAGCAGCTGCGGGAGGCGCTGGGGAAGCTGCGGGGCCGCCTGGCCGAGCTGGAGGCGCTGCGGGAGCAGGAGCGGGGGACGAGAGAGCAGGTAGCGGGGGGTTCGGGGGCGGGCCAGGGTCCGCGGCTCCGGCAAGGGGGGGGGACGACCCTCAGATCTTGGGGGCGGGGGGGGCTGAGTGATTTGGGAGCAGGGGGCTGTTGTCTGTACGTGCATTGTATCAGAGTGTCTCGGGGTGGGGGCGGCTGTGGAGGGGTCTCCGGTTCTCGCATGCATTGGTGGTTGTTGGAGAGCTGCAGCTGCCTGCCCCGGTGGGGGCTGGTATTGAGTGGGGGCGCGCACGGAGAGCAGAGAACAGTCTCGCTGCCTGGGGGGGTCCCATGCAAGACCACAAGACACTTTTCCAGGCTCTGCAGATCCACTGGCTCCCAGCTGGGCAGGGGGGCTCCATGGAGGTCGCTCTCCCCAGCCCTAGTTTGTATTCTTCACCTCTGAGCCCCTTGTGTGCCCTCCTGGCTCTCTGGGGCTGTTCTAAGTCAATGTCCTCTTCCAGCTCTGCACCCTGGATATCCTGCCTACGCCCCGTGGTCAGAGAAATGGGGAACAGCCGCTCTAGAGGCTCTCCCAGCTGTGTGCAGGGTAAGGGAGGGAGGCTCGTGAAAGAAAGTACAGCTGTTGTTTGTGGTCCAGAATCAAGGAGGTACTTGAGAATGATAATGAACACGACACAGGTAGCATCCCCAAACAACCCCCACGCTTCCCCCAGAAATTCACAGCTGTGGTTTCTCAAATCGTAGCTATCCATGGATTAGTGGGGCAGGAATGCATGGTGTGTGAGCTGAGACATTAGGATGGCTTCTTCTCTGGCCCTGCCTGCAGCAGGGCACAATGCGTTAATAGAACTGATTTCCATATTGGGGTGGAAATGATCTCAGTCTGTGTATCAAGATCCTGGGTGAGTGAACTTAGTGGCATGAACAAAGGAACTCTGGCCTGGTTGTCAGTCTCTTTGTTACAAGTCGTAGGCTGGACTGCCAAGTCCAGGATGAGATGCAGTGGGGAGTAGGGCTGGAATGGTACTGGGTTATGGGGAGCTGGCATTACGGTATGGAGGAAGCTTCTTGGCACGTGGCTGCACTGTTACTGGTTTTATCCAATTCTTGCTGGCATTGAAATTCATCTGTGGCTGTGTGGTAATGACACGCTAAAGGAGTTTGCCTCTTGGGGCAGAACCTCTACCCATCTGGGACACGTTCTTCTCCTGGTTCTCCCTCTGGGGCAGTGCAGCTCCCCACAGTCCCTTGTTCTGGGCTCTGTCCTTGTGGTCCAGCCCTGCGTTCCTTCTGAAGTTACTGAGACCGTCACGTGTTTGAGGGCAGCAGAATCTGTTGCTGTTTCTTATCACGTGCTTGCGCTGCATGTAAGGATGGGTGGTGTCTACATGACATAAGCTTTAGACCCATTTGGTGTATGCACCAGAAATTATTTCAAGTGCAATGACCTAGGTCAATGGTTCTCAACCAGGGGGGAGTGTACCTCTGGGGGTACTCAGAAGTTTTCCAGGGGTACATCAACTCCTCTAGATATTTGCCTAGTTTTACAACAGGCTACGTAAAAAGCACTAGCAAAGTCAGTACAGACTAAAATGTCCTAGACAATGACGTGTTTATAGTGCACTGTGTACCGTACACTGAAATGTAAATACACTATATCCCAATTGATTTGTTATAATTATATGATAAAAATGAGAAAGTCAGCAATTATTCATAACAGTGTGCTGTGACACTTGTATTTTTATATCTGATGTAAGTTTTTAAGTGAGGTGAAACTTGGGGGGTACATAAGACAAGTCAGACTCTTGATAGGGGTACAGTAGTCTGGAAAGGTTGAGAGCCACTGTCCTTGGTATTCATCTGGGGTGAATGCAGAGGTCTTTAAAATAGCCTCTAAAGAGGGCTTAGGTGGTACCTAGGTATAGTGTCTGTCCGTCCGTCCCCCAGCACAGGGAATGAGTTTCATTCTTGGTAGGGAGGCATTGACAGGCCAGTGGTCTGATGGAATAAAACCGGTCCTCTGCCCTGCTTTTGAAAGTGTCCAATGCCTTATGCTTTAGAGGACAGTGCTGGAGAAACCTGTGACTTGCTTTGTTGGTAGTGTTGGTGTTGAAGCGAACTTTGTTGGCTACAAAATGAAGACCCAAATCCTCTCTCGACTTCCTGCTTGGATGGAGGCTACTGCTTTATAGTGGTTACAAGTATAATATACTGGTAGACTTTGCCATTTTGGCTTCTTATTCTAGGAGTGATGTCTTGTCTCTTTAAAACCTCACTTTATGTAATGGAAAGGACTCCGTTAGCGACTCAAGAACAGTCCCTGCAACTCCCTGGCCCCCAGCTATGAAGACTTTACAGGTTGCTGGCTCATGTATAAAGCATGTTATTTTCTTAATGCTGCACCGTGAGTCCCATAGGCCTATTTTCCCCCCCCCACCCCCTTCCCCCAATTGTATACCTTTAAAAACACAGTATTTAGGGTTTGGTAGCACAAGGGGCGAGGCGGAATTAATTCCTTATCAATATTTTTCTTTTTAACCCTGCAGTATATTTACAGTTGGTGGGAACTGGTGGGCTAGAGGGTCCAGGGCAGGGAAGGAAGAGCTAGCCGCAGCTCAGTAAGGATTCCCCTTGCTAAGCTGTGAGCAGAGTTGCTGAGTGACGGGGGGCCGGGGGTTGTCCATACTAGTCCTCCTCTGTCAGAAGGTTGTTATGGCCTGGCCCATGGTTGCTGTGGGGAGGAAAATGGGAATGGAGACGAGGCAATGACATGCTGACTGATATTGTTTCCTTGTGCTACCAGCCCTCCCCCCATCAGCTTGCCTCTCACTGTCTCTCCTTGGGGCAGAGACCATTTTTTGTTCTGTTTTGTACAGTGCCTAGTAGGATGGGGGGACTCCCAGACACTGCAGTGGTACAGCTAATATCTAACGATAGAGGAGGCAACAGATACACCTTTTCCTCTCCTCCAAAATGGAAGCGTGTGTCTGGTGCTAGTTGCGACATTGGGGCTGTCATTGTGCCAGACCCCCCCCCCCCCCGGGTCCATGTGTGATTAGACTCATGTGCATGCATGCACCCTGCTTGTGAGAAAATTCCCCTCTGGGCCGTCGTTCACTGCTGTCCGTCCAAGATGCTGCATGTGCTGGAAGGAGGGATGCAGCCCTCGGGAGCTGTGGCACGTTGTTTTCTAACAAGTGGCAGGCACCTGAACGTGAACCCTCTCTCATTAGCTCTGTGGCTGCTTGTGTGCCTGACGAATCCACAGCAGCGTGCAGGTCTAATCCCTGCGGAGTGACTCTGCATTACTAGGGGTCTGTGCCTGTGTGGGGCCGTGGGCAGCGCTCTCCCTCACTGATGGGCCACGTGGCTAGAATTTGCAGAAGGACAGAAGCACCCTCAACTGGAGCCAGATTTTCAGGCGAGCTTGGCATATTGGGAGCTGAGATCTCCTGAAAATTTAACTATAAATATCACCGTGGGAGCTGCTGGGTGCGGCGCTTTTCTCCAGCAGCTGCGGAGACTCTTCAGTGAATGTTATCTTGCGTTTATAGGTCTCTCTTAATCCAAAGTGAACTGCCTGCCTCTAACACTGCCAGAATGCAGCGCCGCCTGTGTAGAGGGTAGCCGTTGACCAGTGTACAGCCAACCACACAGCTGAGATGGTGGGAGGAACATTATCCAGTGACCAGTGGGGCAAACTCCTGCTCTCAGGCAGGGCTTTGGTCTCCACTCAAAGCCCAGTGTGCAGTAAACTACTAAGCACGGTATTTATCCATCTTGAGTGGTCAGAGTTGACCCTGCTGGGATGTGAACCTATCACTCCAGAAGCGAAGATATTTCACAGCTGAATCTGAGACTTCCGAGCCATCCCTCCTGGCTCGAGAAGGCAATGGGGTATGCTGGCCACAGACTCCAAATCCTAACATTGGGACAACAGAATGTAACCTCTTCCCCCTTCTCTCCTCCCAGGCGTGAGCGGGGCTTTCCCATGCAAGTTTAGGAAGAAGTATGTTTTCCACCTCCTGCCATGTAGTGGCTCTTGGTTACTAGTAATATCCATCTGCTTGTTCAGTTTCACCAAAACTCTGGAACGTAAAGCAATCCAGCAGTGACTGCATGGGTTTATTTGCGGATCCAGCCAACGCCTACCCAGAATTAAAATGAATACACTTGGCACGTAATCAGTTCCAAAGTGGTCCATCGTTTTAAGTAAGCACCTACTATTCTCCGTTTACATTCACTTTTCCTGGATTCCTACCCCTGTAGCGCAGCTCAGCGTGCTTCTGAGCTGTTGCCATAGCATATTATACCTGTTTTACAGATGGGGAAACTGCTAGAACAATGTGGTCACTGATTTTTGGTGCCCAACTTGAGACCCCTGAGATCTGATTTCCGCCCCCCCCCCCCCCCCAGCCAAAATCAGTGGCCTCTTGTCACTCAGGCCAGTCACTAGCCCAAGGCTAGATGGAGTGGTAGAGCTGGGATTAAAACCCTCAACCCTGACTTGCGCTCTCCCTAGTTAGAGACTCTTCTGTATGGTGGTGGTTTGACCCCTCCCTGTGGCTGGAGAGGAACCTTCCACTAAGTTCTCTGGTCTGGACACTGAAAGCATTTGCCTTCAGCTGTTTAAATTTGTTGAGGCCTTTCTTTAAGGGCTAGTGCAGGTGCTCAGAGGAGTTTCCTGTCACTTTATAAGAGTTCCTGTCTGTTTAGAAACGCGCATTGCACAAAAGTGTACGGAATCCACTCCAGATGTGCAGCTTCTGCTGCCGTTCCCTCACATCAGCCTACGTTCCATCCCTGCCCGCTTATCCCTGTCACAGTAGCATGGCGGGGGAACATACAAGCCAACTGACTTCTGACCATGCGGCTTTCGCTTGCTCTCTGGTTCTTTCTGTCGATTCAGTCTTTTGTCCCTGTCAGAAATAAAGGGAAGGGTAACCACCTTTCTGTATACAGTGCTATAAAATCCCTCCTGGCCAGAGGCAAAACCCTTTCACCTGTAAAGGGTTAAGAAGCTAAGATAACCTCGCTGGCACCTGACCAAAATGACCAATGAGGGGACAAGACACTTTCAAATCTGGAGGGGGGAGACAAAGGGTTTGTTTGTCTGTCTGTGTGATGCTTTTGCCGGGAACAGATCAGGAATGCGGCCTTACAACTCCTGTTAAGTTAGTAAGTAATCTAGCTAGACATGCGTTAGATTTCCTTTTGTTTAAAGGGCTGGTAAATAAGCTGTGCTGGATGGAATGTATATTCCTGTTTTTGTGTCTTTTTGTAACTTAAGGTTTTGCCGAGTTGGATTCTCTCTGTTTTGAATCGGATTACCCTGTAAGGTATTTCCCATCCTGATTTTACAGAGGTGATTCTTTTAGTTTTTCTTCTATTAAAATTCTTCTTTTAAGAACCTGATTGCTTTTTCATTGTTCTTAAGATCCAAGGGTTTGGGACTGTGGTCACCTATGCAAATTGGTGAGGATTTTTATCAAGCCTTCCCCAGGAAAGGGGGTGTAGGGCTTGGGGGGGGGGATGTTTTGGAGGGCAGACATCCCCAAGGGGGCTCTTTCCCTGTTCTTTAACACGCTTGGTGGTGGCAGCATAGGGTTCAAGGACAAGGCAAAGTTTGTACCTTGAGGAAATTTTAAACCTAAGCTGGTAAGAATAAGCTTAGGGGGTCTTTCATGCAGGTCCCCACATCTGTACCCTAGAGTTCAGAGTGGAGAAGGAACCTTGATAGTCCCAGCACAGTTACTCACTTCCTTTGCTAGTTAAATACTTCATCATAGAATATCAAGGTTGGAAGGGACCTCAGGAGGTCATCTAGTCCAACCCCTGCTCAAAGCAGGACCAGTCCCCAACTAATAAGGCAGCTTGACCTGCTGTGGGTAAGGTTTGGGTAATAACTCTTATACATTGATCCTGGTTAGCAGATGACTCATTGGTCGCTGACTGAACGCTGCTCCAGCAGCCCCCTTTTCAATTCCTTTCTGGGGGGGCTCAATACTAAGGAGAAGTGGGCCAGCTGTCGGGAACTGTTAATCTGAAGCCTGTTGTCTGGTCACTGGCACTCTGCAGTGTTACCAGAAGCGGTTTGATCGTCAGTGTTACAATGGGATGGACCCAAAGACAGTTTGACAGAAAGGACAAAGCCCTGGCTGGGATGACTTGATTGGGGATTGGCCCTGCTTTGAGCAGGGGGTTGGACTAGATGACCTTCCAACCCTGATATTCTATGACTAGCCAGTTTGGTAATGGGATGCAGGGGTGGCAGGTTTGTAGAAATTTTGGTGGTGCCCAGAGCCCGCTCCTGCCTAAGGTTCTGGGAGGGAGTTTGGGTGGGGGGAGGAGGTCTGGGGTGCAGGCCCTAGGCTGGGGTAGGGGATAGGGGTGCAGGCTCTGGGAGGGAGTTTGGGTGCAGAAGGGGTGAGAGGTTGGGCTCTGGGAGGGAGTTTGGGTGGGGGAGGGGGACTGGGGTGCAGGCTCTGGGCTGGGGGTGGGCGTGCAGGCTCTTGGAGGGAGGTTGGGGACGGGAGGGGGTGCGGAGGGAGGGGGTGCAGGCTCTGGAAGGGATTTTGGGGGTGGGAGGGGGGCTGTGGGGATGCAGGTTCTGGGAGGGATTTTGGGGGTTCGGCACTTAGGCTCCTAGGCAGGGTGGGTTAGGGGGCCTCCACGCTCTACTACCGCCAGGTACTGCCCCCCGCAGCTTCCCATTGATGGCAGGGGTGCTTGGGGTGGGAGCAGCGCTTGTAGACCCAGACCCACCCCACCCCACCCAGGGGCCGCAGGCAAGAAGCTGCTCAGCTCCACTGTGCTGCCGGTGGTGGGTGGGGGCTGTTTTAAATCGCCTGGGGGACACGTTGCGGGGGAGCGGAAGGCGGGGCTGAGGGAGAGACCCGGTCTCAAACATTGCTCGAGCTGGGCCCCGGGCCAGGAATATTCCTGGTTCCCAGACACCACGGGCCCATAGAACTCCCCGCCCATGATGGGACACAGAACCTTCCAGTCTCAATCAGTAGTGACCGGAAGTGATTGCCAGCTCTCAGCTTTCGCATATGTGGGAGAGGCCCAGTCCAGGACCTGCTGGGCAGATCTGCCCAATAGAATCCAGCAAGGCCTTGGGAGACCACCATGATGTTACCAATGTAGACTCCCTAAGCTGGCCTCCTTGCTGACAATTTCTGCATAGAGGCTGAAAACTCAAGAGACCCCCAGAGGGGGTCCCTGCAGGGGAGGACTGAGATGTATTAGTGGGGGGAAAATGCACTTCCACTGCTTAACTAAAGGACTGTTCTCCAGGCCTGTACTTGCCCCTGTGCTCCCTGCCAGTCACTGAAGTCTTCGTTTTCCAGCTTAACATGCAAGGACTCTTCTTTTTGGGCGGTACCCACCCAAACAAGATGGAGATGCTATGCAGCTGACAGCACTTTATCTGTAGCCAAAGTCAGCCCACTGAAAGCTGGGGTTCCCCTGGTTCTGGTGCTCCTGGGTGTTGGTCATGATAGTTTAGGTTTTGGGTTTGTTTGTGTGTTTTTTTTTTTTTTTTTTTTTTTTTTTAATTGATGTCCCTTCAATTTCCACCATTAACTTGTGTGTGTTTCCTGCAGCTCCTGCCACGAGAATAGCCTCTGCTTCTGTTTCAAGGTTCTCGTGTGTAAGCAAAGAGCAGCAAGCATCCTAGGGGCCAGCTAACCCCAGCAGAAACTGCTTCTCGGGAGGGGGGGCTTTTTAAAAATCTGTTGGTTTTGGTTTGGGGGAACCTAGTTTTGCAGCCTGACACTGTTGCTTTTCATGAGCGTTCAGCCCTGCCAGATGGGAATGTAGATGTCTGTGCTAAGGTGTGACCGTTCTATTTTAGGAAAAAATGGAGCCAACAATTATCTATAGAGCCATAGCTTGGTC
This sequence comes from Chelonia mydas, assembly GCF_015237465.2. NCBI lineage: Eukaryota > Metazoa > Chordata > Testudines > Cheloniidae > Chelonia > Chelonia mydas. The sequence goes on along the minus strand of NC_051261.2, from coordinate 16,094,868 downwards.
TAGTGAGTGATGACAGGCTGCTAAAATCTTTTGCAGCTCATTTCTGGGATTCTAATCAGTAATCCTAAATCCTGTAAATCAAACTTCACACTGAATGTTGTGTAGTGGTCCCAGCAGCTACAGCCTCCTGACTGAGCAGCCCCTTGCATCTTATTTGCATCTTTTTTGAAGCCTGTTGTGTGTTGCTTGTTTCAGTATCGATACCAGAGAGCGAGAGTGGCACAGGTTGTGAATTCACACCTCCCAAGATGCAGGGCTGGGTAGCCTTGCTGGCTGTAGGGTGTTCCTACTATGGCTAGACACACTGAAATCTGGCTTGATATTTAGTTGATTGGTCTGTAGTTTTGTGAAAATGTCTTCACAATTAAAAAAACAAAACAAAAAATCCCTTTTTAAATGTCAGTAAATATTCCCTGCTTGTTGGGAACCAAACACACCCTCGGGGAGAGCCTGAAAGGACATGGCCTGTGAAAGCAAAACCGGCTCTGTTTGTTTTGTTATCCAAGTGGAGGGAACCAGGGGCAGCGCTGGATTTTTACAATGTGTCGCTTCCAATGATCATTCTAAGGGGCTGTTAATGCAGAGGTGAAGGAACTTGCTTACAAACAAGCTTTAAACTGATGGCTCCATTGAGCACTTGCTTTGCAGAGACCCTTACAGATCCCTGGCCGTGACACTGGAACGACTGTAGAAGAGGGCCCCAGAGAACCCTTCCCAGGGTGGACATTGGTCTAATGCATGTTGTGATGGGATGTTTGAGCCAAAACTTCAAGAGCAGCACATTCATTTTGTAATGAAGAAAGTTCATGGAGGTTAAGTCATTAATGGCTATTAGCCAGGATGGGTCAGGAATGGTGTCCCTAGCCTCTGTATGTCAGAGGGTGGAGATGGATGGCAGGAGAGAGATCACTTGATCGTTACCTGTTAGGCTCACTCCCTCTGGGGCACCTGGCATTGGCCACTGTTGGCAGACAGGATACTGGGCTGGATGGACCTTTGGTCTGACCCAGTCTGGCCATTCTTATGTTCTTACCCAGCTTGAGACACCAAGGTCTGATTTTTCAGAGGTGCTGAGCACCCCCAGTTCTGGCAGGAAGTCAGTGGGGTGTGAGATTTGGCTTTCAAAAGGTGTCACCACTCTCTTGAAATCGCTGGCTGCCAGTTAGTGTGTGCTCAGTGGATCCCCATGCTGTGCAGACAGGATTAATAAAGCTCCTAGAAGCGGCCCTTACTGCATCTTGGTGCTTTGATGTCTAGACATACACACACTTCCGTATCTTCATTGCAAGCTATATATAATTTTTAAGGAGCTCCCAGTAACCAGGGACGTGACCCTGGCAGCAGTAAACTGCCCATTGCAGTCGAGATGGGCAGCCAAAGTTGCTCTCGAAATTTCTGGTTCTCAGTGAAGCTTGCCCTGCTGGTTTTGCCAGTGGTTCAGGCACAAGCCTGGGACTTGGATGACCTGGTTCAATTCGCTGCTTTGCCACCATCTTCTTGTTTGATCTTGGACACGTCCCAGGGCCTACTCGGCAAAGGTACATAGAGGCCTATAGGGGCAAATAGGCCCCTTGTGGGATTCACAAAAGCTCCTGAAGCAGGCGAGGTGCCCGGCTGGAGTTTGTAAACCCCACAAGGGGTGTCTCTGCACCTTTAGGTCCCTAATACCGGTGCAGATCTGCCCTTAGTCTCCGTATCTCAGCGCCCCGCTGTGCCGCACCTGCCCCCGCCCCAAGTGTGTGAGACAGCAAATCCACTACAGATTGTGAGGTGCTCAGATACTGTGCTGTTGGAAGACCCACACAAGTGCCTGCGATTAACCCTTACTACCCTTGTAGTTAGGACCAGGCTAGTCCTGGGCCAAATGCTTCACATTCTGGTTGACCTCTCTTGGCCTAGGTCTTAGAGAGGCTGTTTGTGAGCAGCTGCTGTGACTGGAGGAGGGCAGTGGCAGCAGACTCTTGGTGCCTGCTATTCCTCCTCCTCCTCCTCCTCTCAGGACTTGGCTACTGTTGGGGGGTGGGGGTCTCCTCTCCTCCTGGCCCTGCTCTCGCCTTCAACCCATGCTTCCCACTGAGGAGGATGTGGCAGGCTTTACCCCAGGCTTTCCCTATTGGTGGCCATTTCCAGGTGTCCCAGGCATGGCCTCATCTCTGGCTGTCCCCAGGTTCCAGAACACCCTCCTCACACTGTGTCTCTTTCCTTCCAAGCTGTCTAACATGGCGGAGCTGGAGCGGCGACTCTCTGACCTGGAGCTGGCCCAGATGCTGTCTAGGCAGAAACTGGAGCGAGCCTTTGCCACTGCTGAGCGCATCGAGGCCTCTGACCCCATCGGCAAGCTTGCCGCCTTCCAGGTGGAAGTGAAGAAGGCCATCAGTGAGCTGAGAGGAGAGCTCCCCTCCGGGACCGAGCTGGCTGCGCTGCAGAGCCAGCTGGAGCAGCTGAGAACCACCGAGCTGGAGATGCTGAGGCAAGAGGTGGCCGGACTCTTGGCGTCGGGTTCCAGGCTGGAGCAGAGCGTGGCCTCGTTGACCAGCTCCCTCACCAGTGCCCAGAGGAGCCTGGAAGAGAATGCTCAGAGCCTGCAAGCCATGCAGCAGGAAGTGGAGCACGCTAAGGTGGCTGGCGAGAGATTGGAGAACAGCATGGGCTCCCTGTCAGCCCAGACCTTCATCCTGGAGGGAAGCCTCAACCGCACCACACTGCTGGCACACGCCCTGCAGCTGCAGCTGGAGCAGAACAGCAAGGCTCTGGCTGGGCTACAGGAAGTGGTAGCAAATCAGAGAGGGAGCGACAGCTCTGAGCCTCGGCAGCTGGAGAACCTCTGGTATGATGGCCACTCGAGGCTGATGTTTGTTACGTGTATTGCGGTAGCGCTGAGAGGCCAGGGCCCCACTGTGCTAGGTGCAGGTCAAATGGTTCCTGCCGCAGAGCATGGGATTTGACCACCTCTAGCCAAGCGGAGCCCTGTAGAGCCCTCGTTACAGAGAGCAGAGCAGCGTGCCATGTCTGAAGGGTTTAACACCAAAGCAGGGTATAGTTATTGAGGGGATGTGGCTAAAATCAAGGGGATGCAGTTCAGAGCAGGAGTGTTTGCCCTGAATACAAGGGAGGCCTTCCCTATAGTGAGACCTGCCTGGAGAAGCATTTGCTCCATCGCTTGGGACACACGCAAATATACTGGGCAAAGCCTGTGTGGTTACAGGGCAGCGGGCAGCTGTGATAGGAAGCTCTGGTAGCCCATTGCCCGTCTCCAATGTCCGTGGCCTAGAGTCCTGGTGGCAAGGGGTGTTGCTTTGGGCTGGGCTGCATAGCAGTGTTTCCCTACAGGACTCCTCTCTCTCCTCCCGTAGCAGTGGCTCCCTGCTCCCCGCCAGCTAGTGGTGAGGGAAAGTCCACACTGTGAGTGAAGGTCTGATGGCCGCATGGGTAGGCATACTCACGCAAGCTTTAATCTAGCTGGCATGGGTAACAGTAGTGTAGATGGGGTGGTGCAGGCTAGCAGCCGTGGGTAAGCATGCTGGCACTAGCTTAATCTAGTGAGCATGGGTAACGGTAGTGAAGATCCAGTGACATAGGCTTCAGCACAGCCTAGCAACCAGACTACAAGCTACAGGGGCTCTGGGTATGTCCTCTGTCTGCTAGCCCACTCCGAAGCCTGTGCAGCTGAGTGAAATGTAGCCTTCTTCAGAGGCCATTAGGAAGCAGTCTGCCCTCTCCTCTGGCTTTGTGGCATCCCCTCTCTGCATTCGCTGCAGGCTTGTATCTCAGACTGCCGCTCCGCATGCAAGTGCCCAGTGGCACGTGAGAGCCAGTGTTTGCAGCTCCATGGGGACCCGCAGGTCTTGACTCTGCTCTCTGGGCCTTCCAGGGTGCAGATCCAGCAGCTGCAGCTGGAGAGATCAGCCATGCAGGAGCAGGTGAGCGAGGCGCTGCACAGCATTGCTGACCAGAGGAGAGAGCTGCAGGGCAGGATCTCGGAGCTGGAAACTGCTATTCATGCTCTTCAGGGCCATGTGACTCAGGTGAGGACTCGGGGCCAGCCTGCTGTGGTTACTCCAGTGTTGCCTAGGGAGAAGAAGTAAGCAATACAGTAGCACCTCAGAGGTACGAGCACCGCGGGAAGGGAGGTGGTTCTTTCAGAGGTTTACAACTGAACACTGACTTCATACAGCTTTGAAACTTTACTGTGCAGCAGAAAAACGCTGCTTTTAACCATCTTAACTTCAATGAAACAAGCACAGAAAGTTTCCTTACTTTGTCACATCTTTTTTTTAACTTTCCCTTTCGTAGTTTACATTGAACACAGTACTCTGCTGTACAGCATTTGCTTCTTTTGGTCTCTGCTGTCTGACTGTGTACTTGTGGTTCCAAATGAGGGGTGCGGCTGGCCGGGCGGTTCGTAACTCTGATGCTCTGTCCTGTTAGAGCCCGGGGGAGATGCTGGCCGGGCGTCAGAGGAGTTCAGAGATGAGACACAAAGCGGGCTAAGGGGGTGGAGGAATGAGAGTGATTCGCTTTACATGACGAAGGGTGAGGGGAAACAGAGCTACCCATGAGAACAGGCCAGGCCTGGCTACTGATCTCAGAAGGGCTGGAGGATGTGGGGGGACACGCACACAGGTGCTGGCTTTCTCCAGGCCTGGGGGGTCCTCAATCCCCCACTCTGCCCCCTGCTCCCAAGTCCCCATCCCCGCCCCGTCTCTTCTTTGCCTCTTCCCGCCCAGTTCCATCCCCTCCACTGAGCATGCCTCATCCCTGCCCCTCCCCCTTTCTCCCCGAGCCTCCTGCACACTGCGAAACAGCTGATCGTGGCGGGCAGTCGGCGCTGGGCAGGAGGGGGAGGAGTTGATCGGCGGGGCTGGCAGGAGGCGCTGGGGAGGAGGAAGGGAGAGCTGCCTGCTGGTGGGTGCAAAGCACCCGCTAATTCTTTTCCGTGGGTGCTCCAGAGCTGGAGCACCCACGGAGTCCGCGCGTATGCGGGGGACAGACATGGAATTGCAGATTTTAAAAACAAATGCAACTGACGTGCTGGGATCACTCTGAAATGCTGTCCCGTCAAGCAGCGTAGGGCAGCCTGCATCCACAGAGGTGGGTCTTGAAGGTACGTGTCCTGCAAAACGCACAAGTGAGGGCTTCTGCATCACAGCTCCGCACTGGGCTCTGGGCCCTGGAGGGTTATCGGCTTGTAGCGAGCTGGCTGGGCTCATGGAATGTGACGTTATTTTGGTAGCAGAATCCCCCGGATTTACTTCCCAGCAGAATTTCTCAGCTGTTGGGTCGGGGGGAGTGTTACAGCTCAGTACCTGGATATCCTTTGGGAAGAGGGTTTTGCAGTACGGTTGGTCACATGAGGTTCTGGGTTGGGCCTAAACCCACCAAAGCAAATACCTGCAGGAAGGAGGAACGCTGGAACTGGGCTTTAGGAGCCCTAGGAGTGCAGATGTGGGCAGTGCTGCTCCCTGCAGTGCAGGAGGATGTGCAGGTCTCAGAACCAAAAGCAGGGGATTTCAGTCTCCAGTGCCTCTTGCCTCCATTGATCAATCTCTCCCCACGTGCTTGCACGCAGACCTTTGCTCCAGAGCCCTTCACCTGGCAGTAGCTGGCACCTCCCTGGAAGCTCTGGGAAGTGGAACTCTCTGCAAGCGGGGAATCTCTGTGTATGTGGTTGCCTGTGTGTGTGACAGCCTCTTGCAGGGTGGGGTAGCTCCCAGCCCCACAGGGAGGCCACGGCATGTGGCCATGACTCTCACCACGCGCTGCTTTCTGAGGAAGCCTGTGCCTGGAGCAAAGAGTCTCTCCCATGCCCTGGATTTCCTCTCTTTCTTCAGGTGGAGCTGGGCATGGTCAATCTGAACACACAGTTCTCCACGGCCGTGGAGCAGCAGCTGCAGGGTCTAAAGCTTGGGATGGCCAATCTGGAGAGCAGCCTGGGCACCAGCTTGCAGCAATGTAAGAGCAAAATCCCTTCCTGGACCATGGGGGTGGGGTGGGGGAGACCCACAGACTGAACTACTGGTTGTGGTGTTAGGAGCCACCCCCGCCGTGTGTTCTGCTTGCTCATCAGATGGGCACATGCATGCACCCCTCTGCATGCTTCTCGGGAGCCAGAGACAGAAGCCAGTTGGGTCTCTTCTCTTCCAGCGCTTGGTGGCTCAACCTTGTGCCGACTTCAGTGGCTCAAGTGATTGGCGTAGTTTTGCCCGGGGGGAGGGGAAACGAGTCCATAGACTATTGGGCGCACTGTTATTGCGGCAGTCGTGTTGTCCGTGAGCTTTGATGCCAGCCCAGCGGGCCCCTCTGGCTGTCCCCGCACAGGCTCCGTTTAACCGCAAGCTCTTCTCCCCACCCCCTGCCCTCAAGACACCCATTTGGAGTGATCTCTGACTAGCGGAGGAGACGCTCAGAGCTGTCTAAGCTCACGCCGGGTCCCAGTTCCTGCTCCCGCCACTGTCTGTCTAACAGGGCGTTTGTGGAGCAGGTCCCCGTTTCGCATGTCCATTGTTACCAGATTTGATCATTACTTTGCGGTACGCTCATTTATTAGGGTTACTCTTCGCCGGGGGGGCGGGGGGGGGGTGTTAGGATCTGTACTTCTGTCAATGTACTGCTTGTGTCACTTGTGTTCTCCTACGGAGCTCTACTTCTCCCTGCTGCCAGTCGTTCCCCCCCCCCCCCCCGCCCCCCAGTGGAGCTGTCCTGCAGGACCTCGGTTCCCCTGGGCTGGGTTCTTCCCAGCCCCAGAATCAGACGAACACACACGCATTAACAGAGCGCGTCTGAGAGGGCCGGGTTAATCAGCACTCCCAAGCTGACCCCTTATATGTCCCTGGACTCAGCAGGCCGGGTCAAGCAGCACTTCCAAGCTGCCACCTTCATATGCCCCAGGTTCAGCACGTCCCTATCCCCATTTCCACGTTACAATTGCTCTGGTCGTAACCTGCTGGATGAGCAAACCCCACAGGATTTTTGGGCGCTGCAGGGAGCGTTGCTGCAGAGCGAATGGGGAAGCCAAAAAATATCCACTTTGGGGAGAGAGAGAAGCAACCAGCTTAATCATGTATGGTTATTACCTGGCAATAAATAACTTCCAAGGGGAGCCAAACAAACCACTTATAATATTAAATTGAACTTAAATTTGATTATAAAAGTCAGGTTTAGAAAACTATAACTGATCCCACAAATCGGGCTTAGAAGGCTACACTGAGAGAGAGAGAGAGCTGGGTTCTCACTACTCCGTGAAGCTTGAATCGAACGGGGGTCCCAGGTGGTGGTGGCAGCTGAGGGTCCAGAGTGCTGAAGACAGGCAGAGCCCCCAGCATGGTCGGTCAGGAGAAGGTGAAGTCCCAGTGGAGCTGATGCAGAGTTTGGATCCAGGCATCAGAACACTTACTTAGCGAAGGTAGGGTTTTTTGTAGGGAAACAACGATGGTTCAAGGGAGAACACTAGATTTGTTTATGGGTAAACTGATGGCTCAAGGGAATATGCCAGAGTTGTTTTGTTCAAGCTAGACAATGGGAGCTGATCATTCCTGGCAGTGCGCGGTGTTCCTTGGAGGGAGCTCACAATGCAATTAGGCAGCTTCAGTATTTTGGATACTAGTAAAGGATTTATTACTAGAATTGGTCTGATAACTACTGAGCTGGATGTGTGCAGGCGTGGGTTCATTAACATCTGGCTCAGAGATCCCGCAGAATGCAGTGCTTCCCTGCTTTTCTGGTCCCAGAGTTCAGAGCGGTTCTTGCCTTGGAATCTCTGTTCTCCATTCTGTATGCTAATGGAGATGCCTCCCTTCCCATCTTCGATGCAAATGAGGCTAGGGGAGTTTCCTTAATCCTGTCACCCGTGTCCCAGAGGTTTAGGTATGTCTCCCACGGCCTTTTGATTGCTTTTTGTAAGTCTGTCTGTCTTCTGAATGGCTTCAGTTCAAGCAGACGCGGCGGGGGGGGGCGGGGGGGAAGAGGTCTTTAGTGAGTCAGACAGGCTGGGTACTGCGCCCTGATCCCCCAGGAATGCAGAGCTGATCGGTAACACCATCAGTGGCTTTGAGTGTGAGGAAGGACTGTGGGCTGGCGGCTGCTGCTGCTTCAGCCCTCGGCAGGGTGCCAGGCACACCTCAACGTGGTGGCTGCGGGTGACAGTAGGAAGCATAGTAGACCTCTCACCCAACGTGGGGTGAAAGGCCTCTGTGTGGGACTGGCATGAAGGGTAACAAAGTAACTGGAAACCTAGTGTGTCTCTGCGCAGAGGCTTTGGAGACCAGAGAGCAGCCTGGCCTGGTGTAAGTCCATGGTCGGTGGAGTCGCACCTGGGATGCATCCGTCCCTAGGACTGTTTCCTTTGGGAAGGAGAATTGATGACAGAGGTACATAAATAATAATTGAGCTAGAAGGTCCATCGGCCTCCTGGTTACCCAGTAGCGTAATAAGAGAACAAGGAGACTCCCCAGTGAATTACAGAAGCAGCGCACATTAAAATAGCTAACAGAAAATTTTCATGGAGTGTGTAACTGACCCTTGGAACCCACTGCTGCAGGACAGCACGGGCTGAATGCACTTCCCCCAAAGGATTAGACGCTGGCACCGATAGAGCAGCAGCTGCAGTTAGCCTGAAACATATTTATCCCAGTTGTCTATGAGCCAATGAGCAGCTGTGGTGAGCAACACATGGCCAAGCCTGCAGGGACAGTGAGCTTGGGTGTGGCAGGATGTGGCAAGAGTCTCTGAACCATCTGAGACAGGTGACATTCCATATTCTTAATCCAAATTTGCAGCTAAATTTTCGTATCCAGTAATATCCACAGGGGGGCGCTGTGGGACTGCAAGTGCCCGAAGCTCTGTGCATGGGAAGGCAGCACGGGGGTTTCTTTGCAAAATCAAATCTGATCTCAGTCCCTGGAAATCCCGATGAGGGGAGGAAGGGTGAGTCCTTAGGGGGCTTCTCCAGATACCTGGTGGGGGTAAGGGGTTTTCAGTGGAGGGGAAGTGCCCCACTCTGTACCACAGAGCATCTGGGAACTGCCATGCAGGTGTTTTTTCCTCTTCGCTCTCAAAGGGAGGCACGTCAGGGTGAGCAGAACCAGGTCTCTTCCCTCCTGAGGCAGGCTCTTCCCCGAGCCCAGGGCTTCCTCGCCCTACAGGGTCCTTTCACCTGAGGAGAGCTGGACATGGCTCCCTGCAGAGCTGCCATCTGCCTGCCTTCCCGCCCCCCTCAGGGCTGAATGTTCCTCTCCCAGGCACTGAGATGAGACCCTAACCGCAGGCTCACTGGGATTCCCCGTCACACTAGAGCAGTGGGGAGTGGCTGTGGTGCCTATGGCTAGGGCTCTGGGTTTGGCTCCATTCAGATCCAGCCAGAGCTTGCGACTCCAGACCCCCCGGTTAGAGCTGATTTGAATTGCTTTGGGTTCCTTGCACCTCTCCCTGGTTTGGTTCTTCGGGATTCCATCCCCTGTCCTATCCCCTCTCCCCGCCGGGTGTAGTTCCCTGGTGCTGTGGTTCCCATTCCCCGTGGACACTAGTCGGTGAGAACGTGTCATGTGTCACTGTGTGTTAATTAGGAGCCCCTCTACTTGTCACAGCACTGATGGTTTTCCTGGAGGAGTGGGTGTTCATCTCTAGTGATGGCATGTTCCTTTCCCTGTGGTGTGCCAAGCATTCCCTTGATCTTGTGTTGTGATACCAGATCTCTGCTCAGGGCTGTCCCCTTCCAGCCCCTTGGGGTGCTTCTCCAGGCTAAATGACTCCTGTCTCTGCAGTCTCATGGTAGATCTCTGCCAGCTGCCTCTTCACCCTCCAGGCTCGCTGAGACTCTCTGGAGGGCACCGAAATTGAGTATGATCTGTGCAGTGACCATTTCCTGTCTCTGTAAATATGGGACATCCCCCGAGGGTGGAGCGCACTGTGCTTTGCAATACTTATGCCCCGTACCAGAGAGCATGATACAGTCCTGCTGCCCTAAAGTTTCTTTCCCCGCTGCAGGGGAATGCCACTGACTAATGTGGATTCCTTTCATGGAGGCCTGGTGGGAATTTAAAGCTACGGGACTGTGTATCTCCGATACACCTTCCTCCCGGACATCGTTCAGCTGTGATGGGGTAAAGAGTTTGGTCCCTGAGCTTCATAACTCTGGCTCTGCAGTTATGGGTTGCCTCTCATGGTGATGGAGGATATACAGAAATGGAGCCTGCAATGGGACAGTGGGAAGACTGGCTTGATGCCCTCAACAGAAGGGGAAGGAAATTAATCTCTTGCTTCTCTCTTCTCTCCCCCGCCCCCACCAGGTCTCTCAGGAGAAGTACAGACCCGCTGTGAGACTGAGGGCAGCTGTGTGTGGCCACATGTCCGCGAGGTCAGCTTCCCGCACCGTGTCCCGACCCAGCCCGTGATTATGCTGGGGCTGGTGGGGCTGAGCGCTCATGGCTCCGTGGGCATCTCGGTGAGAGCTGTGGACGTCACAGACTCTGGCTTCAAAATACGCATTGCCAACATGGGCAACCAGAGCCTGTCCAGCGCGAGGGTCTCTTGGATGCTGTGTGCCTAGACGGAAACTGTTATGCAGCCCTTGGAGCAAGCAGCTGGGGCATTGGGAGCAGGGGTTACTGAGCTGGTGGCATCTGCTTTACTTGGAAACAACCGTGGTTTGCTTTGGTTTTCTTCACAGTAATTACACCTTACAGGGAGTCTGTGTAGATGGGATTCCAATTAATAGCCCCTCTCTTGGGAGCTGTGTACCCCCATGGAATGGCAGGCTGAACAGCCCCGGGCCTTGCTGAAGGCTTCTGGAAAGTGCAACTGTCAAGATCTGTCTTAAACTTTCAAACATAAGCGCCTAAACTGAGCCACCAGCTATGTGCCCATGTGCGTGTAGCCACTCTGCGGCCACAGATGTGTGGCTTGCTCTCACAAACAGGCGTACCACAAGGCTGATTGTGAGGGAAGTTTAGCACCTGAGTCTGTAAAGTTGGCCGGTAAACATCTTTATTTAGGGATTTTTTTGGTTTTATTATTTTCAGTAGCAACTGTTGGAATGTTCTCCTGCTGCCCACGTAGGATTCTACCCAGTGCTTTGCATGCCAGAAGTGTTAAAACTTACGCAGGGATGATGCTAATGGCTGGATGCAGCCAAACTACTGAAGATGTGGGACTACCTCTTTTTTGTGTGTGTTTCCAGTTGAAATTGCCTGGCTGAGCCAGTTGCTTCTGGCACCGTGTGAGCTTGCCTGTATGGCAGAGGGTATTGCAAGTCAGGGCTGCTCATTCCTCGCAGAGCTATGGCTTCTTCTACTCTGAGCCTTACCCTGGAACAGATGGACAGTCATGCTAAGCTCTCTTGTAGCATTGCAAGGTGGACTAAGCCTTCTCTGGACCTCTGATCTCCCCAAGTGAAACACCAGTGCGTTCAGACTGCTTCAGGTGTGCTTGCTTTTCTGTCTAATTCTGCAGAAGGGAAGCAGCTTTATTTTAATGTATACAACTCTCTCAGGCAGCTTTGCGGGCTACTAATGGCTTGTCCAGCCTGCTGACCTATGCACAATACACCTGCTTCTCTCTTCTCCTTCCTTCCCCTGCCCATCCCTGGAAGATGCACTGGAGCTCTCAACACAGCAGGCTCCAGGGTGGGAGAGGGGTCTACAAAGCAGGTTATGGGTCCACCATGAGACACCTTGCAAAGATTGTAGGTGTGTGCAATTCCACCCCCATAGTCCCAGTTTGGAGGTTTTGTGTCCTGTGGGGGTGGGTACAGAAAGACTCTCGGCTGGTGCTACATATGTACCCCATGGAGATTTGTGGGTCTCAAATTGGCAGGGTTGGGCTTGAGCATAATGCCTTCTGTGGCTGAAGGTCAGAACACAGAGGCTTCTTCTTGTCAGAAAGAAAATGGGGGAGTGTTTCCCCAGATTGCCAGCTGATGTGGGAGTGGGGGTTTGGAGTGACTTCGGTTGGGTGCTCGGATAGCTCCACTCTAGAGTCACAGAGGAGACAATCTGCCTAAATTGTCCTCTTCTCCTCCACACGTTCACTCTGCGCTGACTGAAAGGAGGAAGGACAGCCTTGTTAAAGCACAGAACTAGAATGTTGGAAATCCATGTTCAGTTCCTAGCTCTGCCACACGTTGGCAGGTGGCTTTCCCTCTGCGCCTGGACTGTGTAAAGTACCAAGCGGTGCCCGCTGTCTGCAGAAAACCATAGAGATTTTTCCGCCCCCCCCCCCCCCTAAAAAGCAAATTCTACAAACTGAAACACTGTGATTTGGAAATGGTGCTGCCCTGCCTCATGGGAGCTGTGGTTCAGATGTCTGTTCCCATTCTCCTCTATAGACTGCGTGGAATGTGTTTCCCAGAATGCACTCTGGTAAATTACAGTTTTGTATGGGGAGCGGAGCCTATAAAAGAGAGGGAATATGAAGCTGCATTTACCAGTCAAAATATTTTGGGGTTTGGGTCTATTTTTGGTGTGGAAAAATGAAAACTGTGTTTGTGTGTACACACACCTATTTTTCCAACAACCATCTCTAGCGCCAGTTATTGTTTCTAAGCTCACTGGGTGCTATCCGCTCGGACACATGGCAGATGCCTTCCCAAAATGCCCGAGGAGGCCCTCGGGGATCCAGAACATTCCAGCGTTGTCTCATCACCTGAACTGGGCTGACAAGACTGCTGCTGCCCCGGCTCGCCAGGACGCGGGGTGCAGAAAAGCAGGTGGTGCACTGCAAGCTCGAGAGGGGAGTCGTATGATGTGCGGGGATGGCAAAATGGATCTTCAGCCTGTCGGAGGGCAGAGAAAGGTGCCAAAGCAGCATGTTCCGCTCTGAGCGAGTGGGGGACATCCAGAACTCGGGGGACAGGGGGAAGCTACCGCTCTCTGGCTGTCCACAGCCGAAGGAGCTGCTGTTGTTTGTTGGTGCCTGAGCGGTAGGAATTGTGTCTGTGACTCAGCCCCATGGAGGCCTCGAGGTTTGTGGGCCGTGTGCTTCAGCCTCTGGCACGGAGCTGGCTGCCAGTTCAGGAGGCCGCAAGTGCTGAATTGCCAAAGCTGTTTTAGAAACCAAGCAAAGGGCACAAACCAAAACCTGCCCTGGGTGGATCTCCGTTGGCAGTGCAATATTTGGCCTCGTCCCTAGCGTGCCTTGCTCTAAACTGGTTTTCCGCTCAGGTGCGGGCTCGCATGGCTTCATGCGAAATGGAAGTGCTTTCCCTGAAATGGAGGAGTGCAAAGTAAGACCTCTTCCAATTTCAAGGCCCCGTTGGCTGCTCTGTGGGATGGAGGGGAAAAAAACATGGTGGGTCAGAACAGGGAGTGCTGTATGCAAACCATCGATCCTTCCCTGAGCCTCTCTCCTGCTCTTGGGAGCCTCTGGGACCACGGCCACCCTCCTTGACATACTGCCCATCCTGCCATAGGGTTCCCCTTCCTGAGGGTGAAGTACTTGAGTCTGTAACAAAACAGCTCTCCCATTCAGCAGACATGGAGTTTCCTGTTTCTGGGGAACGTGGAATCTGGCCTAATGTTAATTCTGACTAGCTGGACACTGTCCACGTATGTAGCCAGGCTCTGATCAGACCCCTTGCTCCTCTCGTGCTGTCAAGGCCAGCAGAGCCCTTTGCTGAAGCTTTTCTGCAGGTACCGAATAAAAAGTAGGAAAGCCAAGAGTGGGGTAAGTCTGGTGTAGCTTTAAAACCCTGCTCTCCTAGGCACCCAAGAAACTAAACGGGTGGTGGTTCTTGTGCCAGGCTGGGTGTGGAGACACTCTCTGGTGTTTGGATTGTGACCCATTTCCATTTAGCCTAGGTCAGTAAAAACTAATGTACGGGTGCAAGCAGAACCCCTATAAGCCAGCTTTAAACTGATGCCAGTGCCTACGCCCCCACCCCCCCCAGTCTTCCACCAGTTTAACCCTAATTAATCAGTGTATTCAAGTCCTGTGCCATGGGAGCGGCTGCTGTGTGTACATCCGATTCCTCTCTCTTTCTGAGCCAGTTTTTAGCTTGTGCTTGCCATTGGCTTTCTCTCCACTTATGTGGCTGCAAACTGGGCCTGAAGACAGCCAGCCAAACATCTTACAGTTGCCCAGCCAAGTGAAGGGCTAGGCTGCTTAGTGTGGGCCTGATTCTGATCTCGTTCTGCTTGTATGCCAGGAACTCTGTTGTCCTTAGTGAGGGTGCTCCTGATTTAAAGGGGTGTGAGAGGAGAATTGGCACACACCTAGGTTCTCATCGTGGCAGGATTGCTGGAAGGGCCTAGTACCTATATGTTTCTGTATTGAATCAGGCCTTATACAGGAGCAGGCTGAATGTGGCTGTCTTACTGAGTGCAGAAATGGGTTGCTGTCCTGCTGTGTACCCGTGGCGCAAAGCTGAGCTCAGTGTTGATAACCCCACCAATTGTTGGGCCAGCAAACTGCTTCTCTTCTCAAATAACTGCCTGCATGTTGCATTGCCCTTCCAGCCCTGCGCAGATTCAAAATTTGTATCCGCATCCAACTTGCAAAAATGATCCGTGGATACCTGCATCTGCGGCTATAAAGCTGATATTTTCAGGGCTTTAGATACCACATTTGGATCCGCATCCATCCGCGATGGGCAAAAAGGGTCCTTGGATATCTGCGGATGTAAAGTGGATATCCACCGATTTGCAGGGCTCTGGTCACCTTCAACTTGCATTGCTCCATCTGCCCCAAAAGGCTGCCAGTCCCGATCCCTGCCGGGTAACAGTGCTAGCCTGCTTCTTCACTCCCGCTGCAAACTCGATCCCTTCCCACCATGTGTAATTCAGGTAGCAGGTGAACTTTTAGCTTTTCAGAATAAGTCCTGCTGGATTCAGAAATGCAAGAACAACCCCACTTCTTCCAAGGAGGAGACGCCTCCACAAATCAACCTTCCAGCTGTTCCTCTCATCTGGAAAGGATTTGCACATGGCCCTTGGCTGGCTCAGTGATGTTTGCTAGGTGGATAGAGCGGTGCAAGCAATTCCCATGCCACAAATGTTAAGTACTGTAGCACTTCTCTAATCTGTGCCCACATGTGAACAGGCCGGGTGCCTGTTTTTCAGTGGATCTGGGGGTGAGATCTGTTGT
This sequence comes from Chelonia mydas, assembly GCF_015237465.2. Lineage (NCBI taxonomy): Eukaryota > Metazoa > Chordata > Testudines > Cheloniidae > Chelonia > Chelonia mydas. The sequence goes on along the minus strand of NC_051261.2, from coordinate 16,079,793 downwards.
CAGGCCATCATCCCCTTTAAAATAAGGGGTGACTAGGCACTGCGCTATAGAGAAGGGAAGCTAGATGACAGCTGTCAAGTGGAACTAATAAAGGGCATCTCGTGCTGGGTTTTTATTGATTTGCATCCATGCGACATTGAAGCAGACCCTAATCTGCGATGGCTCACGTAGCTCTTGGGCCAAATGACTGATGATTTGTTTGTGCAATGGTGGTGGACTCTAGGGACTAGTTTTCTTCTCACTGCGAGGAATGAGGGAAGGGACTGTAGATCATGCGGGAGAGCCTCAGCTGGGGTTACGACCCCTCCTTCAGCTGGGCATAGCTGGCGAAGTTGGTGTTGCTCACGGTCTCCTGAGTCCTCTTCTAGACAACAGGGTGATGGGTGCATTCTCAACATCTGAAAACAGGAGCAAAAGCCCTTGTTACTATCCCAGGGTTGCCTGTATGAGGAATTCACAGTCAGGTAGCCGCTTCCTGGACATGAGCTGTGCCAGTTCTGGCAGCCCCAGACTCTGGTCACTTCCAGGGAGAAGAGCGGATGGTGCTGAGATGATAAACAAGCAGCCAGCTAAAGCCTGACCTGCCCCTCAAGCAGGAAATTGGGAGAAGTAGCAATGCAGATTAGCGTCCCTGTGTCCCTCCACCCCCATGGCTGGTTAGAGTGCTGACAGGCCCTAGCTTTCTGCTGGTGGAAGCTGGAAGTGTGATGTGTCTCCTTGAGCCTGCTGTGCTGGGAGTTAGACGCTATTAGTGTTCAAAGCGGCAACCCAGCACCTGCTGCCCAAGCTGTCCCCTGAGGAAACCCAAACTCCCCCCACTCCAGTCCCTGCTAGCTGTATGCACGTCCCATGCACCGAGGATTAGTGTTGCCTCGTGGTGGATCTGGGGTAATGTCTTTCTCTGCCGGACATGGCAGGGGAAGGTTGTGTTGTAAATGAATAAATCTCAACGAGCACCTTGCCCAGTGTACGGGCGGCTCCAAGCATGGGTCTCAATGTCTTGGAGAGAACAGCAGCTCTGCGGGAAGACCCCAGACATAGTCCTGTTCCAAGCAAAGCCTTGCCGTGTCCCAGGAGTCCTTAATGGGAGGTGTGAATTCTAGGAACAGAGCCAAGTGCCTGGTTGGCCTATAGCATGTAACTGCCTCTGCCTGTTTAATAAGGGATGTGAATTTCAAGAACATAGAGATGAGGGGCCTGGTGGCATCCAAAACCATGCGGCTGGAATTGCCAGGGACACCAGCAGTCCAGAGCTGGGGACTTAGAGTTCCCTTCTTTGCAGTGAAGGACCCCAATCCTGCCTATCCCTCGCCTCCCATACATTGTCGTCTTCAAAAGTTTCCACTCCTTCCAACCTACTGCGCATGGAGATCAGCACCCCACGGTGCCAGGGGCTGTACATACAGCTGGGGAGAGCCATTCCCTGCTCTGAAGATCTAACCCAAAGGGTGGGATGGGAGGCAGGCACAGAGAGGCAATGATTTTCACCCAGGAGCAGAGCTGGAACTAAAAGCCACATCTTGTGAGGCCCAGTCCATTGCTGGGTTAATGAGGGTCCTGACAGCCAAGCTGGAGGGTGTTTCTGACTGGAGGGGGCTGTAGGCCTTCAGAGCGAGAGATGCTTCTGTCTTTTCCCCTGGGCTCTGAGCATCTACAGCTTTCCAGCCTTCCTCTGCCAAGTCCTCTCTCTGCACCCACTGTGAGCTTCTCCTTAGAGATGAACTGGAGGAATAGCCAGGTCACCTCCCCCACTGGATTGCTGGGTTCTCTGGGGCATCATGGAGTCCTGGCTCACCCCTACTCCTAGGGTCTGTGCACCGGCCTAGGACACCCTCCATCCATTCTTTCAGTTAACAGAAGGAAGCAGTGAGACCACCCTGGTGCCCCACACGGGAGCGCAGGCTGCTCTGTGGACAGATCCACGTATCTCCTCTTACCCTCTCCTCTGCCTCCCTGCTGAATCACAGCCTCTGTGGGAGATGGGCAGAGGGCCCAGAACCATGTCCCCAAATGCCCTGAGTTCGAGAGTTCCGGGTAAGTGGGAGCGAGATGCAGACTAGGCCTGTGTTGAACCAAAGTCAAAGCCGAACCCACCAGTTTTGGCAAACATTGGTAGTTTGGGTTTTGCAGTCTCCCCTCCACCCCTTATGCTCTTCCTGGCTCTGTCCCTCGCTCCATAGAGATGCCTTCGTTCCATCCCTTGTGCTACAGATGCTCCCTCTGTTGCCCTCTCCAGGCATTTACCTGCCAAAATTCCTGCCCTCCCTGGCATGACTGAACCCTTCATCTTCCTGCTCTGGGAGCTGGCAGGATTCGCCCTTCTGAGGGGCTCCCTAGGGGCACCTGGCTACTGGGCTCCCTGCAAAACAGTGTGCCCCCTTGCTAGGCTGATCTGGCCACCCGTCCAAGAACCTGCTGCCACTTCATTCCGGCCTGCCTGGGCGTGGTGATCAGCGGCCTTTGTTCCTGCCGTCGGCATGGCCACGGGGCCAAAGGTAGCAGTGAAGCCTAATTTACAGGCAGCTCAGAACGCAGGTGGGGCAGAACAAAACGTGTTGGCACAGATGGGGCAATGTTCAGAGAGCTGCTTTCACACGGCTTATCTAGCGATGCCTGGAAGCTGCAGCAACTCACTGGCTTAATAACATCAGCCTGGGACGAAGCTGCCTTTAATGTAGGGACACACGTTTGTGGGCAGGGAGCTTTTCTATTAATTCTGCAGCAAACTGAGCAAATCATGGAGCTGGGCACCTGGGTTCAGAAATGGGGAGGGGCGTGGATGAGGCAGTGCTTGGGTTCCTGTGCCAGGGCTCCTGAGAGAGAAGGGTGGGGTGTTACCCCTCCAGGGATGCCAGCAGAGAATGTGACACACAAGGCAGACCCCAGGGAATCTCCGCTGTGATGAAGGTGCAGGACAGCCTGAGGTTGATTCCGCAGCAACTTCCAGGCACCACAAAAACCCAGCTCTGACGAATGTCCAGTGTGTTCCTAGACCTATTGCGTGGCAATCTTCAGGCACGATGGAAACAACGCGGCGCTGATAGTACCGATTGCAAAACTCCATGCACAAGGCAAGCTCAGCATGCCAACCTGTACTGATCAAACCACCAAGTGCAGACACAACGCAGGCTCAGCTCTGCTGAACGTGGGGAGCAACTCAGAAAGCAATGGCACTCACTGACTCTAGCTACCAAGGGAGCTCAGCTCTGGCTAACGTGCCAGGTGCCCCTCTGCTGATTGCATAACCTCTCGGGTGTGAGCAAAGCAGGAACTCTCTTGGAAAAGTCCTTCCCGTCCCCTGTACTCAGCGGGAAGAGATCAGGGAGGGGGTTGCCTCCTGCTGTCCTAGGGGGAGACTGAGTTGGCCAGGTCTGTGTTGAGACCCCCAAGAAGTTGCTTGCATTTCCTGTGCAATGGAGGCAGGATGGTGCCCCAGCTGGCTGTTCCAGCAGAGTGGTTGCAGATGGTCAGACTCTTCTGAATGCAGGGGAGGGTTGGTAGGAGCCTGGGGTACTTTGGACCAGCAGGAGTGGCCCACCACCTGTCAAGCCATATCCCACCAAGTGAGCTGCTCAGGGACCAGGAGGGTTGGTTATCTTAGCTGCCATGCTGGTGGCTAGCCATGAGAGTCCTTCAGAAGGGTCAGACAGTGGGGTGCGTTCCCTTTAGCCAGAGCTTCTGTGGCCTTGAAATTTCACCTGTTACTTCCCAGTGTTTGGAAAATAGCCCAGTAACAGGGCTTTGGCCACCTTTAAGTATACCCCCTGCCTCTCATGAAGTGCTGTGTAGGGTAAGCCAGTGCTCTATTCCACAGCAGAGCTGGGTTTAATTCCCACAGGTGGACTCCCACCACCCCTTCTCTCTGGCCTTACAACTCTGGCTAATGCACTGCAGGGAACTCTGGGAAAGGGAAGCTAATAGACCTTTCTCGTTGCTCATTTCTGTGATTCAGCTGCAAGTCCCCAGGATATGAGGTAAGGAGTGTACATGGGACTAACCCTGCCATCCTACCCAGGCCTTCAGCAATGAAGGGAACTGGTTGAAGAAAATTCAACAGTTTTGTGTTCCCTTAACTTGTTCCTAACGCTGAACCCCAGTTGAGTTCTTCCGTCATCAGCAGAACCAGCCATTCCCAACACTCACTGAACACTTAAGGTCAGGTTTAGATGAGTCTTTTCACATACCCAAGGCTACAATTAATCTCTCTTATTTTGGAGGATTTTGCTGTGTATGATGGGCTGACGCTATCATAAAGGGTTCTGGGTAAGGAAGCCCTCTATAAAACTCCCTGGCTTTCAACTGGTTATCAGAGTTGCTGAAGAAAGGATCACTGAGGAAAGTTTTCAGAGTAGCAGCCGTGTTAGTCTGTATCTGCAAAAAGAAAAGGAGTACTTGTGGCACCTTAGGGACGAACAAATTTATTTGAGCATAAGCTTTCGTGAGCTACAACTCACTTGAAGTGAGCTGTAGCTCATGAAAGCTTATGCTCAAATAAATTTGTTCGTCTCTAAGGTGCCACAAGTCCTCCTTTTCTTTTTGAGGAAAGTTTGAGACTGTCGGTGTTGTGTTATGGAAGGTAATTTTAATTTTTAGTAAAATGCCTCTGAACTGGGCCTTGCGACTTTACTTGCCACAGTGAGTGTCCCTGCCACTCAGCTATTACATCAGCTCTGCCAAGGGAAGAAACATTCTTTGCACGTTCCATTTCAGCGAGGCGGCGACCTCTTCAGTTAGCTGTAACTAGATGCCATTGGAGACCTCTCATTTGGCCCCACTATAACTTGGGGTTGGAAACTTGGGCTGCCAGGTTTCCTCTGGAAGCACAAGAGAACACTTCTGCAACTGCAACCACAACCACCTTAACTCTGACCCCAAATATTTTCTGGTTCCTACTCTCAAAATATAAACACAACACGTCTGAAAAGAAAATATGAACTCTAAAGATAACATGACAATGGCACCGATTGATCAGTGTCAAATGCCAAGTCCACCTAAATCCACAATTTTACTATACAGCAACAATTTTATAGACCCTTTTAAACAAAAGTATGTTACCAAAACCAGCAAAAATACATAGTCGATTAAATGCATTAACTGATATTTTGAAAGGATCAAGTTTAAGAGAAGATATTTAGCAATCAACATAACAAAGATAATGCAATATAAAACGCCTACCATTCAGTGTGTCAGAGTTAAGGTGGTTGTGTTGAAATAGGCATCTCCTTGTGCTTAGAAAGTAAAATATGTTTATTATGGGGCCAGGGTAAGTATTCATTTCCTTGGCTATTTTTTTAAGTGCTGCCTGGATTTTGTAAATGATGGGATAGGCAAAAACAAGCTGTTGCTTAGCAGCTTAACTGGTGTTTGAAACGGCCACATTTACAGATGGTGCTAGTCGCCATGAATCCACTGACTGCAATAGATCTGTACCTGTTTACACCAGCCGAGGATCGAGCTCCACGATCTTGGTTTAGAGACGGGAACGATCACATGAGTTCTCTGGTGTGTTCTCTGGGTCAGGGATTCCCAGACGTGTCCATAGCCTAACCTACAACTTAGTGAATGGTTTGGACCCTTCCTCTCCCTTACCAATCAGTCTCCCTCCTGATCGCGTGGACCCTCTCCCTTCCCACCTACAGTCCCATACTGTCCCTCGGGCCAGGGCAGCAGTTGCTGACCTGGATAAGTGAAGCTTGGAGAGTATTTAATGTATCTGAAGGGTCTTTGATGCAATGAAAGCAGCTGGAGGCAAGGCGGAGACAGCACTGTGGGACTAGCCAGCTCTCCGCAGATCACCAGCAAGGGTTCCATGGACCAGTTAGGGAACGACTGCCCTAGGGGCCAGTGCAAGAAGGTTTCCTACCGCACGTTCTCCTACACGTTCACGGAAGCAATGGAGCTTCCAGCACATCGTGTGCGAGTCTGTTCCTTGCTCTGTAGATCTTGCTGCTCCAACAGGAAACGTTTCCTGTGCTCAGTTTCATTCCAGCTAGACAGACCTTGCTCCATCCACCTTCTCTGGACCATCTGAAACCATTCCTCTCCCTCGTTGGCAAGGGCTGGCCCTAAAAGTCTGGGTGCTCCAAGAGAAGTGTTATCGTGTCATAGAATATGAGGGCTGGAAGGGACCTCAGGAGGTCATCTAGTCCAACCCCCTGCTCAAAGCAGGACCAGTCCCCAACTTTTGCCCCAGATCCCTAAATGGCCCCTTCAAGGATTGAACTCATAACCCTGGGTTTAGCAGGCCAGTGCTCAAACCTCTGAACTATCCCTCCCCCTGTTGGGTCAGGGAGAGAGGGGTTCTCATAGGAAGAGAAAACTAGGGTCTGATTGCACTTCATGGGAGAGCTGCCAATACAAGTCTCACCTGCCCTTGTGCATGGGGAAGCCAAGACATTGTACTGACCTGTCAGTGTGGGGGAGCTGAGGCTCTGTCCCTGGGCCTTGTACACACCGTTATAGAAGCACGGCCAGTGTGTGACCTGAGTAGAGACTTTCTGCGGGTGGTCTGTGCCGGTGTATGTACAGTGGGCTGTATTCAGTGTTAATTCGTGTCCAGCTGACACCAGAGAGGAGCCAGGTACAGCTTTCTGATTCTGGGCCTGAGCGCTGCTCTGACTTGAGCCACTGGCTCTGGTCCCTCGGGGTACGTCTCCACTGCATGGCCTGTGAGGGAGGAGGGTCTCCAAGCCCAAATGCCTACACTGCAATTTTTTAGCTTCCCGACCGCTGACCTGGACTCTGAGACTTGGTGCCGTGGGTTTTTTATTGCAGGGTAGGTTCACCTTAAGGGACTGTCCGCCAGCTGGTGATAGCTGGAGCACATTCTACTTCGGCAGTTGCCCCTCTCTGTCCCTTCCTGCCCCCATCGTGTCTCAGTCACGAGGCGCTGGGGTGGGAGAGTGGCACAGGAACCAGAGCAGGAGGAAGGGAGTGGCGCAGGGCCAAGAATCTGCCCTCGTGTGTTTTAAGAGCTCCGGGAACTTTGCTTGCAGGGAGATTTTATTTTTCTCTGTACTGCGTTTCACAGTCGCTCTGCATGCGGATGTTAGTGCTCGTGGAAAACCGAAGCCTCTTGAGGCTGAGACCTTCTATTTCTCCACCAAACGCTATGGCATGAGCAGTGGCAGGGAGTGCTCCCCCACACTGCTCTAACTGCGAAGGCAGCTCTCAAGCTGGAAGAGAAGTGGAGCCCTTAAGTCTGTTTATATTTTGGCCTCTGCTGAGACTGTTCACGAGATGGCCGATTAGTGCCGACAGCAGTGGGATGTGGGTGCTTGTCCACAAGGAACTAGATTGAAACCCACCAAAATCACTTGCCATCAGACAATGACTTCCGATTAGCAGTGAGCTGGGCTGATTTAGACCCAGTGACCGGGAGGGGAAAGGCTTTAGAGCCCATCCTCAAGCCTCTCAGCCTCACGCTGTCCTATAAATGGAGAAGGAGACAACTGAAGCAGGTCCATACAGGTTTCACAGGCTCATTTTGTAATAGATAATCCCCAAGCCTAGTAATGAATGCATTGTCTAAAGCCTGCTAACAATACACTATTTCTGCTGCAAAGATCCTGCCCTCTAGAAACCCAGACTGATGCTGGATACTGGCTAGCCCCTACTTACTGATGGTATGACTCTTAAAGGTATTTAGGTGCCTAACTCCTGTTAATTTCAATGGAGAGTGAGATGCCAAAATACCTTTTAACAATCTTGCACTAAGTGCCTTCCAGCAAAGTCAGCGGGAATTTTGCCATTGATAGGGGCGTGAGGACTGGCACACAGGTACCCACCAAGGGCCTGATCAATGGGACTCTTTGCATTTACTTCAAGGGACTTTGGGTCCAGCCCATAATTAAGCTGGTGAATACGTCGTTAGTGGCAGCATTGTAAGATCCAGTCATGAGCTTACCCAGCATGGTGAAGAGAACGTAAGGTCTTCATAGAGGTCCAAAACCACCTGCTGCTTCTACTCAGGCTAGTGGAAAATTCCCATTGGCCGTCAGTAGGCTTAGTATGCATGGCTCTTATGGGACCTCCAGCTGCCAAGTGGTGATGTAAATACCCAGCCAGATCTGATTCCATCCAATAGAGGGCAGTGGGCCTCCCAGTAGCCAGCATATTGCACTGCTCTGGAGTGTTTCTACTGGGCGTGTAGGTGTGTCTGTGGTAGGTTCCGGGGTAATGCCGGGATAGAGCTCCAGTGGTGCAGGTTACGAGTAATGGATCTAAGTCCTGTTGTGGTCACTGGGCCTAACAACTTACCCGCAATTGCGTTGTGCTTTTTTTTTTTTTTCATGGTTTTTCATTTAAGTTCATAAAATGTCACAAAACCTATACTGTTGCTCGGGAAAGGGTACAAAAAGAAGACACACAAAACCCTAACTTAGTCTAAACAAAAGAGGGAATTGCTCATATGGCTCAAGGACTGTGTTGAAATCATGCCTGGTAAAACCAGAAAATGTGCAACTGAAAATTCATGAACCAAAATTCCTGTCTCGGCTATTAGGCCTAATTAGTGGATAAAATAATGAGGGGATGGGCTATTCCACCCAGTGCTCCCTTTAAGGACCCCAAACGGAAGAGGCTTGAGGAGGAGAATATGGAAGAACAGAAGGAGGCTACTGGAGCTAGCTTCACCTTCATGGCTGCCACCCCCCACTGTCTCCTGAGACTCCAGACCTCCTTTGTCCTAATCCTGACCAGACCGGGCCAGAGAGACGGACCTAGGTGGCATCGCCACTCCTTCCAGCTCCAGCTGAATTCCAGCCACCACCTAAGATGAAACAGGATCTGACTCTAGCAGCAGCAGCTTCATCCCATCTCAACCAACCTCTTTCTTTCTCCAAAATGGACAGTTATTGCCGTCTAAGAGACTGTCACCCCAGGGATTTTCCCTCTTAAAAACTCTCAAGCTGTTCAGATGAGAGCCTTACTTAATACTTTACATTTCAAATGCTCTAACTGTTTCTTTCTTTTCTGTATCTTTAATAAAAGGTATGAGGATTTTTGATGGTCTGTTTGCCATGGTACTAAGCAGACTGCGGTCTCTGTATACAAAACCCTGCACTTTGTTTAACACTGTTTAATGTTAACACCTTTGGTCCATCTAAATACAACAGTCCCCAGGCACCAAGTGAAAATTGCCACAGGGAGAGTTCTAAGAGGAGTGACTCCCCTTTGTGGAAGGGGTGAGTCGTTGTGAGGCCCTTTCCACTCCCGAGACTACATGGTTCCAGGTTGCACCCAGGTGTGGAGTGACTAGGCGTGTACCTGTACGAGCTGTCCCCAGTATCCAACTGACCCACGTGATCTGGAGCCCTGGCATGCATCAGGTGTCATCACGTAAGCACCTACACTCTTGTGAGTCAAGCTGTGCACCACCCCTTATTAGGTTAGTGCTCCATAACTCACACCCTCGTTGCATCACTTTGCCAAGTTGTGTCATACGGGGGTGTCAAGGTTCCTTCCCCACTCTGAACTCTAGGGTACAGATGTGGGGACCTGCATGAAAACCTCCTAAGCTTACTTTTACCAGCTTAGGTTAAAACTTCCCCAAGGTACAAACTATTTTACCCTTTTGCCCTTGGACTTTCGCTGCCACCACCAAACGTTTAACCGGTTACTGGGAAAGAGTTGTTTGGAAACGTCTTTCCCCCCAAAATCCTCACCAAAACCTTGCATCCCTCTTCCTGGGGAAGGTTTGATAAAAATCCTCACCAATTTGCATAGGTGACCACAGTCCCAAACCCTTGGATCTTAAGAACAATGAAAAAGCATTCAGTTTCTTAAAAGAAGAATTTTAATTGAAGAAAAAGTAAAAAGAATCACCTCTGTAAAGTCAGGATGGTAAATACCTTACAGGGTAATCAGATTCAAAACATAGAGAATCCCTCTAGGCAAAACCTTAAGTTACAAAAAGACACAAAAACAGGAATATCCATTCCATTCAGCACAGCTTATTTTATCAGCCATTTAAAGAAAACATAATCTAACGCCTCTCTAGCTACTTACTAAGTTCTAAGACTCCATTCCTGTTCTGTCCCTGGCAAAAGCATCACACAGCCAGAGAGAGAGGCTTTGTTTCTCCCCCCTCCAGCTTTGAAAGTATCTTGTCTCCTCATTGGTCATTTTGGTCAGGTGCCAGCGAGGTTATCCTAGCTTCTTAACCCTTTACAGGTGAAAGGGCTTTTCCTCTGGGCAGGAGGGATTTAAAGGTGTTTACCCTTCCCTTTATATTTATGACTGGGGGTATACGTTGCTAAACCATTACATAACATCTCCCCCGAGATTCCCCCTCCCTCTCTGCATGGCTGAAAGTAGGCCGGGATTTCCTAAAGCCACACCATCAAATTCGGTCCTGGCATAAGCGACTCCAATGGAGTTGTGCCTGCTTATGCCCAGGCTGTATTTGGCTTTTGCGGTCTACCTGCCTTCTGACGTGCAGGGACAAATATTTTCAGTGGGACTTCTGTGAAATGTTCCCTATTACGCCACACGTGCACTGGGATCTTCTTCACATCAAGCCACGGTGACGTGGGAGCTCCAGTGGAATTGGCAGCGTTCTGTGACACGCACCTGAGCTTCTGCCTCCTGCCTCTTTGGGCTCCCCCAGCTTGGCACTTACAAGCAAACTGTAGTTACTAGTCACAACCCGGGAAGGAGAACAGGTAAATGGGATAAGTGGGTGTTGATATTGTGTGTCCGGTACATACAAAGACAGGGGCTGGCATGAGGGATTGCAAGCTAAAAGTTAGATCTGGTCAGAAAACATCCCCTCCCCCTGAAAAATTTCCATTTTGGGGGACAAAAAATTAAAACTTGAGAACTTTTGACTGAAATTTTCATTTTGGAAACACTGCCGGGGTGCTTCATGAGAGCTGTAGTTAAAGTTCCTTGTGCTCCCATTCTTCTCCATAGGCTGGGGTCCCTGCGTGAACTACATATCCCATGATAGAGCTCCCCTCTACTGAGAAGCGACGGTGCATCATGGCAGATGTAGTCTGGCTGGGGAAGTCCCTCTGTACAGGAGAATGGGAATGCAAGGACTCCAAACTTCAACTCCCATGAGGCACTAGGGCCAGTTTTGGGTATTCCTCTCCCCCCCAACCTACCGAAAGCTGAAATGTTCTGTGGAAAGCAGACCCTTTCCCTGAAAAACTTCATATAGTGAAAAACTCAGTTGTCTGTCAAAACAGATGGAAAAATTTTGCTAGTAAAAGTATATAACAGAATACCGAAAAGAGAAAATTAGTAATACTCAATACATGTCACTTATCCATAGAACTCAAATGACTTTACAGAGGTAGATAAGATCTCTTCTTTCCAGATGGGGAAAACTGAGGAACTAAAGTCAAGTGATTTGCCCAAGATTACACAGCTAGTCCACTTCAAAGCTTGGAATAGAATCCACCCGTCCCAACCCTCTATCCTGTCCACTGAACCATGTTAAATTAATAGCACCCACCACACGTGAATGCCAAGCAGGGTGCCAAGCAGGCATTCACAGAATCATAAAAATGCCGGGCTGGAAGAGACCTTGAGGGGTCATATAGTCCAGCCACCTGTGCTGAGGCAGGACCAATTAAACCTAGACCGTCCCTGATACGTATTTGTCCAAACAGGTCTTAAAAGCCCCCAGTGATGGGGATTCTGCAACCTCTTTTGGAAAGCCTGTTGCGGACCTCAACAGCCCTTAGAGTTACAAAGTTTTCCCTAATATCTAACCTAAATCTCCCTTGTTGCAGAATAAGCCCATTATTTCTTGTCCTACCTTCAGCAGACACGGAGAACAATTAATCCCTGTCCTCCGTATAAGACCCCGGAACACTTATCAGGTCCTCCCACAGCTGCCTTTTCTTATTAAACATGCCCATGTTTTTAACCTTTTCTCACAGATCAGGTTTTTGGAACCTTTTATCAATGTTGCTGATCTCCCCCTGGACTCTCTCCAATTTGCCCACATCTTTCCAAAAGTGTGACACCCAAAAGTGGACTCGGTTCTCCAGCTGAGGCCTCCCCAGTGCTGAGTAGAGCAGGACAGTTACCTCCTGTGTCTTACACTGACACTGCTGTTAGGGCATACTCAGGCAAATGAAGCTGAATTAACTAAAGGTGTGACGTTAAAGTGTATTAAACACCTGTGTGGAGGCTCTCCTTCAGAAGTAAAGCAGCTGTAGGTTGCTGTAGCTTAGTCCCCTTTGGGCGATTGTCATTTCTTTGTTTTCCATTCAGTTTATTCTAACCAAGGAACTTCACCTCCGTGCTCTTCATTGTCTGTCTGTAGCGTTGCAGCCTGGTAAATATTATAACAGAGTTACTGTTCTGGGAGGGAGGGGATATGGCACATCCACACTCAGCCCCTAAAGTGTGTGGCTCCTCCCAGACAGTCGCTTGCCTCGGGAAGAGAGGGAAACTGCACCTGCAGCAGGAGGGGACCTGCCCCCATCCCCTCTTCCAGTAGCAAAGAGATGTGCTGTTGTTGACTGAGTGTACACCTGTGTCATTATCCTCGGGACTCCCCTCTCTCTCTCTCTGGCAGGTGTTTCCAACAGCCCAAGGGAGAAGATGGATTTTCTCTGAAATAAAGAAGAGGAAGGAGAATATTCAAGAGGCTGTGCACAGCGGCCAGGAGCCTGGAGAAAAGGTGAGATGATCTAGAGGTGATAGTAAATGATGGAGATTATGATGTAGCGCAGCACGGAATGAAAGCCGGCATGCTGGCTGGAATGTCAGTAGAATCCCTGATGGATTGATGAGGCTGGACGAAGAGGTGGAGTTGTGTTGTGTGTCAAAAATATTAGTATGTGACCTCATGGTCTGTTGATCAATAGGTTAACACAATCAGGAAGAATCCTTGGAATAATAACCCCCATCATTGGTGGGGGGGGGGGGTTGAGACCAGCTTGGATAAACACGTGTCAGGGATGGTCCAGGTTTACTCGGTCCTGCCTCAGTGCAATGTGCTGGACTAGATGACCCCACAAGGTCTCTTCTAGCCTTTCATTTCTATGGTTCTGAGAATGCCTGCTTGGTGTTCACATGTGCAGTGGGAGTTATTTCTTGAACACGGTTCAGTCGCTGGAGTGGGGAGTTGGGATCCAGGCCTGGCGAGTGCTGTTCCAAGCTTCGAAGAAGACTCACTGTGTAATTTTGGGCAAGTCACTTGCCTTCAGTGCCTCAGTTTTCCTTATCCGGAAAGAGGAGATAGTTGTCTTATCCACCTTTATAAAGCAATTGGAGATCTATGGATACAAAGTGATATATGTGAGTACTATTACTGATTTTCTCTTCTCAGTGTTCTCTTACATACTTTTACTAGCAAAATGTTTCTAGTTTCACAGAAGCTTCATTGATACTAATACAGTCCCATGAAAAGTCTTGGTTTTGTCCAATCTGCAATTTCTGATGGAAAATGCCCAGCCAGTTCTGATTGGGATTCCTGCCAGAGAGCATCTAAACCTGCAGCGTCTCATGCTCTAGATGCTCAGAGCCCAGGGGAAAAGACACAAGCATCTCTCGCTCTGAAGACCTACAGCCCCCTCCAGTCAGAAACACCCTCCAGCTTGGCTGTCAGGACCCTCATTAACCCAGCAATGGACTGGGCCTCACAAGATGTGGCTTTTAGTTCCAGCTCTGCTCCTGGGTGACCTGGGGGAAAATCACTGCCTCTCCTTGCCTGCCTCCCATCCCACCCTTTGGGTTAGATCTTCAGAGCAGGGAGTGGCTCTCCCCAGCTGTATGTACAGCCCCTGGCACCGTGGGATGCTGATCTCCATAGAATCATAGAATATCAGGGTTGGAAGGGACCTCAGGAGGTCATCTAGTCCAAGCCCCTGCTCAAAGCAGGACCGATCTCCAATTAAATCATCCCAGCCAGGGCTTTGTCAAGCCTGACCTTAAAAACTTCTAAGGAAGGAGATTCCACCACCTCCCTAGGTAACGCATTCCAGTGTTTCACCACCCTCCTAGTGAACAAGTTTTTCCTAATATCCAACCTAAATCTCCCCCACTGCAACTTGAGACCATTACTCCTTGTTCTGTCATCTGCTACCACTGAGAATAGTCTAGAGCCATCCTCTTTGGAACCCCCTTTCAGGTAGTTGAAAGCAGCTATCAAATCCCCCCTCATTCTTCTCTTCCGCAGACTAAACATCCCCAGTTCTCTCAGCCTCTCCTCATAACTCATGTGTTCCAGTCCCCTAATCATTTTTGTTGCCCTCCGCTGGACATTTTCCAATTTTTCCACATCCTTCTTGTAGTGTGGGGCCCAAAACTGGACACAGTACTCCAGATGAGGCCTCACCTGTGTCGAATAGAGGGGAACGATCACGTCCCTCGATCTGCTGGCAATGCCCCTACTTATACAGCCCAAAATGCCATTGGTCTTCTTGGCAACAAGGGCACACTGTTGACTCATATCCAGTTTCTCGTCCACTGTAACCCCTAGGTCCTTTTCTGCAGAAATCTGATGAGGTTCAACAAGGACAAGTGCAGAGTCCTGCACTTAGGATGGAAGAATCCAATGCACCGCTACAGACTAGGGACCGAATGGCTCGACAGCAGTTCTGCAGAAAAGGACCTGGAGTACTGTGTCCAGTTTTGGAGTAATGGTCTCAAGTTGCAGTGGGGGAGATTTAGGTTGGATATTAGGAAAAACTTTTTAACTAGGAGAGTGGTGAAACACTGGAATGCGTTACCTAGGCAGGTGGTGGAATCTCCTTCCTTAGAAGTTTTTAAGGTCAGGCTTGACAAAGCCCTGGCTGGGATGATTTAATTGGAGATCGGTCCTGCTTTGAGCAGGGGGTTGGACTGGATGACCTCCTGAGGTCCCTTCCAACCCTGATATTCTATGATTCTATGATTCATCACGCCTGCCTCCGGTGCTCCATGACTTCAGCACCCTTGTGACTTGGTCTTTAGTAGCAGCCTTCTATCTTCTTCACTGGAAGATTCTCCAAGATCACCTAATTCAACCTTGGCTTCAGTTCTCTTCCCAGGTCCCCAGTGTGAGCCTTGTTTCTATCTGATCTCTCTTTCTGATGTCAATTTGTTCCTACCTGGATTACAATCACTGGGAACTCTTCAGGATATCTGGCGCCCTTGTGTTAGCTAAGGACCAGGAAGGCAATGTGTCGTCCTGTTCTCTGTCTCTAAGCTGTCCACATCCCAGGCCTGATTCCTCACTATGGAACCTTCTTGGGGGCTGACTCCTGGGGACAGGTTTGCCTTCCTAGCATCCTTAGAGCATCCAGCACAGTAGGTAGATCTAAGGATAACAGAACATCGTGCTGCCTGGCACCTGGTGCAGTCTAGGTGCCTCGCAGCAAGAGACTTACTGCTGTTAACACAATGAACTGGTACAATGAACTAATAAATAATTCAAGCAGATTGTTGTGCCATGTCAAAAGCTTTATCAGATGAAAAGGCAGTTTTGCCTCTTTTAAGATAGGTGGCCCTGCTCAGCTGTGGGGAGAGCTGGGGTTACGTTCAGGTGTATACGTTACAGGCCCAGGGAGGGAGTTTTAGCTCAAGTTGTAGCAGCTTGTGCTCTTAGCTCTGGAAATCCTTGGTTCATTCTCTAGCGTGTTGGCCATGATGGGGGCTGTTACATAAGTCAGGGTGGGAGGGGGTGACATTTGGGATTCAAGCTGTGGTTGGCCTCAGACACTCAGGAAGCTGACACACCAGAGGCCGAAGTGGGGACCTCCAGAGCTAAAAGCATGAGCTGCTACGACTTGAGCCACAGCTCCCAAGTTGGGTCAGTAAGAGTCAAATTATCCATGAATCGGGCACCGGGGGGAGGGGAGACGCACATGCTCACCAATGGGTTACAGTGGGACACTGCCACTCCACATGAGACACCAGGGCATGGTTACGGATACATGTTTTTTTGGTCCAGGCAACCTGAAAACCCAGCTCTGTCTGGTCTGAGTGGGGAGGAGGTAATTCAGATAGGGCTTGGGGAGTTAAGAACTCCTTGGTAACTCAGTTCACGCACCTGCGGGCAGCCATTGCTGAGCGTAAGGAGCAAGGGGAGCAGGGCCATGCATGACAGTCAGGTTGAAGCAGCATCTGTAGGTCAGAGCCGGGAGCAGGGGGGCGCAGAGTCCTCAGTCTGGGGGATGAGGTCCCAGGGCAGTGGAGAGGCAGAACGCCCTTTGCCCACCTCTAGCAATTCTGCTGATGCACTGAACTTTGTCACCATCTCGTGCTGTGGTAAAAACCAGCCCGTCTCCTCAGGCTCGCTCCATGGCTCAGCCGGCCCAGCAAAGTGCCGAGGGGGACTCATAGATTCACAGATATTTAGGTCAGAAGGGACCATTATGATCATCTAGTCTGACCTCCTGCACAACGCAGGCCACAGAATCTCACCCACCCACTCCTGCAATAAACCTCTCACCAATGTCTGAGCTATGGAAGTCCTCAAATCGTGGTTTAAAGACTTCAAGGAGCAGAGAATCCTCCAGCAAGTGACCCATGCTACAGAGGAAGGGGAAAAACCTCCAGGGCCTCTTCCAATCTGCCCTGGAGGAAAATTCCTTCCCGACCCCAAATATGGCGATCAGCTAAACCCTGAGCATATGGGCAAGATTCACCAGCCAGATACTACAGAAAATTCTTTCCTGGGTAACTCGGATCCCACCTCGTCTAATATCCCATCACAGGCCATTGGGCCTATTTACCATGAATATTTAATTACCAAAACCATGTTATCCCATCATACCATCTCCTCCATAAAATTATTGAGTTTAATCTTAAAGCCAGATAGATCTTTTGCCCCCACTGCTTCCCTTGGAAGGCTATTCCAAAACTTCACTCCTCTGATGGTTAGAAACCTTCGTCTAATTTCAAGTCTAAACTTCCTGGTAGCCAGTTTATATCCATTTGTTCTTGTGTCCACATTGGTACTGAGCTTAAATAATTCCTCTCCCTCTCCGGTATTATTCCTCTGATATATTTATAGAGAGCAATCATATCTCCCCTCAGCCTTCTTTTAGTTAGGCTAAACAAGCCAAGTTCCTTGAGTCTCCTTTCATAGGACAGGTTTTCCATTCCTTGGATCATCCTAGTAGCCCTTCTCTGTACCTCTTCCAGTTTGAATTCATCCTTCTTAAACATGGGAGACCAGAACTGCACACAGTATTCCAGGTGAGGTCTCACCAGTGCCTTGTATAACGGTACTAAAACCTCCTTATCCCTACTGGAAATACCTCACCTGATGCATCCACATTAGCTTTTTTCACAGCCATATCACATTGGCAGCTCATAGTCATCATATGATCAATCAATTCTCCTCCTCCGTTACTTCTAATTGATGCGTTCCCCAGCTTATAACTAAAATTCTTGTTATTAATCCCTAAATGCATGACCTTACACTTCTCACTATTAAATTTCATCCTATTACTATTACTCCAGTTTACAAGGTCATCCAGATCCTCCTGTAGGATATCCCTGTCCTTCTCTAAATTGGCAATACCTCCCAGCTTTGTATCATCCGCAAACTTTATTAGCACACTCCCACTTCTTGTGCCGAGGTCAGTAATAAAAAGATTAAATAAGATAGGTCCCAAAACCGATCCTTGAGGAACTCCACTGGTAACCTCCTTCCAGCCTGACAGTTCACCTTTCAGTAGGACCCATTGTAGTCTCCCCTTTAACCAATTCCTGATCCACCTTTCAATTTTCCCATCTTACGCAATTTAACTAATAATTCCCAATGTGGCACGGTATCAAACACCTTACTGAAATCTAGGTAAATTAGATCCACTGTGTTTCCTTTGTCTAAACAATCTGTTACTTTCTCAAAGAAGGAGATCAGGTTGGTTTGGCACGATCTACCTTTTGTAAAAGCATGTTGTATTTTGTCCCATTTACCATTGACTTCAATGTCCTTAACTACTTTCTCCTTCAAAATTTTTTCCAAGACTTTGCATACTACAGATGTCAAACTAACAGGCCTATAGTTACCCGGATCGCTTTTTTTCCCTTTCTTAAAAATAGGAACTATGTGGGCAATTCTCCAATCATACGGTACAACCCCTGAGTTTACAGATTCATTAAAAATTCTTGCTAATGGGCTTGCAATTTCATGTGCCAATTCCTTTAATATTCTTGGATGAAGATTATCTGGGCCCCCCGATTTAGTCCCATTAAGCTGTTTGAGTTTCGCTTCTACCTCAGATATGGTAATGTCTACCTCCATCTCCTCCTTCCCATTTGTCATGCTACCATTATCCCTAAGCTCCTCATTAGCCTTATTAAAGACTGAGGCAAAGTATTTGTTTAGATGTTGGGCCATGCCTAGATTATCCTTGACCTCCACTCCATCCTCAGTGTTTAGCGGTCCCACTTCTTTTTTCTTTGTTTTCTTCTTATTTATATGGCTATAGAACCTTTTACTATTGGTTTTAATTCCCTTTGCAAGGTCCAACTCTACATGGCTTTTGGCCTTTCTCACTTTATCCCTATGTGTTCTGACCTCAATAAGGTAGCTTTCCTTGCTGATCCCTCCCTTCTTCCACTCCCTGTATGCTTTCTGCTTTTTCTTAGTCACCTCTCTGAGATGCTTGCTCATCGAGCTTGGTCTACAACTCCTGCCTATGAATTTTTTCCCCTTTCTTGGGATGCAGGCTTCCGATAGCTTCTGCAGCTTTGATTTAAAATAATCCCAGGCCTCCTCTACCTTTAGATCCATAAGTTCTTCAGTCCAATCCATTTCCCTAACTAATTTCCTTAATTTTTGAAAGTCAGCCCTTTTGAAATCAAAAACCCTAGTTGCAGATTTATTTTTGTTAATCCTTCCGTTCAGTTTGAACTGAATTAGCTCATGATCACTTGAACCAAGATTATCCCCTACAACCATTTCTTCTATGAGGTCCTCACTACTCACCAAAACCAAATCTAAAATGGCTTCCCCTCTAGTCAGTTCAGCAACTACTTGGTGAAGGAATCCATCAGCTATCGCATCCAGGAAAATCTGAGCCCTATTATTATTACTAGCACTTGTCCTCCAGTCTATATCTGGGAAGTTAAAGTCTCCCATGATCACGCAGTTTCCATTAGTATTTACTTTATTAAAAACATTAAAAAGGGCTCTATCCATATCCAAATTAGATCCCGGCGGTCTAGAGCACACCCCAAGCACTATCCCAGGGGAGGCTCTAATAGTTTTCTTCCCCAGTGTGATTTTTGCCCAGATGGACTCTGTCTTATCCATTCCATCGCTTCTTATTTCTTTACATTCTACCTCCTCATTGATATACAATGCTACTCCACCACCTTTGCCTTTATTTCGGTCTTTCCTAAACAGCACTCCTGCAGAAACAAACGGCTTCAGCCGGGCTGTGGCAGGGCTCAGAGGTCCCGCTCAGGCAGTTTGTTGCCATCCAGGCTTGAATTTCTGCCTGAAATGGAAAATCCCCCCCTTGGAGTCAGGCACTGAGGAAGTGCCTCGAAAACACCCCCAGGCAAAAGCAAGCCCATTGAAGTCCTCAGATTCAGCATGGAGGCTACTGAGGCAACTCTGACCAAGTCCCAGAATCCCTGGGGAGCCGTCCTGGGAAAGAAAGGAAGCAGGAGGGCAAGAAACAAACCCAGCCCAGTTAAATGGCAGGGGAAAGAGGTTATTTGAACCCACAGGGATCCTTCAACAACTGGAACCTGACCCTAATGAAGCCCATAGAGAGGAGCATAAACTGCCACAGTCAAAGTGACTGATCGAAAGTAGGGGAGTTAAGAGGGAAACTGAAGAACAAAGAGAGAAAGATGTAAAAATTCTCTCCCCTGTTTGGCTGCAGCTGGCTGGGCCACCAACCCCAGCGGTTCAAAAATCGTGAGTCAGAGCTCAGCAAATCACGAGATCGACCCCCAAAGCGGTCAGCTTTTTATTAAAAAAAGAGATCGTTTGGGGGTTTTGTTTTTTGCCTTTTGTGTCTCTTAGTTGCTGAATTCCCCCTGCCCGTCCCTGGTGTGTGAGTGACAGCGTCACCCACTCTCCCAGATGTCTTGGGTACGGTGAATGTGGGTCCTGCAGCAGGAGCGCTCACCCCACATCTGCCTGCTCCCTGCCCAGCAATTAATTCTGTCCCCCAACCTCCAAATCAATCCTGTCCTCTCATCAGTTCTGTCATCTCCCCCACTCCTGGCTTCATCTCTGTTCCTCTGGGTGTTCTTCGTCCCCTCTCTCAGGTCCCTCAGGCTGCAATGGGGCCCTTTCCCAGGTGGGTGGTGTTGGGGTCATGGGATGGAGGAACTGCCCTAAATTGCTGAGTGCTTTCTGCTCCCCCTCTCCTGTGAGAACGGCGTCAGTCCCTGGGGATGGGGTGGGAAGGAGGTGGGAGTCTTGCCTGCACCCTGCAGGAGCCCCGACTGGCTGCTCTGCCCCGGGCGGTGGGACAGTGGGGGAAGTGGCCCATGAGCGGGGTTTCCCCAGGCAGGGATGGAGTTCACAGAGGGCTGGAGTTTCTCACGTCATCGCGGGACGGGCCACAGCCCGGCTGAGATCCCGTCACTCACAAAGAAATGGTGCCTCTTGCCAGCACTGAGCTGGGTGTAGGCAGGAGCTGGCCTCTGAGAGGCCTGAAGTCTCTGTCCCAGGGGCAATAAACACCTGACGCGCTTGTAGCCAGTTGGCTAATTGCAGCCAGCAGAGCGCCATAAACTATGGAAAATATTAACATTCACTTTTTTCTCAGGCTTACAGAAAGGCTGCTGGCATAAAATTGATATTTCTAAGGTGCAAATTTGGCTCCAAATTTGAGTTTTGTAAAAACTAACCCAAGCTTTGCAAAACCTCAGAGCCACAGGAAGATCTCTGGGCTGTTATAGCTTGTAAATACCAATGGAGATGGAGGAGCTGGCCTTGTGACTAGCCCGGGACTCAGGTCACCTTGGTTCAATTCCCTGCTCTGCCACAGACTTTCTGTGTGACCTTGGCCAAGTCACTTAATCTTTCCGGGCCTCACCTCCCCAGCTGCAAAATGGGGATCAGAACATTCCTCTCTGCCTTGTCTGGAGTGTGAGCTCCTTGGGGCAAGGACTTGGTGTCTGTACCGAATCCAGCACACTGGGCCCTGCTCTAGGCATGCCATGTAGCACCCGTCTCACTCACCCAACCAGGCTGCAGGGCCTGAGCAGGGTTTATCCTGCGGTGACTCCTCCCAGACATGATAGCACCAGCTTGGAGGGCAGAGGACCTGGCTCTGCTCTGCTCTCAATGGCCCCGCTAGGGATTGGAGTTGCCAGGGAAAGGAGGATGCAGCAGCTGGCTCCCTCAGGGTCTTGCTGACAGGAGGGCGAAAGGGAAGAGGCTGGGATGGTGGACACTGTTCCCTCTAAGCTGTGCACGTGTGCGCACGCACACAGATCCTAAACCCCACACACACGGCGAAACACCGCACACACACAAATTTGCACAGAAGCACAACAATTTGCACAGAAACATTTTTTTGCGCACACGGCCTGTCAAAAATTAGAGGAACATTGGTGGTGGGAGATTCAAGGGGGCTCACTGGAAGCAGGAGCAATGTTGGGGAGGCTGTCCAAGACACTCCCAGTGCCCCCCCCCAAGCCTTCTCCTTCTCAGTGCCATAGAAGGGGCCATTCTAATGTTATGTGCTTCAGTGCTGTGGCACGTAATTAGGAGTCAAAATCCCACCCTGCTGGGCTGCACTTGGCTGCGAGGCCATCCAGCCAGCTCCTTCTGCAGGTCCACATGCCACGGCAGCATCGCGTGGGTCCTATTGCTGGGGAGGAAAGGGCCTTTTGTGAAACATTACATGTGGTCAGGGGCTGACGCTGGAAATCTGGTGGCAGGCTAGATTTCCGGTCAGCTGTTCTTTCTCCGGGAAGATACCTGAGAGCGAGCTCCGTAGGCATTGTCAATTCAGGAGCGCTTGACAAGTTCCAACAGAGAGATCTGCAGCATTCTGGGAGCAGTATCAGGCCAGCGAGCCCTTTGATTGTAATCAGCGGGTTGGCAAGAGTCCCAGAAACTCGGAACAAAAATGCTTTGAACAGGCCAGATGCACAAGGTGTGTCGCCCTTAGTCTGCGAGGTGTGGAGCGGTGACTCATGGCATTGTCATGTTCTGCTCCGGTGTGTGAAAGCATCCATCAGTGCTCGGCACCTCATTGGAAGCTGGCCAGCGGCTGCTTTTGCCCGCCACACTTCCATCGCTCACATCTTAAGCTCCTTTGATGCCTTAGAGAATCGTGTGCTCCACCCCAGGACAGCAGATGGGCATTTTGCTTAATGCTAGTTGCAGATGCATGGATTTGCACCCTGCTTGTTGATAAGACACCGCAGCAGGGCTGGGGTTGAGTCTCCACACCTTCAGCATTGTCTCCCCTGTGCCACGGTGCAGATGGCGCCTCTAATGCCGGCCAGACCTGCCATTCTCACTGAGCTGCAAGGACGCTCCTTTGTTTACGGTGATTTTGATGGCCTTGGTTCTTTCCAGTAAGATTCTTAAAAACCGCACTCTTTGGTTTGGTTGGCGGATGCTCCACCGGTGTAGGTTATCCCATACGAGGGATAATAACTTTGTGGTGCAGTGGACAAGTGAGCGAGCAGGGACTAAAGTGAGAAGAAAAGTGGGTGAAATACTCGTGGATACACCTGAAGCGCTCTTTGTGTGAACGTTGCCGTGTTTTCTCACGGTTTTGACAGTGATCCTAGCGTCACGAAAGCGTGAAATTTGTGGCAGTTTTACAGTCAAATTAAGGGCGACCATATTTCTTAAAGTAAAAACAGGATGGCTGGGGCTCTCCCAAGCCATGCCCCCTCCGCCCCCGCTGGGCTTGCCAGAGCTGGCCTCCCTGTGCTGCCCACGGCTGGGGCTGACCCCCTGAGCTCCGCGCCACCTGGGGGGGGGTCAGCTCTGCAAGCAGTGCTGCCTTCGGCTGACCCCCCCCGGACCCCCGCTCTGCCTTGCAGCTGGGACAAATGCCCAGTTTTGGCAAAAATGGAGGGATGGCTGGGGCAGAGCTGAAAAAGGGGACTGTCCCAGCCAAAACAGGACGTATGGTCACCCTAGTCAAATGACTGTTCTCACAAAATGTTTCAGGGAGGTGTGAAAAAGGGCAGAACGAAATGGTGACCAAGTCCCCTCCATGTTTTCCTCACATCTCTGTACAAAGCCCATCAACCTTATGTATGACCCCAGCCAGCACTTCAAGTTAGCCCTCCGGCCATGCAAAGCCAGATCACTGACCCTCTGTGTCAGTGAGGTCCAGTAAGGAGAAGCCTCAGGATGAAGCATGTAAAGTCTCTGCATTATAAGGATCTCTGTACAGAAATGCAGAGGAGCTTGTTCCTCCTGAAGCGTGTCTGAGCCCTGCACCTGTACTCAGCGGTACCTGCGCCTACACCGATCCTAATTAGTGCCTCGGCCTGCTTCTGCATCTGAATTTGTCTGTTTCACACTCCCTTTCCTACAGATGCACCTGTTTGTTAGGGCTGGAAAATTGGGCTTTTGACCGAACGAAAATGGTTGCGGGGAGTATCTGGTTCCCCAAGAATGTTTATATTTTTGGTTGGAAAACTGACAAACTCAAAGCTGAAAAATTTGAGGGGGAAATGGGTTTTGGTAGTTTTGGGTTAAAATTTTCTATTTTTTAATGTCAACCCCACCGCCCCGCCCCGAAATTTCCCCCACCCCTAAATTTTCTGACCTGCTCTGCTTCTTATGTGTGTGCAAGCAGAGTCAGGATGAGCTCCACCCTGACACCTGGTGGCGAGTTGTGGCAGGTTGTGGAAAAGAACTTCAGGGGCTGGTCTCATTTGCATAGGCACACCCACCCCGCTTAGATGGTCACTTTGGCTGCTGTAGGAGCCCCAGTTTCTCTGTTATTGGGGCAGGAAGAATAAACTGTTATTATCCTGATTGTGTGAATCAAGGACAGTGGAACTGTACTTGGCCTTTTGTTATGATGGAGGGACTCGCCATCAACTAAGCAGCACTTGCTAGGCAAGGGTCATAGGTTCCAAAATGCAGTGAACTGAGAGAGGTTGGGGACAGGTGTTAATACTTGGTGGTATGGGCTCCCTGGTGAGGGCTCTAAATGCATCTTCTTCTCTCTCTCCATTGTGGAATATCAGAGCTAGTTTTGATTCTATTAGGAGTCTAGTTGCAGGCTGCTGAGCTGAATTCACTTTGGGTCAATGGTGCACCAGCACTGAGGCTTCCCTATTACAAGCTGAAATCACTAAAGAGCTAAAATTACTAAAAGCTGAAATCTCTAAGTGCTGTGTTGGGGAGGGGGGCTGAAGCTATATTGCAGAGCAGTTCATGGGATGGCTGGTGGAGCAGAACAGTTTGTGGGACAGCTGGAGCGGCTCACAGGACGGCTGGTGGAGCAGAGCGGAGTGGAGCCCCACAGAGAGGCAAGGCAGTTGGCTTCGGACCACGTAAGGTGCCCCTTAACCCCCCCATTTCCACCCAGGCTGGGAGGTAAAACTGCAGATAAACTTTCGAACTCTGGGGCTGCCCTGACCAAGGACAGAGACTTTTGGGTTGTTGGACTTTTGGGACTTTGGGTGACTTTTGGGTTGCTGGACTCAAGAACCAAAGGGAAAGGACATGGCCCAATTTGCTTGGGGTGGGTTTTTGCTCATGGGTTGTGTTATGAATCCTGTTGGTGGTGTTGCATAATGCCACATTGTTTCTCTCTATTATTAAAAGGCTTTTGCTACACTCAGACTCTGTGCTTGCGAGAGGGGAAGTATTGCCTCTTAGAGGCGCCCAGGGGGGTGGTATATATTTGTCCCAGGTCACTGGGTGGGGGCTCGAGCCGGTTTTGCATTGTGTTATTGGAACGGAACTCCTAGATACCGAACCTGGCCCTTCTTGCTGCTGACTCTGATGGGCAGAAGGGTTACACATGTATCATACATGTATCTGGTACCTGCATTTGATTTTCTTAGTGAGAAGCTGTAGGCCATCTTCATGTTGGAGTGGAAGTGATGCCCAGGTCCTCAAAGGGCTAACTCCCATTGATTTCAATGGGAATTAGGCACCTACAGATGGTTGAGGATCCGGGCCAGGGTCCCGTGCATTTTCCTGTCGAGTGCATGGAATGAAGAGCAGAAGTAGGACCAGTTCTGACTCTGGAGGGGTCTCTCTTTGGGGAGGGCTCCCCATTGTGCTCCAGTGCCAGGACTAGAACAGGGTCTAGAGGCCCTAACCGAGCACAGAGCCTTATTGTGCTCTGCACTGTCCATACACATGGAGGGAGGCGTTCCCTGCCCCCCAGAGCTTTCAGGCTAAGTGGACAAAGGAAGGGTTATCCTTTGACAGAAGGGGAACGGAGTCAGCGAGAGATTGACTTGCCAAGGGTCACACAGGGTGTCTGTGGAAGATCCAGGATCTGAACCCAGCTCCCCTGAGCTCTGTGTAGTGCGTCGCCCCCACACACGTCCTCTGAGCAGACACCACGTCTGAAATCGTCTCTTGCCCCATAGGGTACGTCTGTGCTGCGCTGTCAACCCAGGCAGCTCAAACTCTGGATTGAGCCCAAACCCTGCTCCCGTCAGTGCAGAAATCAGTCTGACTTGGGCCAGGAACCCCTCTGGACTTGTGCCCATGGACCCTGCTGTGGGGGTGGGTCAGAGCCTGAGTCCTGCTGAGACTTGGATCTGCAGCTTGAGCTGCAAAATGACAGGGCTTGCAACAAAGTCAGAAGTTCAGCATAGCGCAATACGGACGCGTTGGCACGGCTGAGAGACCTGGGTCCAGCAATTGAAACCCGGGTTTACACTGCAGCGTGGCTGCTCTAGCAGACCTGGATTTACCCTGCAGCGTAGAGAAGCCACCTATCCCCTAGGCTGTTGGTGCTGGATGCTGATCCAGTTCGTACTAGGGAGAAGAAAAAACCTCAAAGCAAAGAAGGGCGGGAGCAGGCTGCATGGGGAAGGGCCCAGTGATCAATTGCCAGGGAGGAGGGCGGTCATGCAGGGTAGAGTTTTCTATCTAGACACACAGCTGGCAATGAATCTGCAAAGGAGAACTGGAAGCCGTCACTCCGAGGATGAAGCTTCCCGAGCCTGTTCCCCTCCCACTCCACCTGCCTGCTCTCGCTTCCCTATTGCCTGGTGCATTTATGTAATGAGTGTAAAAAGCGCAATCGCATCCAGGTCAGCAATAACTTGCCTGCCCTGCAGCACCTGAGCTGAGCGCGCTGTGCTCTCGGAGTGGGTGTGTGCAGGCAGGGGGCTGTATATCCAGTCTGACGGAGGGCGTGCCGGCTCACACCCCAGCTGGAGAGTCAGGGGAAGGAGCGCGGAGAAGCCAGCAGCAGAGGGCCGTATGGCAAGGAGGGATTCTTGAGGTTTAACCCCAGCTCAAGAATTGTTACCATTTTGTTTTCTGAAGTGCAGTCAGGTGAAGTTCCGCTCCACTCGCTCTCTCTGCAGCCATGCTTCACTCTCCGCTGAAAACAGCCCTGGCTTATGAGTGTTTCCAAGACCAGGCCAGTTCTACATTGGCCTTGCCCTCGGATCATAAGCTGAAAACTAGGGGCACGGGAAAACAGAGAGTCCAGGAGCAGGTGATGATGACGGTGAAACGGCAGAAGCAAAAATCCTCTCAGTCGTCGAACCTTGGGCACTCCAACCGAGGTAAAACAAAGGAAGGGTTTGCTCCGCGCTGCCGCGCTCCGAGTAGCCAGGGATTCACGTTCCCCCTCCCTGAGACAACTGAGAACCCACAGTGGGTTTGTATTTGGGGTCTTTGTAATCTAGGCTATTTGGTTCTGCTGGGTTTTGTCGAAAAGAGACAAGCTGGCCCGTTTCTCTGGAGTTGCCTGCTGGGATTTCTCTGTCCAGAGGAAATGGCAGGAAATCTTACAGCCTCTGGAAGGGCTAGCACAGGACTAGGAGTCAGGACCTCTGGGTTCAATCCCTGACTCTGTTGCTGTGTGATCCTGAGCAAGTGACTTTAACCACCCGTGCCTCCGTTTCCCCATGTGGAAAGTGGCAGTCATCCCCTTCTCATGGCTTGCTTTGGGGCATAGTTAATGTATCTTCATGATGTGCTTTGGCAGCATCAGATGGAAGGTGCAAAGCATTATTAACTGCTTGTTCCCTGACTCTAAATAGTGTTTCACTTCCCAGACAGTGATCTGTTTTCCCAGCTTTCCTCTGCGTATTTCCCTGCTGTTTGGATTATTTGCCAAATGTCTTATGACCTGCTCTGTATCTGGGCTCACAGCTTTGTGCCCTTTGGGTGGCTTCCTCCCCCTCTAGTCCAGGCTTAGGAACACTGACCATGAGCAGCCCAATGCATGGTTTCCTGTAATGGCCCTGCTAGGCTCAGTGCAGCCAGCTAGACATGTGCTGTCTTTATACAGGGACAGTGTGGCGGCTCAGGCGTGCTAAGGAGTTTAGAGTGGTGGAGAGCCCGCGCTTTGTAAATCACAGGATACATTCTGTGCATGTGGCTGGTTTGCTCTAGCAGTCGCTGCTCTGTCGATTTGTTAGCACCTAAGAGGAGATGGAGGAGGACGAGGAATCCCCATCACATTTGAAAGGTGACGATCATCTCTCCCCCTGCTCATTACTATAACTTTGCACCTGAGCTCAAAGCGCTTTTATGAACCTGACTGAAAAGCAGGTCAGCAACGTTGCTCACATTTTACAGACAGGGTTAGTGAGGTACAAGAAGCAAAGCAACTCATCCGTGGTTACACAGCAAGTCTGTGGCAGAGATGGGAAAAGAACTGAAGAGCCCTGTCTCTTAAGGCAGAGCCTTAACCCCAGGACCATCCTTTCTCTTTAGAGTTTGCTTCATTGTTCTTCCTTTGCGGAACTGTAGAAATTCTCCAGCAGAGGGGGAAAAAACAAAAACCAAAAAATCCTCAGAGCCAAACCCTCTCCCCCTCCCCGTGCACCGTGGTCCATGTGTCGGGAAGGGCTTTGTGATTGGGTCACCTACAGCTGAGCCGCTCTCACCGTCCATTGCGCCGAGTTATTCCGGTCTCAATTGTGCTTGTGATTTCCAGTGGCCTTGTGATCTGGATTTCACTCCCGCTGTAAGAGCGGCAAAGCTGGGGGACATCCTCCTGGGGAGAAGATGTCCAGCTGTGATGGAAGGATAGTGAGAGGTGTTAGCAGGAAGGATGAGTGATACTGATGCTGAATGAGACATGCAAAGGTCTCAACCCTTGAGGATCTGGACTGGCTTTGCAAGGTTGTAAGAGTCTCAAGGCAGATATGTATAGATGACTCAAATATGAGAGGGGTCAAATATCCAAATGTTCTAGGTAACAGCAGCACTTGATTTCGAATGTGGGGTTGGCTTCCGAGGAGAAGCAGGGCTGCATTATGGAGTTTGGGGTAGGGGCCAAATGTTTATACAGTTCCAGCTGGCTTCCTAAGCCCCCTTGAACTATTTCTTTGCCTGCCAAACCCACTGCATGGGGGATGTAGCAGCTCTGTGGCGGAGTGTGTGTAGGCAGTACCCCATACTATGCCAGGATGGTAGCGTATGAAGCTGTGACCGCTGTGATTGTGGGAGCCAGGAGGTGGTGTTGAAGAGGGCAGAGGCAAGCTTGTCTGTGGCAGCTGAAGGTGCTAATCACAGGGGTAACTGGAAGATGTGGTCATGTGTAAATCTGTTCCTAGCTCCTCTCACTTTTGTCGATTAAGGCTTTGTGGTCTCAGGATCTGGTGGAATAAGAAACAAACCAGGCTGACAGTAGGTGCCGGATGAAGAGGCAGGGACTCGGACAACTTTGCCAGTTCGTGATGTTATGGTCGCTGTTCACCACGAACACCTCAACTGTAGGGAGAAATCTTTGCAGGTGTCCGTGACGATTCTGCCCCACACCTTTGCCACAGCTCTACTGGGGATTCAGCCTACGGCTGATGGGCAGGAGTGGGTGGCATTCAAAAAATGTGTGGAGAAATTGGGCAGATATTTACATTCTGAAACAGAATCGCCCTTGAGGATTTGATCCAATAAACACCCTGATTTTCCAAAGTGCTGAGCACCCACCACTCCCATGGATCTCAATGGGAACTGCAGAGCACTCCGTGCTTTAGAAAACCAGGCCCCTTGTTTAGGTAGATAGGCTCCTAAATCCATGCTTCACACCTGGCTGCTGCTGTTGAAAATTTGGCTAATTGTTGGTAATCACCTTGGACATTCCTGGCCAAGATATTTAGGAAATATCGACTCTGGGACATTGTCTGCTTTTTAATTCTTCTGTGTGTATTCAGGGACTAAATAGCATTTCATGTTATGGCACCCAACATCGTGCTGGGTTCGTCACATGGTATATAAATTGCACAAGGTCCCGGAAAACAGAGCAGATATCCCAAAGTTCCCTAGAGAGTGGGGTGGGGGTGGAATCTCAAAGCAAAGTCACTTGAAAGGAGTTGGATTAGCATGGGATTTTTCAAAAGGTCCTATGTGACCCAGGAGCTTGTAGAAAGTCAACGGGGCTTGTGGTCCTAAAATGAGGTGCTTTTTGAAAATTCCACCCCAAATCAGGCTGATTCGGAGTGAGCAGGTGTCTTCATCAACAGCAACTCAGTGCCCACCTTGTGCAGAGAGGCCAGTGAATGAGTGGGCCATGGAAAATGAACTCTCTCATCCTGGGATGAGTCCCTACAGCTCCTACTGCTATGGCAGTGAGTGTGGGAAGCTTACTCTGTTGCCGCCCCAGGCCGATCTCTGTTGTGGCTGGATAGAGGACTTTGCGTACTCCAGAGCTGTTAGAATAAACATACGTTGATATTTTTTTAAAACCATAACATGGGCCATAACATTTCATCCCATTAGCCCTTCATTGAGCACAGTAACTTGTGTTTGGCTAAGACATGTCTTCTAGAGAGGTAGCCAGTCTTGAGATGAAGTCTTCAAGAGCTGGAGAATGCATCACATCCCATTGTTAGTTTGTTCCAATGGTTAATCACCCTCCCTATTTCTAATTTGAATTTGTCTGGCTTCAACTTCCAGCCATTGGTTCTTGTTGAGCTGCTCTCCGCTACATGAATGAGATTAATACACACCCATTCCCTCGCTGTGGTGTGGGTTCCTGGGTTGTTCCTTGTTTACTGGGTGGCTGTGGTTTATTCCTGTGGTGTCACTTTGCAATTTTAAATAGATTTGGAAAGGTTTGGAAAGGATAGGTTTGGAAAAAAAACAACCTTCTGAATTTGCAAAAAAAAAAAAAAAAAGGAAAAACTGCTCCATTGACATAGCTTATCTCCTCCCCTATCCCTCCATCAGTCCTTTTAGCCCTGCTTAAGGTCAGATTGCCTGTGAGAAATCTGATTAACTTCCACTGACTAATGGCATTCCTGCAACTCACTCACTGCAACTAGCCCTTAGTCACATGGGCAGCCCCACTGAAGACACAAGGTTTGCAGGGGCAGACCCAAAAGACTTACTTTCTTTGTAAAAGAAAAGCTATTTCTAAGTAACGATAGAGATCCATACAGCCAGCCCCGAGCCTGCTCTTGCCAGCATCTCTCTGTTCAATGTCACCTTTAGTGTGTACAGCTGCAAACTAGAATGCTGTGGCCCAGATCTCAGTTGGTGTAAATCAGCATAGCTGCTGTTGACTTCAGTGCAGCTCACAGGTGCTGGAACGAAGCGTGCTGCCCCACCCCCTGGCTTGAAGTAGATTCCATCGTGTACATTCAGTAACAGACTTAAAGGTGGCAATTTTGCAACAGAAAAGCTTCAAAAACAGACTCCAGCGAGAAACTGCTGAGCTTGAACTAATATGCAAACTAGATACTATTAACTTGGCTTTGAATAGAGGCTGGGAGTGGCTGAGTCATTACGCATATTGAATCTATTTCCCCATGTTAAGTATACTCACACCTTCTTGTCAACTGTCTAAATGGGCCATCTTGATTATCACTACAAAAGTTTTTTTTTCTCCTGCTGGTAATAGCTCATCTTAATTAATTAGCCTCTTACTCCACCTTTTCATGTCTTCTGTATGTGTGTTATATATAATATATATATATATATATATATATATATATATATATATATATATATATATATATATATATATATATATATATCTTCTTAGTGTATGTTTCATTCTATGCATCCAATGAAGTGGGCTGTAGCCCACGAAAACTTATGCTCAGGTACCATTGTTAGTCCCTAAGGTGCCACAAGTCCTCCTGTTCTCATTGTATCCAGGGTTTACAGTTGGTTCAGTGGCTCTCCGCACCCCCACTATACAAATGGTTCCAGTGCCACAAGTACTCCTTTTCTTTCTGCCAGTACCCCTGGTGCAGCTGTGCTGATCTACATCTGAGGGTGTGGTCCTTTCATGTTGTGTCTAACCCTGCCACTAGGAACCCTCTGGCTTACACAGACTGCGGCTTGGTCCAAGTGCATGCGTTTTAAAGATCTCATTAACTGCCGGGCTAAAATAAATGGTGTACAGTACACATTGAACCATTAGGTCTTAATACTTCTGGTGGCAAGTGTAGACTCTTCCCCAGTGAGCAGGACCAGCGGATTTCCCAGCCCCAATAAAGGGTTCCATAAATGCTCCTCCTCTGGGACTTTTCCTTGGTACTCTCCCTTTTCCGCCCCTCGCCATGCCATTTTCCAGGAGACTTTGGCTTTCAATTCCAGAGCCTCGAGATCTGGGATACACAACAGCCACCTCCACTTGGAAAGGCAGATTATGGGAGACCTACATTGTCCTCCTCTCCTATCAGCTGATTGCCAGTATCAAAGCCCCCCGCTCATGATAAACCGAAGCATCAACTATTTAAGTAGGACAGGACAATATGAGGCTGATGTTTTACACTGATTTCCCCATGCCCCTGATGCTCTCTTGCATGGACTTCGAATTTCCTGTCCAATTCTACCAGCTGAGGGCCACAATTCCATGACGGTAGAGAACGCAGATTTCACACCCCAGGCTTTAAAGAGCATAGCACATTTGGTGCTATATATACAACAGAAATTCTCAGTAATAAAGCCAATCGTTAAATCTCACGGGGGGGGGGGGCGAACTGTCCATGATGCAAAATTCCTTGTGAGTCCAGCCCATAGTAATGAAGCTACGCAATGAAAGCAAAGATGTGCCTCAAAGGGGCTTATTTATTATTTGTACTGTTGGAGTGCACAGGACCCCATTGTGTAGGCATTGTACAAACACAGAACAAAAAGACAGCCCCTGCCCCAAACAGCTCACAGACTTAGTATTACAGACCGACGGGGGGAGTACAAAGAAACAGTGAAACAATATCTGTCAGCCTGGCAGGCAGTGACCGTGCAACTGTGCTGGCTGGTGACCCAATTCAAGAAGCATTTAGCACCCTCTCCATTGACGAGCATCGCGCGCGAATGACTCGGGGTGATGCTCAGCTAGGGAAAGAAAGGGTCTTGCTGCAGCTCAGGGCAAATTGGGGAAGGTCCTTATGAAAAAGGAGGGGAGGGGAGAAATGATCCCCAAAACAGTGAGGGTCAGATAAGCCCATGACCTGCCCTGAGCACCAAACCCTTCCTGTCCTCAGGAGTGTGTCGGGAAGTCGTTGTGCTATGGTTAGCTGGGTTACACAGAGCATTATGGGATGGAGCCAGGCTCCACCCCTCCCTTACTTCTAGTTAATGGAGTTTTCTCCTGACTCTTGTGATGAAGTTGAATAAAGCAGCAAGTTCCCAGCCTGCAGAGCTGTAAGGCTGCTGATTTTTGCTGTAGAGAGTGGCCCTTTTACAAAAAGGGGAGCTGTTGAATTGCATGGGAAGTGGGCAAGGGAGGAAGGCATAGAAGCTCCACTCTGCGTGTTATTGGACGTGAGAAGAGATCAGGAGAGTGTTAGCTAAGAAATTATTTCCAGGCAACTGGGGCCAAAGAATCTGTCCCTAGTGCTGGCTTTGTTAGCGAACACATATCACTGGGAAGAATTGCATGGGTTAAACCCACAGATTCATGTCCCACCTTACTCCTTCCCCACCCCAGCAGCAGTGCACCAACCATTGAAATCAACACGGAGAATTGTGCCAGGGGAATGCATAGAGTGGGGGAGTACTCAAACTGGAGAGACGCGAGTGTGCCGTACATCCATCCACACATGTCTTGCCATTCCCTTTGCCAATACAGCCCTTATAGGAAAGTCCTTTGGAAGTGAATACGGATGAAATGAGTAGGGTTATAGAGAAATTAATAGGGTTCTGGACAGTGCTTAATTTGTAATGAAAGAGGTGCTGGGGCTCAAGCAATTATTTGCCGGGGCTCAAGAAATTGTTTTCACTGTCATAACTGATGTGGCAAGCTCAGACGTGCCGGGGCTGTGAACTACCAAGCCTAGAGATGCTGGTGCTCAGCCCTGGCAAGCCCTGGCCCAAATTAAGAATTGGTTCTAGAGAAGTTACTCTCCGAACCTCTTGAGTTTAATGGACAATGGAATCTTCAGTCTAGACATGGGCACTGAGGGGTAGGGGAAAATTTCCCTGCAGATGCCCATTCTGGGTAATTTCTCCTACCTCTTCTGGATCAGTGTTTCTCCCCCTCTGGTATAGTGCTCCAGCCTAGAATGATCACATGGTCATGGTCATCCTCCATGCTATTACTCTGGCCTAGAGTGATAACTAGAATATGCCAGCCTCCAGAGGCTGGCTGGGCTGGAGCGCTCACCTGCGCCATGTTTGTTCATGACCCAATGTGGGTGTTTTTAATGAGTTAGAAGTTAGGAGCCTAAATACCTTTGAGCATCTTGGCATTAGTGGCTGTAAGGCACTTTGAAGAGGAACAGCTCAGTGTGAATGACTGCAGGGTGTCTCAGAGCTGGCACACCAAACAGTCAAAGCTGTAAGAGGGAGAAAGAGAGCTGGTGAGGAATTTTCTGATGAAACAAGGCTTTACCAACAAATGCCTGTTTCTAGAACACAAAATATTTCATGGAACCTTTGGATGACCTGTAGGCAGGTGTCCATCAGAAATCTGCCAGGTTTCCTGTAAGCTCACCAGGTGGGATGCTGAGCCAAGGCCTTTCAGAGTCTGCAACTCTGGGACAGCCAGCCATGCAGACTGGCCTGGGGCTGTGGGCACCAAGGCTTCCAGGCTGCCTACCCCAGAGCTGGGAGCCTGGGAGGGCCTCAGCCAAGGTTCCCAGAGTTTCTTGGCTTCTGGCTCCCCGTAAGCCAAACTGACAGAGAGCCTGGAAGCTCTGGCAGCAATGGCTGGGCCAGGGACCATGGAGCTTGGGCTTCCAGGCTCAATTTTCTTTTGGAATTTTCAAAATGAAGTATTTTTGATTATTTTTTTCAGATTTCCTTTCCGTGTGAAATTTTGAAATTCTGCTTTTTCATTCTGAAATGGAACAAATTCTTTTCCAGACTTTCGTGTTGAATGGAAATTCCAGTTTAGGACCATCTCTACTAAGAGATGAAGGGGCTAAATTTTCAAAAGTGCCCGCTAATTTGGGTGCTCAAATTGAGATGCTTTGGGCTTGATTTTCAGAGGTGCTGAGTGCCTAGCGCTCCAGTGGAATTCCATCATTTGGAGCCAGTTTGGGTCTTTACGTTTCCTTAAACCAGGCCTTGGATGTCTCATTTTGGGCACCCGAAATTAGTGGGCACTTTCAAAAATGTAGGTCTTACTAACTCACACTGTATTGTGCTGTCACAAGGTACAATGGAGTTCCAGCTTGGAGGACAGTTAACACTTCTTCTAATCTTTGTTCTTAATGGTCAATGTGACCTCATATAAAAGGCTTTTGGAAGGAAGGGGAAATTGGGCGAAATGAAGCAAGGATTACCTTCTTAGAGTTTGCCAGTGGAAGGTAGATGGAAAGAGGCTTTACACAGCAGGGCTGGTCAGTTGTAGGCTGTTGAGAAGTTCATGTTTCTGGGCTGAGTTATGCTGGTAGCTGATTAGAAAACCTGCAGGGTTTCTTCTTGATTTAAGAGGTTTGGATAAGGACAGAACTGAACCTCTAAACTCCATTTCCACCACCATTAGCTAAGGGCCAGAGTCTGTCACCTTAATTCACAATGAGTAGTTGAAATTCGTGGGACTGCTCTCAGAGCAAGGCACTACCCAACACAAGAAAAGGTGGAAGACTGTGATCCTTAGAGGTGACTGGAAGGTCGGATCACCCCTCTCCTGCCCTTTATTCCTTTCCCAATGACTACTCAGAAGGGGCTTCTAGCCTTATGCAGCCATGTCCATTGAGAGAGGGCTTCTTTTCCCCCTGATTTATGATACATCCATTGTCCTTCTCTGGTGGACAGTGGGGAAGACCTTGACCCATCAGAGAACAAAGAACTCCTTGTCCCACATGCAAACCACATAGGAGCTTAGCTTTCCGTTCCTAATGTTGTTCTTCTGCTTGCAGGTTCCATGTATGATGGTTTGGCTGATGGCATTAACTATGGGACGACCCGGGGCAGCTATTATGCCAAAGTCCAGACAGGAAACAGCAACTGGGGGTATCCGGTAAGGTGTTCTTTTCTCGGTGCCTTGCTATTGGGGGGTACAGAGAGCAACTCACAGCATGAGAGTCCATAGGAGTGGACTGCTGGTCAATATGGGGAGCCAACTGTGCCGTGGAGACAAGAGTAAGATGGACATCAACAGCCTCCAGATGTTCTAGGTGGGCAAGGGAGGAAGTTTTCTTGTTCCCTGAGAACGGAGGTAACAAATTTGTTTGGGCAGCACAACAAGCCTGGATCTCAGCAGTCCACAATCTGGATCAGAACTCTCCTCTACTTCTGGGTGGATGGTTTGGGGCCATTACGGGGGTAGGTTCAAGGAAACTTGTTTCTGAAACCAGATCCAGTATTTTGCTTCAGGCTTATCTCTGCAAATAAGGGAAAGATTCAGCAGCAGGAGTGCGGGGGGTAGGCAGGAAGGTAGGTCTCACTGAAGCTGTTGCCCCACCTAATTGCTCTGCCTGAGGCGGAAATGCTGCATTTCAGAGCCCTCTGTTTAGCCAAGCTGATGGCACTGAATCCAGCGTAACCTGAGTGGTATTTGCAGCACCCTACAAAGCCCGGTGATACTTCTCAGTGATTTGGCCATTGTGTAAAAACACCCTGGGGGTGCAGCTGGCAGTTTGGGGATTTAAATCTCCCCTTATTGAGCTTTGGTCTTGCTCCTTCTCTCGTTCCCGCATGTTTGCTATAAATGCTGTGTCTTTGTTGGCTCGTGAGCGCCAAAGGCTGGTTACAATTTAGATACCGGTTCACGTCTTCTGTGCTTTGCTTTGTTGAATGATCCTCCATATCCCCGAGCCAGCACCAGCTGACCGACAACAGCTGTGGCCACCAGGAGCGCCCGGTGTTGTCTGAGCAGCGGGCAGAGAGTGTGTATCTGACCTGAGTGGCAACTAGCAATGAACTCACAGGTCAGATCCGAATGCAAACCTATCCCCAAACTCAGAGCTGGTTAGAGTTAGGACTTAGGGTTGAGGGTCACTGAGTCCTCTTGGAAAAAAGCAGATGAGATGACTGGGAATGACCAGGGCTTCTGTTCTACATCTTCTCCAAAAGATGGCACCCGCAACAGCACAGTGCCCCCTAGCATTGCAGCTGGGCACGACTTCACTATTGACTTGTGCCGCACCTGGCTGTTCCCTGAAGGTCTCTTCTCCAGGTACGGGCCAGGGGTACAGTTTCTCAAAGTGCCTGAGTCCAATAGACTTTCAGTGAGGGTCCTAAGTTCCGTGGTCACTTTTGAAAATGGTGCTGAGTCTTTGGTTACACTGGTGCTTTTGAAAATGTAACCCCAGGCCTAAATGTGCTTGGGCCCGTGAGATTACACACTACATCCAGACAGGGGAACTTCTTTTTCCACTCTGCTGGCTCCCTAGAGGTATTAAAGGAATGCAAACACCACCCAACCTCCACCACCACCTGTTTTTGGCTAACTTTGAGCTCTGTCTTCAAGTTTGCTTGAAACTCATAAAATGTCTAAACTCTGTTATGCAGGTGTGTCTCCCATTTGCATTTCCTCTACTTTAAGAAATGGAAAAGGTGGCAATAATAAGAGGGGTAATTTCCTTAACACCTTTCATGATGCCTTGATTAGAATTATCGTTTCTGTGAAG
Organism: Chelonia mydas; assembly: GCF_015237465.2. Lineage (NCBI taxonomy): Eukaryota > Metazoa > Chordata > Testudines > Cheloniidae > Chelonia > Chelonia mydas. The sequence continues at coordinate 16,042,761 of NC_051261.2, read as the reverse complement.
TCTTAAAGGTTTTTGAGCTAGCAGGGCAGTGATAAGAGCGTGACATCACTTAGGTTTTTCACTGAGTCCAGACAAAACGTTGGGACAGTGATCCATTATAATCCTTGCAAGCCTTGATAGTATGAAAAGTACTAAAGGAAATCCTTCTCTATCCCCTACAGTAAGATACGGTCCCTGCCCTGAAGAATTTGCACTCTAAATATTGTTCTTTTTAGTAGGTGACCTTGAATCACTGATTCTACCCAATGTCTCTTTGGTGATAAGAGAAGTTATCTAGGAAGTACATGGAGTTGCTGGTTGGCCCGTGGTTTGCGTGTTACTCGTTTATTCTCTTTCCTCTGCAGTTTTCTTTACCTGGAGAATCTGCATTGTCACTCCTGGGTTTTCCCTTGTATCTCATTTTACTATGTGAGGCACTCTGGATAAGCATGTGTGATCATGTCTCCCGCTAGTGGCTGGCACACATAGATAAAAGCCTGCAAATTACTTATTAATAAAGACCAGATTTTGATATCCTCACTCCTGCTGTGTAGTACCTTACTCTGCACTTGGCACCACTGAAATTGGTTGGACCGCTCATGGAATAAGGTAGTATTCAACCTGAGTGAGGGCATCAGAACTTGGCCCTATGGGTGCTCTCCTTTGGTGTACCCTTGGTAGAGGCTTTTGATGATGTACCATGGGTGATCAGCAGGGATAGAACCCAGGACTTTCAACAGCCTTATGTCGGATTGTTCTGACAGAAAGAGGACCTGTGTTTGGGTAAATGTGGGCCCTTCTGAATGTTACATCATCATGCCATGGGCGTGGTGGATTGTGTGATCTCATTTCGCTGATGGCTGCATGGAGCCACACCGCGCAGTGGGGTCTGAGTCATGCACCGGGAGCCTGCGAGAGGCCCTCGCAGGTACTGTACGCACCTGCAGGCAGCTTGCATGTCAGTCCTGAACCTAGAGGTTGCCACCACTTCCCCATCTTGGTGACCACAGACCTATTGACAGCCAGGGACTCATCCAGGCTGCAGCTGTTGCACCGAACTGGCCAGCGTACCAGCGTCTGACCCAGAGGGTTCTGAAAGGGGAAGGAATGCTTGGAGCAGAAGCCCCATATAATTAGCACAGCAAAAGACCCTTTAGGCCCACGGTTGCCTTTCCCTGCCGATGTTGCCCTGCCCCCTAGTTTTTTCTTTTATGTTAATGTTGTGGGGAATGCAAGGTGCTGGATTGGCAGCCCTAGAGGCTGGAGTGCTCCGCTTACCCATGAATGGGTACATACTAGGCAGCAGAGCGCTCTGTCTCTGCAAACGAGGCAGACAGCTGGCCATCCTAGCAAGGAGGCCATAAGTTGGTGTCCATGACCCTTTAACTCTTTGGTCTGTCTGATGATGATGCTAACATGGAGGTAAATTAGTGCCTGTTATTACATTAATGAGTAAATGCCCTTTTGTGACACTTCTCCACTAGGAACTGTCCTGAGACCTTCAAACTCATGACATTCGTGGAAGCAGCTGGTGCAGGAGGTGGCAGAGCTCTAGCTACCTGCTTTCTTCCAGCAGAGTCCACCTGCTCACACTGAGTTCCCCACCAGCTGCAGCGCAGAATGGGCCTTAGCAGACCATGGAATATGGCTTTGTTATCCCCAGTCCTGCACTCTCTCTGCAGGCAAAATTCCCACTGACTTCAACAGGAGTTTTGCCTGAGTTAGGATTTCAGGATCAAGATCGTTATTTGTTGCTACTGAAACATCTGTGGAGAAAAAAGGATGCTTGGGGCATATTTCTTAAAGAAAGAGGGATTTTGTTTGTTTCATACAGCCACAAGCCCAGGCGCCCAAATCCGTGAGTCCCGATCTAAGGTTTTGCATCCTTCACAATAGCCGCAAGCTTAACATTTGCTTCCCTGGCCAATGCAAGTTGGCTCCTCACAGAACTAGATCAAGGTTGCCTCTCTGCCTGCGATAGAGAAGCAGCTTCCAGAAGTGGATGGGAGGGGATGAGCGTCTCTGGAGGAACAATGTATTTTTGCTGCTTTTGCAAGTGTTCCCCTTGCTGTGCCGTGCCGTGCAGCAGCCACTCCATTTCACAAGCAAGATCAAGGGTGTTCTCCACCCATCACTCAGGGTGGGACCCAGTCATATTTCATTGCTGTAGCTTTTCCCTGCGGCCTGGGAGAGACTCTGTCTCAGCATGTTTATACGGCATCATTTCCTTTTTTGCTGTCTGCTGCTCTAGAAATGCAACTGAAACTGGTAATGAGTAAAAAAAAAAAAAAAGAGAGAGAGAGAGCTGGGTAATAAAAAGATTGCATTCTTAGGTGCAGAATTCAGAAATGTCCAGCCACTGGAGTGTGTGGGGGTGTCGTGGAGTTGCAAAGAAAATCAGGAGATCTGGGTTCAATTCCTGGTGCTGGCACTGACGTGCTGTGCAACCTTGACAAGCCACCTCGCCTCTCTGTGCCTCAGTTTCCCCATCTGATCAGTGGGGATCATGATAATGACTCTTCCCTCTTGGTAAAGTGCTTTGTGGTCTGTGCATGAAAAGCACCATAACAGGGCTAAGTGTTGTTAACCATAATACTAATGAATATTATGATGTGACTTGCCATGACTCAGTTTCCCCATCTGTAAAATGGGGATAATGATACATTTTTACTTACCCCCTGTGGGTGTTATGTGACTTAATTAATTATCCCAAAGTGCTTTGAAAACCTGGGCTGAGGAATGGTGTGCTAGATACGCTTGTTAATTTAGACGTGGGTGGATTTTACTGCTCGTGAAGGAAATGGATTGATATTTGGTCAGAAAATTTCTGACTCTTAGAGCTCCTCTACCTTCGCAACTCTGCCATTGCCCCTCAGCCCCCTTCCTCATTGTATTTTTATATGGATCAATGACCCCTAGGGACTAGGCTTGGATTTCTAAGGTCGTTTTACAGGGCTGATGAGAATTTCAGACTCAAACTCAGGGCCCTAGCAGGATACGTGTGACTTCCCTGGAGTCAATGGGACTAGGAGGACCTCAGCTTTCCAGAGCTACGAGTTTAGGCAGTATTGCAGTAGATCTTCTGCTCTGCTGGTAGGGACTGTACGAAATTCTGTACTCACCAAGTGAATCCATGCTGCCCAGGGCTGTGCAGAGCTGCTGTAGGAAGAGCAGAAAGTCTCACAGTGAGATCTCTGTGTGGGGACTCTGGTTGCGCTTTTGTATGGAGATCTGCAAAACTTGCAGTGCGGAATGAGTCATGATTTTCTGCCTCATTTCCCATTTTCAGGGGCAATTTCTGGGCTTTGCCAGCCCTGCTCTGCACTCTTAAAAAAATAATAAAGCTAGATGTGAGGCTGAACCAAACCCCTGAGCAAACACCCATGAGAAGTTCAGATCCCTGTATTGTGGCCTGGGGGTCTGTGGCAGGTGTGTGTGGGAAGTAGTGATTTATTCCCCTTTGTTAATCCTCAAATAAGCCTGTTCCCCATAGTAAATGCTGGACCACCTGGCTTCACCCAAGTGATACTCGTCCACGTAATGGAAAGGAAAAATAACATGATTTTTGCAAAGTGGAGAAGAGTCTTGGGTGCATAAACTGCTTAGTCACATGTTCGCCTCCTGCTCCAGAGTTGGTTCCCCTTAGTTTAGATGGTGAACAAGGCATCCTTAATCAATTTTACCCTGCTGTTCATTCCTTTTCCCCCACAAGATCCCATGGGGCAGCCCCCAGTTTCTGGTCAAGGTGAAGCGGAGTGGTTGAATGCCATTATTCAGAGCTACCTTTGGTGCTCAGATTCTCGTATTATTCGGTACGATCACCCTGGATTGGATGGATGGATGGCTAGATATTAGGTCGAGAGCGCTGCAGGTGAGGCATCAAGCCCACACCTGGAGTTAATTAAGTGATCAATTTAGCTACATTTTAGAGAAAAGAAGTGATTTGGACAAATTCTTTGGTGACCTGTACCCTGTCTGATCCAATGTGAGTATATGTGTGTGCGCACATGAGCAATCCTCTTGGATGACTGTACAAACCAGTGGAATTCCCAACCAAGAAACAGCACATGATAAAGGAGAACAAGGGTAATTATAATCAGCACATTCTCTCTCTCTCTGTCCCCTCTCCTGCTCCTTTTCTCCCACCCCGTACCATTGGGTCTGGTTCCAGGGGACTCCCTGAATGTTCATTACATTCATTACGTTGTACATCTCCTTTGAGCAATCAATGTCTGCTGTAATTCACGAATATATTTTGGTCCTCTCTTTGCTATGACCAGGAAACTGGCGTAGGTGGGGAAACAGCCGATGACACTGTGCTCAGATAGGTATATAACCACTGTGTATTTTAGACAGGGATCCAGGCTGCTCTGTGACCCTAGTGTGAGAGCCAGCCAGAAATTTTCAGATGAATTGTTTATTTACTGAAAAAATCCAGCTTTGGCTCAAGTGAAACTATTCATGTATTTGGCTCTAATTCAGCAAATACTTCTGTCTGGGGGGAAAAAATGGAACAAGTCAAAATGTTTTGTTTTGACATTTTCTAAATGAAATGTTTTAACTCTTTCATTTTGAAATGGAGTTTCATTTAGAAGTTTAGCTAGCTTTGTTTAAAACAAACCAAGGGTAAAAAAAAAAAAAAACCCAAAAAAACAAAATGGGGGGGGGAACTATTTTGGGTCGAATAAAACGAACAATTTTTGTATTTTTCAGTTCAGCCACCAAACCGAAAAAGTAGTTCTTTGCTCAGCTCTACCGGGGGCAGATCCAGAGTCCAGTGTAAATGAGAGGGGATTTGATCCAGTCTGTTGGCCCGATCGTCCTCTCCTCTCCATAAATCTGGTGATGGGGAGTAGAGAAGCAGGCCTTGTACTCAGGAGCGTTCCCTCCCTCACTTGTGCCGGCTGTCGATTTTTGGATATCCTCCCCACCTGGCCTAAGCCCCAGATCAGTGTGACAGCAGAGGACGTTCTGCGTGGTTAGGAAACTCTGTTGAGCGGAGAGAGAAGGAGGCATGCTGGAGCCTACTTAGCTGGGATTTGGCCCCTGTGCTCATCCTGAGAGGGGAGGAAGGGACACCCCAGCAGGATGTCGCACTGCATCCAAGCAGGGGAAATATCTCCTCCGTCCCTGCAACCTGAGTTGACTGACACAGGCAAGAGGACCTTCCACTGTTGCTTGTTAGAGCGGTTCAAAGGCAGGGCTGGCTAGCTCATGAGCTTATCAGGGAAGCCAGAGCAATTCCTTGGTTTGGAGGGGACCCTGCTGCTTTTCTGGTGGACGTGCTCATTCTTGTCAGAGTTAGAATACCGGGTATAATGAACCCACCAGCCAGTAGCTCTTTCTCTTTGCGCTGGTGCCTTTCAGGAAGGAGAAATAGTAGGACCTAGGGAAGGGTGGAGGGTCTCGATCATATGATTCAATACCGGCCTCTTATAGGATCAACACTGATTGGCTAAGGAATCATAGAATCATAGAATATCAGGGTTGGAAGGGACCTCAGGAGGTCATCTAGTCCAACCTCCTGCTCAAAGCAGGACCGATCCCCAATTAAATCATCCCAGCCAGGGCTTTGTCAAGCCTGACCTTAAAAACTTCTAAGGAAGGAGATTCCACCACCTCCCTAGGTAACCTAGGGGTCTAGACTAAAGGTTCCTGATAATAAGTGGGCTCTCTTAGCTACTCTGGAGGTCTGAACAAGCTGCCTGCAGCAGGTGTTCTCATCGTCTCATATATGCTAGTCAGCAGAGGTTTGAATTCAAGCTGGCGAATAGTTGGCAGGACCAAATGTCCTCTGCCTTCGAACAAACACAAACCCGCTGTGGACGTGCTACTTGAATGCACAGCACAGGACCCCCAGCAGCTCAGAGGAGGACTTTGTGTGCAATGAGGAAAGGGCAATACACATGAGGGAGGCAGGTGGGTGTATAAGATGGACTCTGGTAACAGTTTCAGGCAGGTGTATTGGGTTAGTGTCGCACCAGAGAGCCTCGCTGAGTAGTAGCCCTGTGACAACTTCCATCAACCAGTCGTGGCCGTGTGGGGAAGACTTGGCTGTATCCAGTGGCTAATGCCACCCTTGCACCAATGATTAGTAGCCCAAGGAGATGGCCTTTGACCAAAGCCATCTCAGTATTACATTTTACACGGAGACGTCATATTTAGAGATGGGAACCTCCACAGTGGCCCTTGGGAAGCTTCTAGCAATGGTGAGGATGCAATTAGGGTGGGGTGAGGCTCTGACATCTCAGGAGTGGCTGGGCTCATTCTCTCCTGCCTACCCATCATCACCTTTGCTCTCTGCAAGCTCTCAAGGGTACGTGATCTCTACGGGCTGGGTGGAATAAAGAAGCAGCAGGTTGTTAGACTGAGCACCCCCCCCCCTTGCTATGGCTTCCCTTTATGAGTCAGTGCAGGATTTCACTCTGGTAGGATTATTTTGAGGAGCTGTCAGCAATTTGGCAGAGATATTGAGCCCCTGGGGCCTTTGCTGCAGCCTTTCAGCTATCTATTATGTTTCCATTAAGGACTTAATATATTATTGATGTGAAGCTGCTGTTTTTCTTTTCTATGTGTTCACATCGGGGGTCTGCCGGGAGAGCAGATATGGGGACGTGTGTGGGTGGGGGCGTGAGCACACTGTTTGTCTTGGCGTGTATGCAGTGGGGGAATTATTTCATCCTGCATTTTAGCACGGCAGGCAGGCCGTTGTTTAGCTGATAACCTGTCTCTCCTCCCCACTGTTCTTGGAATGGCAAATTCCAGCTTATTGCCCTTTTTTGGGAAGGCTCTTGTCTGGTAGACAGTGAGCCCTCACCAGCAAGTCAGCACAGCTCCTATCTGGGTGGGGCAGGGTAGTTGGGAAACCTCTTGCAAACTCCTGGGAAAACAGCTGCTGTGTGGTGAGAAGCTCATTACCGAAGGCAGCGCGTGAGTTTTACTGCGGATGCTGCCAGCTGCTGGGCTGTTTCCATTCTAGAACTCTTTCAAGTGTCATGGCCCTAGTTGTTATCTGTGTACGGTATGGGCCTGATGCAAAGCCCTGGGAGGTCAGTGGAAAGATTCCCACTGACTATGGATCAGGCCCTTTGTGCAGGTAGAGCAGAGGCCAAAGCAGAGAAGTGAGTCTCTCAACAAATCCACTCAGCACCTGTGTGTAGGGTAGGCAGGGAGTTCATAAGGTGAAAATCTGCAGCTGCCCTGTTCTGAGCTGCAGGGCAACGTTATAGCCCCACTCTCAACCACGGACACTGAGTTCAAGGCCTGAATTTCCAAGGGAGCCCTAATTTGTATGGGGCTGTGGTTTATCCCTTCCCAGAATTCATAGGGAGGGTTTGGATGGGGGCCCAGGACAGTGGTTCATCATTCTCCAGTTCCTCTTAACTTACTGGTCAGCTACAGCGATCAAGTCATCTCTTCCCCTACCCTGTTCTCTCAGGGCAAATTGGGCCAAAGCTTGGCTTAGCTGGAGGAGGCAGAGAAAGGGAGCCTTCCCTTGTTCAGTAGAGTGCGGTTCACTCCACTCAACTGGGATGTGTGGAATTAGGAACCCTGCCTAATGGGGGGGTCCTGTGAGGAACCAGTTTAACCCTAATGCCACTCAATGCTGGTGGGCCAAATTTTGAAGACTTCTGTTAATCTTTTATGGGAGTTTGCCTGGGTTAGGACTGAGTAAACATGAAAACTAGATTCTGTCCTCAGTGATGCTGAGTCACTCCGGAGTCACTCCAGATTTATGCTGCTGGAACTGAGAGCAGCTTTAGCCCCATGGCAGGATCTCAGGGTGTAGCTTTCCAACATCCATGAGCATTTGTAGGGCTGAGCAAGGAGCTCAGGGCCTGGCCTGTTGATGGGGATTTAAGGAGTGTGTTTTATTTCCCTTCCACGCTCTCTGTGCCTGGCTCCTTCATTGTCAAAGACAGGCACTGGCTATGGGCATCGGGGCAACGTGTCTCAAAGCTCTCCCTGCCTAGGGGCTCAGACACAGTGGTGATGGGCATGGCAGAAGAACCTGAGTACATTAGACTAGCACTGAGCAGGCAGCGAACAAGGGCTCCATTTTTTTCTGGCCTGCAGCATGGCCACGGGTCCTCCTCATGACACAGCTGCCTTAGCAGCAGCATTCGTATCCCACTGGCATCTTCTGCTGACCAGGAGAGCCGTGTAACTGGGACCGAAGGCTGTGTCCGCATGGGTGTCCTGACGACGCAGGTTCCACTGCGCTATAAGAGGAATGGGCCAGGATTTCCAGTGTTGCTAGGTGTCTATCAGGCAAGCTGCCATAACTGCCTGGGTTTGTTTGGGTTTTTTTTATGTGGGGTAAAACACCTTAGCACCCACTTTCTTAGCTGGCAACGTTCCCAAGCCTCTGCCAAGCGCAGCCCTCTGAGAGGCAGATGCCACAGTTAGCATCCAGAAGTGTTGTTGCAACAGAATCTCAGGCCAGTTACACTGAGGTAAATCTGGAGTAACTCCACTGAAGTCACTGTGGATGTACACCAGTGTATCAGGTCAGAACTGGGCCCATTTCTTTTAACTAAATACAGTGGCTTTTTGCTGGCTTAGCCCTGGCATTTCTTAAGAAATTCCTCCTTATTGTTCTCAAAACTTCAAACGTTATTGTTGGCATGAGCTATTCATTCACTCCTTTAATGCATAAATCCATCCTCTTTTCCCCACATGGGCCCCATTTTGGGCCTCTACTGGGGAATTCTCACCTACGGGTTAGTGCGTCTGTCAGGGTGGAAGATGAGTAAGAAGAGTTAATAAGGACAAAGCAAGCAATGGGAATGACAGAATAGGGTTAGAGTCAGCGTCTGTAACGGGAGGGGCGTGATGCCTTTCACATGACACATACACCTGAGCTCCAGACCCCTGGAGTACATATCAGATCCCATTCTGTGAGAAATGGAACATTTGCCCTGATGGCCTGCCAAATTCTGTTGGGTGGCAGTGTCGCTGCACTCTGTTCAAAGGCTGCCACATTCCAGTCCAGAGGTGGCTGCGCATTGGTGTTAGGTGAGGTAGGTCAGGTGTACCTAGAGTTGGTAAGAGGCTTAGAAGCCTTTGGGATGAATATTAATACACAATATTAAGTAAAACTACAAGGAGATGGGGTAGTTCAGGGGCTAGGGTGCTAACCTGATGCAAGGAGACCAGGGTTCAATTCCCTGCTGTGCCCCAAACTCCCTGGGTGAGTCACTTAGTCTCTCTAGCCTCGGTTTTCTAGCTGTACAATGGGGATATTACACTGCCCTACCTGTGAGGAGAGAGATGGTAGAGATTGTGAGGTGCTCAGATACTAGGATAATGGGGACCATCAAAGTACCATGAGCAGGTCCTATTGTAGTTAATGTGTGGTGTGCCCACAGCTCCCATTAAAGCCAGGGCTCAGTGCCCCTCAGGATTTGTCCCCATTTGGTGAACTCCTGGGAATCACTTCAAGCCCCTTTTAATTGTTTTGTTTCCTGTTTCCTCCCCCTTCAGATGTACAACGGGACCCTTAAAAGAGAGACAGACAATCGACGCTTCAGCTCTTACAGTCAGATGGAGGGCTGGGGCAGCCGGCACCACAGCAAAGCCGTCTGCAGCCCCACCAGTCCCGGTGGCAACTACTGCCTCAAGAGCAGCCGGAGTGAGCCTGACCTGTGCTGTGAGCCTCCCCGGGGCACGCTCCGGAGGAACCAGGTGGGAAGCCACGCAGTGCAAAAGGCAACCCTGAACCGCCAGAGCATGTACAGCAGCTGCAGCACCCACCATGGGACCGCCAGGAAACCCATCCCGGATCGCAACCTCTCCTGCAACAAGCCGGATGCGGTGTATGCCCAGCCCGTGACGGGCGGCCGGCAGGACGGGGTGTATGGGCATTCTATGTCCAGCTCCAGGTGAGTTCCCACGTGCCTGTGAGCTCAGTGGATTAGCCTAGGACTTCTCTGCAGGGTGATATCGCTGGAATGGCAGGGACCTCGGTTGTGTGCCTCTCCTGCTCACCATGCCACTTTGGGTTGGCGTTCATTTCCCTACAAAAAAGCACCGGTTTTCATACTGCAAGTCCAATTTCCAAATGGTCAGCTCCCGGAGTCCTTCCCAAGGGTCTGATCCTGAGAGGTGCTGAGTGCCACAGAGTCCCACTGCACTCCCAAACCAAGCCTTTGCTTAGACAGCACTGGCTGATTTCTGCAGGAGGCGAGTAAGGACAAGCAGACGCTCACTAAGGGCCTTGGGATTTAGTCCAACTGGGAGTTTGTCCAGAAAGAGGACAGAGTGAAAGTACTTCAAAATCAGATCCCAAATTATGCTGTGATCTATTCTACTCTGCTCATTCCCTTCCCTATACACAGTATGCAATCCCATCAGATACTTACTTACAAGTGTGGGAGGTATACGAGGGGTGACAGAGATGCATCGTGTCCCAAACGTCACTTTCTCTCAAACATCTGCATTCAGAGATTGAGGAGCCTGGCTTGTGCTCAGGAGGTGATGCTCTGAGCCATGGTGTTCAGACCTGCGTTGTCTCACTAGCCATTTCTCTGTTTGTACAGCACCAGCACAATAGGGCCCTGGTTTATGAGGTGCTGCTTCACTGCATAGAATGAATAATTACAATAAAAATAGCGATCACAACAGGATCTGCGTGAAAGCCTTGCCTAATTCAGCCTGAGAGCACGAACCAGAGGTTGTGAAAATTCAATTATGGGGGCCAGTTCATGCCCCTTGATCATCGTTGAGTTTTGGCTCTTAGCTTTACATACCACTTGTAAATCTCCCTCATTGAAAATTGTCCACAGCTGTTTAGCAGGGTCTGAGACTCCATGAGCTGGCCTGTTGATGCATTATCTTTTGGCGATTTGGCTTTATGTATGCGCAGTCTTCGCTTCTTTTACACGTGCAAAATGTTACTCAGTTTAGCCACGGCTTACCTTGCGGCTGGATGGCACATTGCTCAGAGCATGATGTTGTCCATTGGCTCATTTCATAAACCCTGTCATTGTTTTGGGATGGAAAGCCGCCGTTTACATAACTAGAAACAATTCACTCCAGGAATTTCTGACCAAGGAGTTACGGGCAGTAGGCTGAGAGGCTGTAGGGTGAAGAAATACACCCAGTGAACAGCTGCAACAATGAAGATGTTTTCTGCATAAGGTGAATGTTGCCTTTAAGTAATTGGTCCCAGCTGGGTCGCTGTTTCCCTACCGAAAGAGCTGGTATACACTGGACTTTTCTCATATGTAGAGTTACTCGTAATTATGGAATGATATGCTGTCTTGAAGAATGGCTGTGGTTTTCTGAAGATTTACTCCAGGGAGAACTGCCCTTGTGTCAGAAATGCTCTCCAGTGCCAAACATCGCCTGGTTAGGGAGTGGTCCCCTTTGCAGAACCCTCCCAGCTTGGGGTGTGGCTCACCCTGCAGAACTGGTTCTGACTTAGGAGTTGTCTATCATGAAGCATTAGACCTGGCTGGGGAGGTGTCATCCTGGTAGAACTGGTTCTGGATGGGGAGTTTAGTCCTTTTTAAAATTGAACCTGGCAGGGGGGTTGTCCCCCACCGGAGAACTAGTTTAGTTTGGGGAGTGGTCTGTCTGGTAAAAGTGGCTCTGCCTAGTGAGTGTTGCCCTCTAGAGCGAATTGAGATTAAGAACACTTCCTCTGTGTAGATCGGGTTAAGGAGCTGTTCCCTTTGAAAAGCCACTCTTGCTTGGAGGCTGGGGAGAAGAAAACTAGTTCTGATGGGGGTTGTTATTAACCTGGGTCTGGTTGAGGAGTTGCCACCTGTGCGTTTTTTAGGTTCTGTAGAAGTGTTCTCACTGGGGACATGCCGTCTTTATAGAACTGCTTCTGGGCTGGGTGCAGTTTGTTGCAGAGCTAGATCTGGCTGGAGAGTTCTGCCCCTTGGAGACCTAGACAGTGTTTTGTTCTTTTGGAAGTACAGGTCTTTCTTGGGCATCTGTCCCCATCATTGAGAGGAGTTGTCCTTGAGGAACTGGGCTTGGCTGAGTAATGGTTACTATTGGAGAACTTTCCCTGGTTGTGGCATTGTTCGCTGTGTACTAGTGGTTCTTAAGGTGGAGTTTTCACCTTGCAGAACAGGGACTGTGTGGGGCGTTGTCCTCATACTAGGAACGTTTTGTGTCAGATAAGTTTTCTGCAATGAAACACTAGCCTTGCTTGTCAAATTGTCTCCCGTGAACAACTGGACATGGTTATGCAGTTGAATAAGTGGTTCCCCACCAAAGAACTGAGAGTGCTTGAGGTATTGCCTCCTATGTAGAACAGGTTCTGTGCAGTTATCCTCTTGCAGAACTGGGTTCTGGCTGGGGTCCCTGTTAGCAATCTCTCTGGACTGATGGTCCTCTCCAGAGATAGCCCTGGTTTTGGGGTTGACCACACTGCACTACTGGTCTTGTTTTGAGTAAATTCTCCTTTTTAGAACCGATCCAGGTTGATGCAGTGCATAGGCAGGCATTGTACCCCTGCAAAATTGAGCTGGCTTGGAGTGTTTTCTCTTTTGGAGAACTGTTTACAATCGCGAGTGGTCCTCCTTGTGGAACTGATTCTGATGTGGGTGCTCTCCCTGCTGTAAAACCATTCCTGGACAGAGAATTACCCCTAATATAGAGCTGGTCTTGTTCTGAATGATCCCTCTAGCCAATCTGGTTCTAGTTCCATCTGCTTCATGGCTGAGGTTGGAGAGGTCTTGCTGTGGAATAGGGCTGGGAAAATGTAAAGACATCCTTTTACCCTGGCTTTTCTTCAATAATTCTGAAGCTACCTCGGTGGGGACAAGTAAATGATACAGAGAAAAGAAGAGGAGGAGGAGAAGTAGTAAGAAGTAAAAGGAAGAAGGGGATAAGTGGAATTAAAAAAGAATTACAAGCACATATCACAGTGGCTCTTAGCAAGAGAAAATGGAAAATACCATTGATTTAACTTTTTGGTATGGCTATGGTATTATTTACGCTCTGGTACCAGGATGGTAAGTGCATTAGAATTGTAAAGATAGTTCTACTGAGTAATCCCTCGTACAGAACTGGATCTGGTCAGGGCGTTATTGTACTTCTAGAACTATTCTTGGTTGTGTGTTTTCTCTGAGTTCTTTAGGCAACAAATCTTCCCCTTCTAGAAATGACCTCTCTCTTGTGCAGTACTTTCTGTACAAGAAGGACTCCAGTCATGTACCACGGGTTCTGGTTGGGGAATTGCTTCCCTTACCTATCTGGCTGTGATTGAAGCGTATTGTCTCGTAGATTTGGATTGTGGAATTGTTGTTCTTGTAAAACAAAATCTTGTTGCGGGTTTTCCCCTGCCTTGTAGAACTGGTTCTGTTGGGATAGTTGACCCCTTGTAGAACTTGTTCAGATCTGCTTGTAGATCTTGGTCTGATTTGAGAATTTTCCCTCTTGAAGACCTGAAGAGCTTCCCCGCAATACACCAGGTCCTGGCTGGAGAGTTTGCTCTGAACAGTTATCAGGCAGACGCAGTGGTTATGTGAATAACAACATCTTCAGCTTGTTTAACGCACAGCAGACAATCTCCTCTTTGCTCACCTCTGCTTCCCCCTTCGCCTGGAGGTAAAGCATGATGTTCCTGTTCTACGCCCTGGGGCATGGTGGGACTCACTGAGAACCACACGTCCCAGCTCAAAGTCTTTGAGGGCTCAGAACGTGTCTTTTGTTGTGCTTATTCCAATGGCTGCTGCAGCTGCTCAGTTCCCAAGTAGTGCCATTTGATTGTCCCTAAAGTGGAACTCTTTGCAGTCAGTCCCTCTTCCAGTCGTATGGTGTGTCATCTGGAGCCAGCACTCGGTCACTCATTGCTGGCCATGTTGGCTAAATGATCTGTAGCGATTCTGCCCAGTTAGGAGAAAGCTCCCTTTGCTCCAGGGCCACCAGATTCAAACTGAACGCTATGAGCAATTAGTGATGGGCATGCTGTATATAAAGCATGCTAGGAGCAAGGGCATCTTTTGTTCCTCTCCAGCTGGTACACATAGGAGGACAGGAAACTATTACTGCCACCAGCTAGGGATGTCCTACCTTTAGCTGAAGCTGTAGAGGCTCTTGCCTTTAGCACTTCAAGTCCCAGATTCAAATCCCACCATGCTAGGCCAGTTATACCTTCTCCGTGATAGCCTGCCAGAGAGGGACTCAATGCTCTTCTCTGTAAGGAGGAAAAGGTGAGTTCTGGTGCCTGCAGACCCTCCCTAGCATGAGGACTGCTGGAACTGAGCTGTAGCATGCCCTGAATTTCGGAAGGGGAACAGTGTCAGCCATAATGCCGGATGTGCACTGCGATCGTCTTTCAAGACGTGGTTGGCATGTTTGCCACTGTTCAGCTGTCGGTGGAAGAAAGAGGCTCAGATACATCCGCTGGGTACACCTTCAAATGTGTGGCTGTGAACCGTGGCTGTCGGTGGCCATGGCATGTAGTGACCCACCTGCCCCCGTTGGTAAACATCTCATGGAGTAAATGCTTCATCACTTCAGAAGTGACAGCAGGTGTGGGCATGACCGTAAGTGGTATAGAGAATAACTGACACAGGAGCACTAAAAACCTGAGAGAAACCGGAGCTGGCTAAAGAAAAGGGCCACAGGTATCAGACTGGATGCTATGGAACAGGCAGCAAAGCTGTTGACTCGAATGGGGTCCTCTGGACTTGCTGCCTGGCCGGAATGCAGTACGACGCCTGACAGGGTCATCACTGTCCATGCGTGGCTAACACAAGACATCCGGGCAACGCTGCCAGGGCCGTGCTGTGCTAGCCTGGCCTGCATGAGCTGCGTCTGGAGCACTGGGTGCCCTGTCGCCGTAACCACGGCAATACCAAGTACTCTGAAAAGTCAGCGCGCAACCCCCCAATGATTTGCTGTCTCCAGCCACTGCAGACTCGTCTCTGATGGAGGTCGTGATGCCTGACGGAGCTCCTTTCTGGAGATGACTGGGAGACTGAAGAGAGGTCACTACAGGGAGTGTATCCTCCCTGTCCATGCTGACGGAACCATGGGGCAATCCCAAATGTGGAGCTTAGCCCTGAGTGGTTCTTCCCTGCTGTAAACTGCCTCTGCAAATGACTATCAGCACAAGTAATCACAGCCTGGTCCACTAGAGGCCAGAAAGAGTCCCCTGAAGTGTGTGTCTGTTTCCCAAAGGTAGAGTGATGCATCTCTTTGTTATGACATCCATCACAGTTGGCATGGCTGGGGTTCTTACTGCAATCGTTCACGATAGGAAGAAAACTGTCTCCTTTCAGTGTCTTGTGAATAGCACATTGGGGTTCAGCTCTCAGGTCTTTAGCTCTCAAACCACTAAAGCAACTTGCCAAGGGTGAGATTCTAAGACCAGAAGGGACCATTATAATTATCATGACTGACCTCCTGTATGACACAAGCCATAGAACTTCCCTCAAAATAATTCCCAGAGCAGATACTTTAGAAAAATGTCCCATCTTGGTGGATTCCCTATCACTGGCAATTTTTAAATCAAGATGGGATGTTTTTCTTAAAGATCTGCTGTGATTCAAAATATGTATTTTGGGGAAATTTTATGGCCTGTGTTCTACAGGAGGTCAGACAGGATGATCACTGTGGTCCAATCTGGCCTTGGAATTTATGAATCTATGAAAAATGTAAGGGAATCCTCCTAGCTAGCTGCCTATGGTGCCAAAGCTTCAACAGTAATTATTTGGGTGGATCAAAGATGAGTGACAATGCTCTGAGCCATATTTGAGTTCCTAATGGTTGTGGAAAGGTGTTCAGTGCAAGGGGGTTTGAGTCATATGTTAGGAATCACTGGGCTTGTGGATATTACCTTCTCTGCAATGTTTTTAATAAACAATGAGCAGTGGCTTTCTTAGCTCCTCCCTGCTCCTTTGTCCCCTAGGCCCCTAGACTCTCAATAACAAAAAAAGAAAAGTTTCCATTCTGTTTAGTTGCTCTGGTTGTAGAACTTAACCTGAGTGAGGAGTTGTTCCCCTGGATGAATTCCCCTGGAGAAAATGGTTACTGGTCTGGTTACTGACCCTTTCCACTGTGGAACTGGACCTGGTTGCAGAGATTTCCCCCTATGGTTCTGGTTGGGGATGGATTTGTCGCCCTGTGGAAATGCCTGTGTGGGGAGTTGTCCTTGAAAAACTGACCCTGGTGGGTCGCCTATAAAAATTGCCCCTGCTTTGAGAACTTCTAGAACTGGATGCCATCATCAGAGCCGCCATCACAGCTGGCAGTCATCGGCTGGTCTTCTCAGCAGAATGGCTAAAGATTGAATGATCCCTGGAGATAGAACTTTCCTACTTTCCTCTCCCAGACAGCATGGATACAGTGGAGGGAGAAACTTCTCCTGAGACAGCTCATGCTGTGCCTGTTCTGTTTGTGGAGAGAGGGCTTTGGTTCCAAAGCTACCATCAGCCTGGTAGAGATGGTCAGAAAGGTTTAGATAAAAGGACACTATCCTGAACCTTCACCAAAACATGGCCCAAACCAAACATCTTCTGAGGTTCCGAAGGTTCAAAGTCAACCTTTCCTGCCTCCATTTTACATGACTCCGCACTTCTTGATTTCTAGCTTAATAACAAAATCTCAGCAAGAGGGGTTATCCTTTATAGGGAAACCCTATAGAACTTAGTAGAGATGAAACCATTAGAATACCATGGAAATTATTCTGGACAGCCTATATAACATAATAGAGAATGACACCTTTCTGTGGATTGTTTAATAGAATTTAATAGAGGATCATATCTCTATATAGAATCTCACAGGTTAATTTAAAAATCCCATAGAAAAGATATAATTCTCTTTTAGAGTCTGCTGGATTTTCCCATCAGGGATATTCCCTCCATATGCTGAAACCAAGAAACATCCAGTTCCCAAAGACATAATATCCTGACAGGACCTGATCGTGATCTCACTGAAGTCAATGGTAAAACCCCACTGATGTCAACGGGAGCGCAGAGAAGGGAAAACATCGTGGCAGAAACTGAACTTTTGGATGCTTTGTTCCACCAAATCCCCTGAACATTTTAGTCTCGCCCATCCTGTGACCTACCATTTTCCACTTGCATTCAGTTAATTGTTTAAATAAAATTAAACAAACAATTGGACTGCTAGTGCTTGATTTTTCCTTGCGTTGCACCTTGTGTTGTCATTAGCATTGTGAATTGGGAGCACTTTCTACCCACTCTGCATAGGTGCAAGGCAGGAGATAATCAGGCCCCTCGTTTCCACGGCAAGGAGGTGCATTTTCAAAGGTCTGGGTGGGTTTTTTCCTATGCCTTCCATCCCCCCTGCCCCACACCAAGTCCATACTCTCTTGTAACTCACCTCGGGATTCTATAGACATCTGCAATCATTCCACTGTCAGTGTTCATCTGTAACTCCACTTAAAACCTCCCTCTCTAGGCTCTTTTTCTGACAATAACATGGCCACAAACAACAATGGCTTTCCTTGAAACAAGACTGTGATTTAGCACCCCGAAGGTTAAAGTAGATGCGTACGATCATGGGTATCATTCTGAAATCTACAAGAGGTCACACGCAGTTTCCCAGTCTTCTTTCTGTAAACAAACGACATCGTTCCATTATTATGGATGTCAATGGGAGTAAGGACTGGGTAAAAGCTGAGTCATGACCTGAATACTTAGCCCACCAGGTTTCTTGGTGGTTGCAGCTCTCTTTGCAGGGACCATATTGCAATATTGATAGATCTGTCTAGATAAACAAACCCATAAGATCTAACAGTAGTCAGCTGAGGGGCCGTTGCCTACTTGAATCTGGTGGCATCTTTCAAAGAAGTCATCAGCCTCTAAAGCATCTTGCACTTGCCACGTAGTGACTGATCCATTCCTTTCCCTTCTTTTTGTTTAGAATATGCACTGATGAGTTGGACAATGTGGCAATGACCATCCAGAAAGCCATACAGCTCCTGTGCTCCTCGGATGAGAAATCTCAAGCCATGGGTGCGTACTTCCTCCAGCACACCTGCTTCCAGGATGAATCTGCCAAGCAAGAGGTAAACTAACTTGTTCATGGCTGCATTTTCAGAAGTGGGCGCTGGGTCTGGGTGCCTTCATTTTAGAAGGTCCACGTGAGACATCTGGGGCCTGATTTTCAAGCAGTGCCAAACATCTTTATTTCCCATTGCCTTCAGCTGGAATTGTGGGTGCTGAGCACTTTCTGAAAATGTGCCCCAAGGCTCATTAAGTGAGGCTTCCAAATATCAAGGCATTTTTCCCCAGCTGACAGTTTCGTTTCATTCATTCATGAACAGGTGGTTTCACTAGGCTCACAGCAATGAATTCCTTTCACAGGAGCTCTGGTTACTTCAGAGAAGTAGGACCAAATCAGTGCTGAGACTAATTAAGTCTACCAGTCTACAGAGAGTCTAAGCTTGTGTGACTGCTACCTTCTCCCAGTCTCATCAACATGTATGTTACATCAACTGTAGGCTGCCTTAGACTTAGATTCACACCCCCGTCCCCTTACACATCAGCCCAGAATTTGGCCCCTTGATTCTGAGTGTATGTTACACCAACATACATGTTGCCTCTGAATGTGGCCCATGGTTTCTGGGTGCAGGTAAAGCACTATGGAATGTTGCTATATTACAATTATAATGTGGTCTCTAGGTAGTTTTTCACCGCAGAAAATAAGACTCATGAGGCCGTATCCTCAGGTGACAGAAATCAGGGTAGCACTGCTGAAGTCAGTGGGAGCAAACACTAATTTACTCCAGCTGAGGTCATTACTTGCAAGTCTTAATTGTTGACATCTGTTAGTAATAATACCAGCTCTTTTCATAGGTAGAGTGTAGAGTGCTTTACAAAATTGGTATAATTCATTATCCCTGTGTTTACAGATTTGGTAACTGAGGCACAGAGCTATGAAGTGACTTGTCCAACATCACCCAGCAGGTCAATAACAGAGCCGGGAATAGAACCCAGTTGATCTCAGTCCAGTGCTCTGTCCACTAATCCTATACCCTAGTCATCAAGGCAGTCAGCACAGACGCTCTTGGCTATAGCTATCAAGCCATTTGACTGCCTTGTAAAAAATGGGGTATTTTGGGTCTAGCCATCCTGTAATGCTCACGGTATCCTTTCCATTCCCATTAGTACGCACTATGCTGTCTTCTTGCATTAACTTCTGTCGCCGTGGTCTTTTAATACACCAGAGCAAATAGATGAGCTTTTCATGGGATGCTGATCCTTGTCTGTCTTCTCCTCTCGCAGGTCTACCGGCTAGGTGGAATTGGCAAGCTAATTGAACTCCTCCGCAGCCCAAACCAAAATGTCCAGCAGGCTGCAGCTGGGGCTCTTAGAAATCTGGTCTTCAGAAATCCTGCCAACAAGTTAGAAACCCGACGGCAGAATGGGATAAGGGAGTGTGTGAGCCTCCTGAGGAGAACTCCGAACACTGAAATACAGAAACAGCTGACAGGTACATGCAAGCAAAGGAGAGATCCTCAGCTCTTGTAACTTAGGATAACTCCATTGACTTCCACACCAGCCTATAACACCTGGGGATCTGGCTCCTAGACACTGGGGCCTGAGACTCACCTGCCTGCCACCTTGCGTTGCCATATGCACCTGTGCAAAGTACAACACTATCAGACCAGCATGACACTTTGTACTCGCTTTCCCCATGTGCAAATGACAACACAAAGTGTGAGGCTGTGCAGGATCAGGCCCCTGGATTGCCCAATTTATCAGCTTTGTGAATCTTGCGTACAGTGTTAGGGGTTCCCAACCACTGGCCCGTGAATCAGGTCTGAGACTTAGAGATCACACCTATGCAACCAGGTTTACCACCACAGCTGTGACCATCAAGGGCTTTTGAGCCATCAGGGCCTACATGTGATCACCTGAGAGCTGGGTCCAGGGCATTCTCAAAGGAGGGTCCCATCCTCTGGCACTTAGTTTCCCTTCCTGGACTGAGAGGAGGTGAGATTTGGGGTTTGTTTCAGAGAATATTACACAGTCTATTTAGTGTCCCAGGCTTATCCTGAAGAGTTGGGTTCTACTGGGATCACGTGCATGTGCTAACACTGGGTCAGCCCGAGTTGTCTTTGATTATAGTGTACTTGAGCCTTGGGTAGATGGTCCACTCCCCTCACTGCCCCAGACTGAAATGTATACAGAAATATGATCTTTGAGGCTGGGACACCAGGCTCCATTCTGTACTGTAATAGGGGGCCTCTGTCCCAGGCCGGTATGATGCCTCTACTATCTCCCATTTAACTGTATATACTCTGAAACTAGAACTTAGAGTATGCCCAAGTCCCATGGGGGGTTAGAGGGCACATGGTTAAATAGGAAGCAGTGAGCACTGCTTGAAATACAAGAGGTTTTTGTTGCCTGGAAAGGATGGAGACCACTGAGCTAGTACAATGTATTATGGGAGAACTAGTTTCAAGACCCTTCTCAAGATAACGTGGACTAGGTAGAAGAGGTGACATTCTGGGTCTGTACTGGGAAGCCTGGTTTGAACAGCACACACAGCACCACGCAGGTTGATCATGGAGTGACATATTGGTTAGTTACAGAGGAAACTGCTTTTTCTGTTAGAGCTGAGATTGGACGGGGAGATTGGACCAGAGCGTCTCTCTCCAAACCTGGGGGCTATCTTGAATGCCTCGATTGTAGACCTAGAGCTTGATTCTCTTCTTCTTTGCACCAGTTGTACATGGATGTAACTTTCATGGAGTTATTCCCTAGTTGCAATGTTAGTGATAGGAGATTCAGGCCTTTACTGCATCAAGACCTTAAGGTTTAATGTTTGTCTTGCATTTTCTTTCTAGGGCTGCTGTGGAACCTGTCCTCCACGGATGAGCTGAAAGAAGATTTGATACACGAAGCCCTCCCTGTCTTGACAGATTGTGTTATCATCCCTTTCTCGGGGTGGTCTGATGGTGTCAGTAATAGGACAAGAGAAATTGTTGACCCTGAGGTGTTCTTCAATGCTACAGGCTGTTTGAGGTAGGTCAGCAGACAAGCATCGCTCACACCCTTTGTGGATATGCTTAAAACGGGCCCCTTATTTTAACAGTTATAAACCTTAACTTTTTGAATCTCAACATCTACTGTCATTAATTATTGTCTGATCTCCCAAAATTTCCTGCAACTGTGAACATTTAAATTGATTAAAAAATAAAAAAAAAAGCTTAAAAATAAGCATGATTGATATTATCCATCAAAATTATAAGAACGGCCATACTGGGTCAGACCAATGGTCTATCTAGTCCAGTATCCTGTCTTCCTACAGTGGTCAGTTCCAGTTGCTTCAGAGGGAATGAACAAAACAGAGCAATCATCAAGTGATCTATCTCCCATTGTTCAGTCCCAGATTCTGGCAGTCAGAGGTTTAGGGACACCCAGAGCATTGGGTTGCATCCCTGACCATCTTGGCTAACAGCTGTTGATGAACTATCCTACATGAACGTATCTAGTTCTTTTTTGAACCCAGCTATACTTTTGGCCTTCACAACATCCTCTGGCAGGGAGTTCCACAGGTTGACTGTGTGTTGTGAAGAAGTATTTCCTTAGGTTTGTTTTAAACCTGCTGCCTATTAATTTAATTGGGTGACCCCTAGTTCTTGTGTTATGTGAAGGGGTAAATAACACTTCCCTATTCACTTTCTCCACACCAGTCATGCTTTAAAAAAATACAAGTGAAATTCTGCCAAGCCTATTCATAAAGTTTTCATGGTGTCTAGAGCTAGATGAACATTTTCCACTGAACTTGTTTTTCAACAGGAAATTGGGTTTTTGATAAAACAAAAATTTTTCACAGAAAGTGTCCTGTTTCCTTGAAAAGTTTTGATTTTTCATTAGAAAACTTTTTGAAATTTTTTAGCTAACACAAGGAATTTGCAGTGGGGGATGAGGCTGGTGGTTTGGGGCCAAAAATGTTCAGGTTTCAGCTGAATTTTTTAAAAATTTTGATTGCCAAAAAACAAAAATTGTTTTCCATTATTTGATGAAAAGTCAAAATTTTCTGTGTGGGACTAAACCCCCAGATTTTCGATCCAGCTCTGATGACTATCTCTTGCCTGCAAATTCCAACTGATTCTCTTTTTTCATACTGGATCCATTCATTCCAGTTACAGTCACTAGGTGTTGGCCCATCCCAGTGTAAGTGTCGGTGTCAAAGTGAGAGGCTTGTATTTGGGCATGGGATGGTTTTATTTCTTCCTTGGAAAAGCCAGAGAACTTCTTGGCATGAAGATCTTCGTCCTGACTTGCAGTTTCTTCTACCAGCTTCCAAATTCCCCATCACGTTGGGAACAACTCAGTAGGGAGATGAAAAAGCTGTATAATTAGGTACTTTAAAGAACTAAAGCTCTGCCTTAGGGAATGTAGCAACAGACCGCGCCCTTACCAGACACGCTAGCTAATGGGAGCTACATTCGCTTGTGAAACTGACGAAGCAGACTGCAGCAGGGACTGCAGCTTTCTCTGCCTGTCACTATCAGCCCCGAGAGGTCTCAGCCCTCTGAGGCTGGAGATCACTTCTGAAGGACAGCGCGCTCCTGCCTCCATCCCTCTCTTGGAGGAGAACTTTCCATGTGCAGTTATGCAGCAGAATGGTTCTTGTAAGCAGGGCTGTCATCTGCTCCATCCCTGTAAAGGCACTGGAGCCCAAATATGCAGATACATGTTAATGGAGAAATGGCAGTATTGGGGGATACTGCAAAAATAGCCATCCAGGGGGCAGGGTCAGTCTTCTGTGCACTGGTTTGTCATTTCTTATGCCCATAATGCATAGCAATGACATGGAGATAATTCCAAACTTGAGGTCAGTTTGGGCCTAAAATGGGTCTGGAATAATGAGGGACATGGACATCTGCTCATTGACAAAAGCCTAGCCACGCAGGTTTGTTAAGAGTTTCTGTCTGGCAGATGTCTGTGAGCTATTGCAAACCACTCATTTGCGAGCTACCGGTGCATTAAAACAAGATCATGTCATGCCGCTGCTAAAACTCTGCTGTCTTAGCCAACACCTGATCCAGAGTATAGCGCAGCGAAACTATCACCACTTAAATCTAAGTTTTTTTGCCCCTTTTTCTTAAAACCTGGTGTCCCCATGTGAGAGAGATGACAAATTCCGGCAATATCCTGGACAAACCACCTTGGATTAAGCTAAACCTTACTGAATTCAGTTAAAGTATTTTAGGAGTTCGTATTGTGAGATCATATGTAATGTCTCTAGGGGAGAGACATGACTCATGTAAACCCAGGGAAATGTTAGGGGCTTCAAAGGACTCTTTTAAACAAGGTACTTTTTAAAGCTTTGCCTTGAGGAGGGGACCTTTGTGTGCTAGTCATGGTGGTCATCTGTCACATGAGGACAAGATCAGAGGCCCAAACAGTAGAAAGGAGGGACTCAGAGAGACATGGGGGTTCTTGTTATGAACTGATGACCACAGAAGACCCTCTGTGTGAGGTTTGAAGGACTGGTCACCAGCCCAAACGCCTGCTGGAGTTTGGGGTGATCTCTGGTAAGCTTATTAGCATGCGTGTACATTGTTGTATTGATTTAATATGTTTTCTCTGTAATGTTTTTCACTTTAAGAATAAATGTGCTTGTTTAGAAAGAGCTGTGTGGTAATGGTGGTATTGAAGTCAATGTTGCTACACTGACCTACGCCAGTTGAAGGTGGGCTCCTGGTTCTCTGTGGCGATCTCCAGCTACTCATTATTCTACCCTCTCTCTGGAAATAACTCTAAGCAGATATCTTGCATGTCCCCACTGTACCTACATTGTTCTCTCTAAGGGGATATCTTCCCTCTGGACTTACCCTAAAAGGAAAATCTCCATGGATGAAATTCACCCCTCTGGAGAGGAACGTGACAAGGCCTATACACCATCTAGGTCCCCCTTTAGTCATCAGAGTTGAAGTGGGACTTAAGTGGTGCACTGGCCTTGTTCTGTCCCCCTGCAGAGAGGTGAATTTCACCCTATAAAGGCAATCCTTCCAAGTGGGTTGAATTCAAACAGAAATATGTAAGGAGCTCAGTGGCCGATGGAAAATACCCAGCTAACGGAGCTGCTTATCTGTCTTGCTTTACCTCCCTACATTTTATAAAATGTCTTCCTTCAGAAACCTGAGTTCTGCAGATGCTGGACGTCACACCATGAGAAACTACCCTGGCCTGATTGACTCAGTCATGACTTATACCCAGAATTGTGTGGCTGCCAGCCGGCCTGATGACAAGGTACTAGACATATGAGCTTCCCACTTACACACAGTTCACCAGCCTGTGCCTAGCCCTAGTCAATTAGTAGTACACCCTGAGCACTGACCGTGCACAGCTCTTCTGATAGTCCGGCTATTGATTTTGGTGCGCAAATGGGTGCAGAGGTCTTTTGAAAATTCTGGCCTACATGTCACAATGGTCGCGGCTGTGTGCTGAACACTTCTGAAAATCTGGCTCTGATTTAGAAGTGAATTGAAAGTGAATTAAACTAAATCAGATTAAGGCTACTCTAACTCCAAATAAGAGTGTCCACACAGGGATTTAATGCAGTTTAACTAATCCACTTTAAAAGGTAATTCAGATTAATTTTCCAGAATGTCCCTATGTAGACAAGCTGTAAATAAAATCAGAGTAAGGACCTCAGAGTTTGGTGTATTTATATTTATGCTCAGGCAGCAGGGTTTATCCACCTTACACCGCAACACATCATTGACTTTCACTAAATATTGTTACAATGCGCATACTGTTCCATGTTCCTGTCTGACTGTAAAACTGTTGTGTTTTTTCGGGGGCTGATTTCAGTCCGTGGAGAACTGCATCTGTATCCTGCACAATCTGTCCTACCGCCTGGATGCCGAGGTGCCCAATAAATACACCCAGCTCAACCACATGGCCAGGAATGCCTATGTGGACAAGACCCTCACAGGCTGCTTCAACAGCAGGAGTGGGAAGCTGGAGGTAAGACGTGCTCCTGATTCTGAGTGCTTGCAAAATGCACCATTCACTCAGCCCCTGTCACTGGGTTCGAGTGAAGAGCTGCCCTGCCCCTGCATTATCAGGACCAGAAAAGGGGTATGAGGAGTTACATAGAGTAACATGTCCTCCAGTTGGTACACCTGGGAGAGTTGAGAGAGTGGCAGCATATGCCCGGCCACACTAGATGTGTTGTCTGTATGTGATAGGTGCATGAAGATATTTGTATGTGACCGCCCAAGCAACCAGGGATAATGACGTGTGATTCATGTAGAAAACGCCAAGCTCCTGGATGTCAATCTATTACTTCCCCTTAGATCGATGAGTATGTTCTACCCATTCCCGATGAAGAGTACAAACCCAGAGGGCCCAGCTGGCTCTACCATTCTGATGCCGTCCGCACATACCTGAACCTGATGGACCAGAGCAAGAAAGATGCCACCCTAGAGGCCTGTGCTGGGGCCCTGCAGAACCTCACTGCCAGCAGAGGACTGGTGAGTGCACTCTCTCTCGCACGCGCATACCCACGTGTACCACCCCCCCCAATGGGCTCTGCAGGGGGAAAGCACCTCTTCTAAACTGCAGAGCACCCATAGAATTGCTCCACAGTTTCTATTACAGCATTAAACTCTAATGCCATTGCACGCACACATCCGACACAGAGTGCACTGAGGATTTAGTCCATGGATCCTCTGGACACGCCCTCAACACTCCTCGGGCTAGGGCTGACACTGCAAACCTTCCTCCATACTACCAATGATGGACATAGCTGCACAGCACACACTCTTCATGGCTTTAACCCAGCAGAAATACCCTGGTTGTGTTGCCTTTTGAGGTCTGTGTGCCAAGGTAGGAAGGACTGGGCCTAAGACACTGTCTGCGTGTGTGCAAAATAGGGGATGGGCATGGTGAATATCTGGTCTTGTTCTTGCCTAAACTTTATTGATTTTAATTTAAGTGAGATGGCTAAATAATAAATGAATGGATTTTAATATTTTATTAAAGCTAATGTTAAAAATATATAGACAGACAGATAATGCATAAGTTGGGAAAAGAGTGTCTGTACATCTGGGTATAGTGTTTAGATTATCCACAAATACAAAGTTAGTTTTTTAAAAATCATATGTTACAGAGTACATTATCAGCAATAACCCAAATTTCGGTGAATAGATTTAACAATACAGTTTAGATATTAGAATCCAAACACTCGGGTACATCACTCATGAAAAGTTGTACAGAGAGCTGGTTGTGGGAAGCAAAGTATATCAACGAGTGGAGATTGTCCCTCGGTAATTGAGAATGAGGTTGGTTGTCCTTTTAGAAAATACAATCCATGAAGAAAGTATTTGTTACTTTCCTGACTGCGCTTCTCATCGGCACTCCAGCTCATCCCTCCTGGTATTGCCGATGTCCGGGGATGTGTTCTATGCAGCTGTCCCTCGACCACCTAATGGAGTCTGACACCATGAGTTGCTGCGTTAGCTGAATGTAGCATTGACTGATTCCTCATTCTCTCAGCGCTTGCTTGTTACTGGGGTCCCATGGGTACACAGCGCAGAGAAGTGTTGTGTGTTACAGCATCCCACCCAAAGGTCACCTGACGATGACACAGGGGAAGTCTTCTGCTGCATGTCTAGCTGGTGAAAGGATAACACTAACCTGTCAGCCTTGATTTGCTCAGTCTTTGGACATGAAAAGCTTTGATTTCTTTCAAATTTGAGAAAATTATCCCTTTTGTCAGTGGGGTGAGGCTTCTCAAAGGGGCATAGGGAATTTGACTTTCAGTGGGAGTTGGGTAGAGCTGGTTTGGGAAACTTTGATGGAACCATATGCCTCTGGGATATGCAACTCTGCCTAAATCCAAACGCTTCATGACATCAGGTTGATTTCACTAGAACTTTGGCAGTACTTTATCTTTGTGGTTTTCCTCCAAAATAATGTTGAAACGTCTCGTTTTGATGTTTTTTGGAACAAAACATTTTGATGTTTCATTTTGAAATGACGTTTTGTTTCCGTTTTTAAAAATACTAGATTATACTACATTTTTTAAAAGTCAGCATTGAGAAGAAATGGTTTTGTTGAAATGAACATTCCTAACACCCTGACACCCTTTTTTTTTCAGTATTTTCCTTCACAGAGAATTTCCGATTCGAAATAAAGCCAATTTTCAGAATCCTTCCCAAAACGAATTTTTCCCCTCCTTTAGAGTTGAGTGTCTAATTCTCTTAGACACCTTTGAATATCCCAGGCTCGAGCTGGGATTGATTATGTATCTTAGGAAAAGACTTGTCAACAAAGGAAAAGGGAGATTGGTGAGGTGAGTTACTGACTCAGGAAGGTAGAGTTTTGTGAATGGTAGGAATGTAGAACTTAAAAGGGGAGATGGAATGGAATGCTACACTGGTCAGCATTCTATTACGGAATAATCACGCTACTCAGATTTCCTGCCATGAAGATTCCAGGTCTCTTCTACAGAGATTTGTTGAAATGTGGTATTTGTAGGCAATTAATAAACTTCATTTTGTTAAGCTGAGTCTTTTGGCTGAAATCTGGGACACACAATGCCTTGTGTGTTAGATCCACGTTCCTTTCAGCTAAGATTTACAGCATTTTTCCTTATATTGATCTCTGTTTGCCCTCCCAAAATTTCCTAGAGTACTGCAGGTTTGCCATGAGATGAACTGCAGAGCACAAAACAAAAGCAGCACATAAATGACATGGAAGTACATGATTTTTTTTTTTCGTTGGACTATCTTTTCATGTGCAAATGTGAATTTTAATGAGCTCAACCTTGCAAGGGAGAAACTTGCAAAGGAAATTTGCAAAGCCTATCCTACAAGCCTTCCTCAGACAGATCTTCCATTGAAGGTGACAGAATTCTACGTGCAGGGAGTTTGCAGAATGGAATCCTTTAGCCCTTTAGGTTACAGGCTAGTGGATCTGTTCTCTCCTCAGTGTCCTGGGATACTTACCTCAATCCTGTTAGCACCAATAGGTAACACAACACGTGTCTGTTCTGTACTCAGGGCGGGCAATCAAGCTGTCTGTCATCGCAACCCAGTAGAATGTGCGAGTGGTAGAACTGCAGCTGATTACCCGAGAGGAGAAACGATCCTGTGCCAGTAATACATGCCTCTATTGGAAGAAAGAATGCAGCTGTCTGGCAACATAATAAAATTGCCCAGCAACTTGTTCAGTGTTGGTCTCTGAGGCCAAGAATTCAAAAAACAAGGTGTAAAGTCAGGCTTCTGTGTCCATATGTAGGCACCTAACTAAATGGACTGAGTTGCTGGGCATGCGTCAAGCCAACGGAGTCACTCTGGATTTACACCAGTGTAAACAAGGACAGAACTTCATGCAAGTGCCTGTCTTTTTAAAAGTGGTAATAGCTCATCTTAAGTGATCACTCTCCTTACAATGTGTATGATAACACCCATTTTTTCACGTTCTGTGTGTCTATAAATCTCCTCACTGTATTTTCCACTGAATGCATCCGATGAAGGGAGCTGTAGCTCACAAAAGCTTATGCTCGAATAAATTGGTTAGTCTCTAAGGTGCCACAAGTACTCCTTTTCTTTTTGCGAATACAGACTAACACGGCTGCTACTCTGAAACCTGTCTTTTTAAAAGTATCATTTAGCTGTACAAGGAGTGGTTTGTTCCTCTTGGGGTGGGAGGGGTGGCAGGGGAGGGGCAGTTTGTGCATGAAACTCAAAACCCTCCAATTAATGTTGATAGGATGTAAGCTCATAAACCTCCCCACCTTGTCCCCGCACCCTCCCACCCCACGCAGGCTGAGCCCCTAATATAAGTTGTTCATGGACAGAGAGGGATGCGTAGGAGAGACCCAGATCCTCAAAGGTGTTTAGGCACCTAATTCTCATTGAAATAAATGGGAGTTAGGCACCTAAATACCTTTTGAGGATTTGGATCCAAGAGGCTACAGAAGAATAAAGTATGATATTGATGATTATTTTATGACCTAGCTATACTATAGTGTGTATACCCAGAAATACTGTATGGATACAACAAGGAGTCCAGTGGCACCCAACAGATTTATTTGGGCATAAGCTTTCATGGGTAAAAAACCACTTCTTCAGATGCATGGAGTGAAAATTACAGATGCAGGCATTATGTACTGACACATGAAGAGAAGGGAGTTACCTCACAAGTGGAGAACCAGTGTTGACAGGGCCAATTCAATCAGGGTGTATGTGGTCCACTCCCAATAATTGATGAGGAGGTGTCAATTCCAGGAGAGGCAAAGCTGCTTTTGTAGTGAGCCAGCCACTCCCAGTCCCTATTCAAGCCCAAATTAATGGTGTTAAATTTGCAAATGAATTTTAGTTCTGCAATTTCTCTTTGAAGTCTGTTTCTGAAGTTTTTTTGTTCAAGTACACCTGTCCTGCATGGGTTGGGCATCACTAACAAATTCTAATTTGTCCCCTAGATGTCCAATGCAATGAGCCAGCTGATTGGCTTAAAGGAGAAGGGTTTGCCTCGTATAGCGCGGCTCCTCCAATCCAGTAACAGTGAAGTTGTCCGATCTGGGGCTTCCTTGCTGAGCAACATGTCCCGACATCCTATTCTCCACAAAACCATGGGTAAGGAGCTTCCATAAAAGCAGTTTCTGAGGGGTTGACTAGCCTCTGCCCTTCTTTCACAAGCCCATCTTCTGTTGTAAACCCATCAGCTGAACTATGCCAAGCATCACCACCGGACATAGATTCGCCAAAAAAATGCACTGATGTCACACGTCCCCTCCCCACGGCTGGTGAGCATCAGGGCTGTGATGCTGGCCAAGAGATGCTATTTGTCCTGGCCTGTAGCCACCATAAGGAACCCTCAGCTGACATCTTTTGGAGTCGTGCACAGTCTGGTTAACAAATGCTACCTCACCCCATTAGTGGGCCTCTCACTTGATCCCTGGCATGCTTCATGGGTAAGAGAGATCAGCTGGTTTCTCTGGGCCTCTTTCTGGGAGAGGGAGTGTTTCCCCTGGTTGGGCTGGACTTGGCTTCTTGGGGTGGTGTGTACGGTTTCCCGAGCATAACCAAGCCATGTCCATGGTTATTGTTTCGATCAAATAGGACCAGATCCTCAAAGGTATTTAGGTGTGTAACTCCCACTGAGTTAGGCGCATAGATACCTATGAGATCTAGGCCATAGCAGCTATTGCACGATTATTAATGCCTCACTTAGGGCCTGATTCTGCAGCCCTTATGTTGCATAGGACTTACTCAAGTATCTGATTTATCTGCACTGGTTTTTATTTCAGTCCTGACTGGAATATTCCTCCTCTTTAGCTCCCCAGGTGCTTCCAGATGTGTCCCGTCTCCTGGCCTTCCAGTCCGGGAACAACAGCAATTTGGGAGATATCATGTCCTCCGCTTGCTACACCATGCGGAACCTAATCATGTCCAACCCGCAGATGGCCAAGCCTTATTTGACGAGCAGCATGCTAAATAATGTAGTAAACCTGAGCCGAAATGGGTGAGTGATGGCAAAGAGGAGGCTGGAGGGCCATGCGCAAACATGTTAAGAGATTATGCAGCCAACTTGTGCACGTGCCCATTGGGCCCAGAGCAACTGCATCCCTGATGCAATGCTGTTCAGTGACCGCTGGTAAAGACCCAGCGGTCACCAGGTACTATCACTGTAGGGGCTGAGAAGGACGTGATGTTTGTTATGGGAGATTACTGCAGAATCTCAGATACCATCTTGTGGTGACAAATGGGAAGTGCTAACTTCTCAGTGAGGACCCCTCTGTATCGAGGCTGGGGCTTGCCTGGGAGCTATGCACTGCAGCGGGATTCCCTGCGCAGGTAGGCAGACGCAGGGAATAATAGCTGTGCTTGAGCTGTTAATGAGAGCAGTGTGGATGTTGTGGCAGGGGCCAAGGTTCAGGCAAGCCAATTAAGCTTGGATCCATGGCTCAGGCAGGCTTGGACTCTGGCAGCTAGCCCATGCTGCAATCTCCGCACTGCTATTTGGTGCATGAGTCTATCTACCCATGCTGGGAGTCGCACCTCCCCGCTGCAGGGTAGACATATCCTAAGGGAGTTAGGAACCTACATCCCATTGAAATTCAATAGGAATTTGGGCACCTAACTTCAATTGAAAATCCCAGCCCTAAATATCCGTGATGTTGTTATGAATCCCGTGTACCTCTTATTCAATCAGTTGCTATAGCTCTGGGTTCCCAGCATTATTATTATTAACGATACTCCTAGAAAGTGTTTGACAAAGAAAGCCAGGATCATTATCCTAATTTTACAGATGGGGAAACTGAGGCAGGGTCAACCTGCAGACCAATGCTAGAGTCAGGAATCAAACCCAGGTCTCCTGAGTCACAGTCCAGTGCACTATCCACTTGGTGCTTCAGTCATCAGCCAGGCTCTGAGGAAAAGCAATAACCATGGCAGTAGAATCCACAAACTCATAAATGAGGCAGAGAATTGCTTGAACTGGCTGGCACTTGGCACCGGCATGAGCAATGAGGTTCTCCCAGAAGGTGAGATGAGAGAAAAGCTCAGACACTCAGAGAAGCGTTTGGAGCTGTGGAGAAGGCGCACAGAGAAAAGCGAATGGAAGCACAGAATGGGCAGGCAGACTTCATGAGCAGCGCCCAGTCACTGCACCATTACTTGCTCGAGCTTGTATAGCGCTCTTCTCACCCTGCGCCTCCCCTTCCCCCCGCAGGAGCCCGGGGGAAAGGGGAGCTCCAGAATGTCTCTCTCACCCATTTGGGCACCCCAGGCTCAGGGCTCTGTGTCTAGGGCATGCAGTGAGACTGCTTGTTCTCGGTTCCCCACCCTGGTTTGCGGGGGTGAGGCCCTGGTGCGCACTGATGGGGCCTATTCTGCATTCCCCAGCGATCTCCGTGCTTGTGGCATTCACAAAGCAGGCCCACTCTCAGCTCCTGGGGACTTGGTGGTGAGTCTGTGGTATGAACCCAACAACCCCGCTTTGGTCTCAGGGCTGTTTGCCTGAGTCATGTCCATTCGCAGCCCCCGTACGGTCGCCAAGCTGCTTGCCTGTAATATGGGCCACGTAGACTCAGCTCCCCTCTGTCTCAGCACACAGGGACGTGGGTGTGGCAATATTCAGCATTACTAGCTCTCACTTTTAAATGCCTAGAAAACCACTGGAAGAACAATGGGACTCCCTAAGCCTGAGTTAGGTGCTTAGGCTCCCTCGTCAGTGAATGGGGAGAGACCGGCACCTCAGAATGGGATCCACAAAAGCCAGCACGCCAGGCAGGGAGCCACCTAAGCCAGCCACTGGGGGATGCTGCCGAGGGGGTGGAGGACCATGCTAAGCCCAGCCTGTCACGGAGTTTGGTCCCTATCTCTGCTTGTGATCCACAGCCAGGAACCCCTCTCCTGGAGTCAGGTGACTTAGGCGTCTACACCATTTCATGGGTGATTGTCAAGTACCTGCCCAGCACCACAGAGCACAAGTAGGGGAGATGGGGAAGAAGGTGGCTGTCTCCTGTCCAACCCTTACCTCAGTGGCGAGGGCCCTCAGCTGGGATGTGCTTCAATTCCCCTTGTACTTGATGGGAAGGGATGGGAACAGGGGTGTACCCTCTTTTAGGTGAGTGCCCTGATCACTGACCCCAGGGGTTCTCTGATGAGGGTTGTTCTCCATCTCTTCTCGAAGCGGTTTCACTTTAATTAAATAATTAACCATTACTTGGGCCACAGAAAGCCTGAGAATCACTCTCTAGTCCACCATTTTGGGTGCTCACCTAGACTATGGGAGGCTTTGGTTCAATCACCTGCTGTTTGCTGAGACGGGATTTAAGCCGCGTTCTCCTACATCTCAAGTGAATTCCCAACCGCTGGACTTAGAGGTATGGTGAGGCGGGGCTCCATTAGTCATTTCTGCTGAAGCTGTTCCACTTCAATTAACTATTAATTGGGCCAAGGCAAGACACAGCAACAGGAAGTCCTCTGTTGCCCAGTGGTTAGGGACTCACCTGAAATGGCAGTGACTCTGGCTCAATTCTTCCCTGTTCCTAATGAAAAGAAGGGATTTAAACAACATTTTCCTCCTGTCTTGCCTGCTGAAGCTGGTCTTCTTTAGTTAAATATGAATTGGGCAAAAAACTGCTGTAAGCAGCCTTCTGTGGTAAAGGGATGGGGGGCTTGCTCAGGCCGCTGAAGACAGGGGTTTGAGTCCTCCAGCGACCGACTGTCATGAAGGGATTTGAACAGGGAGCTGCCCTGGCTTTCCTGTTGACACTGTTCCACTTGTTAATTAACTATTAATTGAGCCTAAGCATTAGAAGTCCTCTGTAGCCCACTTGCTAGGGAAGCCCCTAGGTTATTATAGACTTGAGTTCAAGTCTTGCTGGGGCCTGAGGAGAGGTTTAAACAGCAAGCGCTCTCAGGCTTTTCTGTTGCAGTTGTTCCATTTTAATTAACCATTGATTAGGCCAAGCAACCGCTAAGCATGTGAAATTAAATATACTCTATAGTATATTGGTTAGGGTGCTCACCTGGAATGTTGGATCTCCTTGGTCAATTCCCCTCTGTGCCTGCTGAGGGGAAGGATTTTGAACAGGGATCCGCCATCTCTGGGCCCTTTTAATAAAATGCAAATCACTCTTTTGTCCCCTGTGGCTGGCTACCTGCCCAAGCTGTGGGAGATCACAGTTCCAGTCCCCCCTCTGCAAAGGGACTAGAACAGGGATCTCCCACCTCCCAGGGACTGTTGCAACCTCTGGTGAATAAGGACCAATCCAGCTTTCCATTAGTCAGTGGAAAGATTCATGAGGAATTGGATCAGACCCTTAATCTGCTACAGGTTTACAGCATTCCTTTGGGAATTAACTGGGTAGAGCCTCTAGCTTGTCACAGGCCGAAAGATTTCCAGAGTCAAAAACCCAGCCACTGTGTACATCGGCCCTAGTATAAACTGACCTTCCCTCTCAGCAGAAATCATTGCCTGTAATTTTCACACTTGTTTGGAGGGGTCAGTTTGTTTTTACCAATAGTCAGTTGACTTCATTTCACATAGTCTGACCAGCATCTGCTGCTGCTACTTGTCTGGTCACGTGGACACAGCTGCATCCCACCTAGAGCTGGCCACATCCCTGCGTGAGTTGCTTTCTAGCACTTCATGGTCCGGGTTTTGGCTGGAGCTGGGGCCAAGTTGCAGAGTATGAACTGTGTCAGAACTCTCTGAAAGTCCGGGGTGGTCAGGGTTTATATTGGGCCTGTTATAGTGATCAGAGTCAGCCGTGAAGTTTGGATCCAGTTCTGGGTCTGAAGTGTTCCAAAATCTTAGAAGACCTGAAGCAAACCCCTGAAGGCCTGAGTCTTGTTCACAAAGTTGTTACTTGGGCAAACTCCCATTAATTTTTGCTGAGTAAGTATTTCAGGGCTGGTACTAGTACAGGTCCAGCACCCTTGGGACCTGACCAGTCCCGAACCAGAGAATTTGCTGACCAATATTGTAGCAAACGGGTCTCTCTTTATTTTTATCTCGCTGAGGCGAATGAATGGAACAACGCTTGCAGCGCCGCCTAGCCGAGGCTTTCCGGCTCTCTTTGTAACGAAGTGTTAGTGGTGTTACACAATTTTACTGTATTGGCACAAGGAAATAAGTAGATAAAGCATAAAAAACAAAATAAAATCATGCCAGACCACGGATGTTCATAGAATCATAGAATA
This sequence comes from Chelonia mydas, assembly GCF_015237465.2. Lineage (NCBI taxonomy): Eukaryota > Metazoa > Chordata > Testudines > Cheloniidae > Chelonia > Chelonia mydas. Next base: position 16,008,158 of record NC_051261.2, on the reverse strand, counting down.
TCAGGGTTGGAAGGGACCTCAGGAGGTCATCTAGTCCAACCCCCTGCTCAAAGCAGGACCAATCCCCAATCAAATCATCCCAGCCAAGGCTTTGTCAAGCCTGACCTTAAAAACTTCCAAGGAAGGAGATTCTACCACCTCCCTAGGTAACGCATTCCAGTGTTTCACCACCCTCCTAGTGAAAAAGTTTTTCCTAATATCCAACCTAAACCTCTCCCACTGCAACTTGAGACCATTACTCCTTGTCCTGTCCTCTTCTACCACTGAGAATAGTCTAGAACCATCCTCTCTGGAACCACCTCTCAGGTAGTTGAAAGCAGCTATCAAATCCCCCCTCATTCTTCTCTTCCGCAGACTAAACAATCCCACTTCCCTCAGCCTCTCCTCATAAGTCATGTGTTCCAGACCCCTAATCATTTTTGTTGCCCTTCGCTGGACTCTCTCCAATTTATCCACGTCCTTCTTGTAGTGTGGGGCCCAAAACTGGACACAGTACTCCAGATGAGGCCTCACCAATGTCGAATAGAGGGGAACGATCACGTCCCTCGATCTGCTCGCTATGCCCCTACTTATACATCCCAAAATGCCATTGGCCTTCTTGGCAACAAGGGCACACTGCTGACTCATATCCAGCTTCTCGTCCACTGTAACCCCTAGGTCCTTTTCCGCAGAACTGCTGCCTAGCCATTCGGTCCCTAGTCTGTAGCTGTGCATTGGGTTCTTCCGTCCTAAGTGCAGGACCCTGCACTTATCCTTGTTGAACCGCATCAGGTTTCTTTTGGCCCAATCCTCCAATTTGTCTAGGTCCCTCTGGATCCTATCCCTGCCCTCCAGCATATCTACCACTCCTCCCAGTTTAGTATCATCTGCAAATTTGCTGAGAGTGCAATCCACACCATCCTCCAGATCATTTATGAAGATATTGAACAAAACCGGCCCCAGGACCGACCCCTGGGGCACTCCACTTGACACCGGCTGCCAACTAGACATGGAGCCATTGATCACTACCCGTTGAGCCCGACAATCTAGCCAGCTTTCTACCCACCTTATAGTGCATTCATCCAGCCCATACTTCTTTAACTTGCTGACAAGAATACTGTGGGAGACCGTGTCAAAAGCTTTGCTAAAGTCAAGAAACAATACATCCACTGCTTTCCCTTCATCCACAGAATCAGTAATCTCATCATAGAAGGCTATTAGATTAGTCAGGCATGACCTACCCTTGGTGAATCCATGCTGACTGTTCCTGATCAGTTTCCTCTCGTGTAAGTGCTTCAGGATTGATTCCTTGAGGACCTGCTCCATGATTTTTCCGGGGACTGAGGTGCCAGACCAGAGTGTGCCGGACTAGAGAGATTCGACCTGTATTGTTATTTCTTCTATCTCATCTCAGCTGTCCCCCCAAAGCAGCGCGAGGTTGTTCCTTTCCTTGTATTACTGAGTGAGCTGTGCTATCTAGTTCCAAAGGAGTCGGGCCTTGTGCCATTTCCCTCCTGTCTTGCAGCTTTTTAGATTCTACAGTTCAGAAGTGTCTCTTTAGCTCCGCTTCCTCCCATTCCTCTGAGTTACTCCCCTTTGGACCATCCCAGAAATCCCCCTCCCTCCTTGGCATTTGCCCAAATGATGTCTGCAAGGCAACCTGTGAGCATGTAGCTGAATGATCTCCATTGTGGCTGGCCAACCCTCTGCAATGGTGGAGCTGGTTCACACCATGCTGACAGGGGCTGGGTTGTTTGCGTTGGTGGGTTGTGGCCAGCTAAGAGTCATTGGATTTCTTTCATCCTTCCAGCTCCTGTCCAAAAGCAGCTGAAGCCGCTCGCCTCCTGCTGGGTGATCTGTGGTCATACAGGGAGTTCCAGGGCATTCTCAAACAGGTGAGGAAGCTAAGTGTTAGCCTTTTCCTGATTCTCAGCTAACTGGATAGCAGCAGGCTGGATTTACCCCCGAGGTCAATTTGCTAGGGATGTAAGTCAGTGTTGAATATTGCCAGTGTCTATGAGAAAAGCCAGGGGCTTTGAGAGTGCCCTTGGAGCTGCCCACCAACATACGGGCCCCATTCACCTCTCCTTTACACTGGTGTAAATAACTCCATTGAGGCCCATGCAGATCCACTGGTGCGAAGCCAGCGCGAGTGGAAGAAGCAGCTCCACGCAGTCCCTAACTTGTGTGGCTAGAGGAGAAGTGATTGTGACAGCCCCCAACACGGGTTCCTTTTCTCTAGTCCCACACTTCCTCTTTTATCCCCAGACCTGCCCTGTGGTCACCTCCCCTACTTCAGGGACAGAATAATCCGTTAGACCAACAAGAGAAGCAGCCAGCATTTGTCAGGTCCCCTCCCCTTCCCCAGCAAAATCCCCAAACTGGCAGAGTCGGGACTAGCCTCTGTTCCAGACTGGTTTCTTTCACCAAACCGGGGTTCTCCTCCCCACACCATGGAAAGCCAACAGCATAAGGGAGTAAAAGGATTGACCGAGGGGAAGGGGCAAGTGTGGAAAATGGGGGCAACTTGTGGGCCTCAAATCCACACAAAGGTTGATGGTGAGGGTTTTTTTTTTTTCTGTTTTTAACCTTACAGCAGCCCTCCTTAAGACACCAATTCCACCTCCAATTTGACAAGACAGAGTCACTCTAGCATATTTTACACATAGTTGTTGCACAAATATGCATCATACATACCTGATCCTTACTGACTTTCCAGTATAGGCAACGATATTTCCTCAGCAAGGCGGGTTGAGGTCCTGCTATCTATAGAGGGAAGACAATGCAGGAAAGACTCATTCCCTCAATAACTGTGACTGTTTGCATGCTCACTGCATGCTTTGTGCAGGCAAAAGATTGCACAAGGTGCATGCAACATTAATGTTTCTGCAAAGGACATAGTGAGTGCATGCAGCCAACTTGCTGGATGCAGGTGGTCTTTGAGGTAGGACTGAGGAATTTGATACATGGGTAATGACATTAGATAATTATTGATTTGCAAGTTACCTGCATTAACTGCCTTCCAATAACTTCCACGTCTCATTCTGCAGCAAGGATTCGATAAGAACATGTTAGGGTCCTTAACCGGGAGCACTTTCAGGACCCTGACTTCCAGATTCTAAGCAGAGACCTTCAGCACAAGTTCAGCCTGCAGGTGAGAAGGGGATCGTCACTGCTGGAAAAAACATGGTGTTCAAGGACAAACCAGCAGCAGTGTCATGTCATGTAAATGCTGCTCTGCTCACTTACATTTGGGAAGCATGTGAGGCTGTTTCTAGGGCCAGTTGCAAATATTCCATGAAAACCCTGTTTCACCAGAAAACAGGTTGAGTCAGTGACATTTTTCACTAAAAAAGTGCTTTTTAAAGAAACCTTTGACTTTCAATCGAAAACCTTTTCGGCCAAAAACTTAGTTTTAGGTCAACAAAAATTTCCAGTGTTTGGTTTTTCAATAAACAGTCCAAATTTTCAATAGGGGAGGAAAAAATTCCAATCATCAGCCTTAGCTGTTTGTAACACAGAAATTGCCTCATTGGCCTAAGATATAGGGAAGCCATTTCCTTCCGACTCACATGTGTAACAGCTACACAGATGAAGTCGGCAGGACAGAAACTGTACCTTCTCTATGTTCGTACAGGGCCTAGCACATTGAACACAGCATGTGATGTGACCAGGAAACCTCCTCTCTACAACTAGGGCAGCCCTTCAGTGGCTTTGACCTTTCTTCCCAAGCTAGAATATGAACTGTTCAACAGCAGTTTGCAGAATGCAATTACTGGGCAATGCAGCTTCTGTTTCAGCTCTCTCCAAGAACATGTTAGTTCTTGAACCACGAGTCACATTAATCAGACCTTGTGATTAGCGTGGAATGATTCCCAAATTTAATATGGCACTTAACAGCTTCTAGGCACTTTGAGCCTCATTAGTCCTCAGAAAAGCCCATTGAGATAGCTAAGAAGTGTACTAGGATCTGCATATTTCAGGTAGGGAAGCCAAGGCTGAGAGGTTAAGGCCACCAGGATTTTGAAGTATTCACTAAAATTCATTGCTTCAATTTTTGGTCAAGCAATCTGAGACATGTAGGGTCCAGTGGCATGCCGTCATTTTATGCACACATGTACTGCATGCCCCAGGACTGGCTGTGCCCATGGGACGATTCTGTCCAGTCCCCAAACATGCAAACAAAATGGCGTCTTCCGCATGCACCACGTGTGAGGTCACACCACAAGGAGGACACCATTTTGTAGGACAAAATGGCATCCGCTGCACAGCGCGGCCTCACACGCGTGGTGTGCGTGATGTCACGCTGTGTGGAAGTTGCCATTTTGGATGCAAATGCACAATTGCATGCCACTGGGAGAACCTGATCTTCAGAGGTGTTGATTGCCCATAACTCCAACTGAAGCGAACAGGAGTTGGGGCTGCTCAGCATCTCTAACACATCAGGCCTTTCACATCTGGAGTTTGGGCACCCCAGAAATTGGGGCATCCAAAATTAGTAATTGGCCCCCTTCTGCGGTATGTCCTGTGTGGTCAAACACTGTGGGCCCCCCAAAACGTCCCCGTGGTGGGGCAAAAATGATGGAATCAAGTCCCCCTGCACAGGGGTGAATTTCAGCTGTGACGAATAACGTAACCATCTCCGCTGAGAATCATGGTCTGATAGATACTTGTAACCTTACCACAGATTCAGGGAGGGGAGGGGAACAGCACAGGGAAAGGATGTGAGGATTACGGAGAGTCGAAGGGTGAGGACGTTTCTGAATGTGGAAAAGACATTTTGAAATGAGTAATGAAGGTGTTTGTTTGTCTTTCCCTTGCAGAGTTTGTCGCTGGTTCGTGTCTGGAATGACTTAATCCTCAAGGGATCAGTTAGGACATTACAGATATACAGTGTTTATAGAGTTAATCCAACTGTAAAGCAAACTAAGTATGCAATTTTTTTGTGGTTGATAACAGATATTTTAAAGCATTTTGGGGGGATGGCGGGGGGAGGAGGAATTTGCGTTTAAAGTTTTCTGTTGTCAATAACTCTTCTTTTCAAATTGTGTGTGTGTGTAGACACACAGATACACACAGAGTGGGATTTGCCAAAGAGATATTTAAAACAGTTAATTCCGCAATTTCCACTGAAAGCCAATGGGCGTTGTGCACCTTCACCCATTTAGGCACTTAGGAAAATCCCACCATATAGGTGTGTGTGTGTGTATGTGTATGTATATATGCACTAAACACAACTGTACCAACCCATGTCACAACCCATTCTTATGCAAATGTGTAAAACTACTAACTATATGCTATGTGTTTATTCCATTGTAGATGGCCACTGTAGACCGATACAAACCATAATGTTTTAGATGGCTGGTTATTTCTAAACTTGGTGGACATGGGCTTCTTTCTGCTTTCGACTCTTTGTCAAGTCAGCTTTCATATTCAGAGATAAGTATTTTCTCTCATAGGTTACATGGTTTCTAAATCTCAAGAAGCAAATTCATGTCGGAGAAATAGAACAGGAGTACTTGTGGCACCCTATAGACTAACAAATTTATTTGAGCGTAAGTTTTGTGGGCTATAGCCCACTTCATCGGATGCGTAGAATGGAACATATAGTAAGGAGATATATTTATACATACAGAGAACGTGAAAAGGTGGAGTAAGAGGCTAATTAATTAAGATGAGCTATTATCAGCAGGAGTAAAAAACATTGGCCAAACCGGACAGTCTCTACACAAAAGAATAAATGGACACAAATCTGACATCAGGAATCATAACTTTCAAAAACTGGTAGGAGAACACTTCAGCCTCTCTGGCCACTCAGTAACAGACTTAAAGGTGGCAATTTTGCAACAGAAAAGCTTCAAAAACAGACTCCAGCAAGAAACTGCTGAGCTTGAATTAATATGCAAATTAGATACTATTAACTTGGCTTTGAATAGAGGCTGGGAGTGGCTGGGTCATTACCCATATTGAATCTATTTTCCCATGTTAAGTATCCTCACATCTTCTTGTCAACTGTCTAAATGGGCCATCTTGATTATCACTACAAAAGTTTTTCCTCCCGCTGGTAATAGCTCATCTTAATTAATTAGCCTCTTACTCCACCTTTTCATGTTCTCTGTGTGTATATGTATATGTGTGTGTATATATATATATAATCTTCTTACTTTATGTTCCATTCTATGCATCCGATGAAGTGGGCTATAGCCTATGAAAGCTTATGCTCTAATAAATTGGTTAGTCTCTAAGGTGCCACAAGTACTCCTGTTCTTTTTGCGGATACAGACTAACATGGCTGCTATTCTGAAACATGTGTGAGAAATATCACTGGAAGCAGGGCCTCGGAAAATCTTCTCATAAGCTGTATGTTACTGTACATTAGTCACCGATAGTCTAGAGCATGGAAGCTGCTGAGGCCACAAACCATTTAAAACACCACAGCAAACATAAAAGACATGTATCTTACTAAATACCGCCATTGCTTTCCTAATAATGCTGGAACTGGCAAAGCTTGGCATTAGATAGGCTCAGCTTGACAATGGGACATGACATTGTTTCCCAGGGACATTGTGCATACTAAATGGGGATAAAAGGCAAAGACAAACAGCTGTTTTATCACTGTTGGTAGAAACCAACATAAAATATTAGTATTTGAGTGGTTAAGGAAGTTAAAGAGAGCTCTTTAAGGAAGGACAGTCAGGAATACTTTCCGGTCCCAGATGCTATCCAGTTCATCCTGTATGTGGTAGAAAAGACCTACCAGTACATTTCTTCTATGACATTAACAGGATGAAACCGATGGCTCTGTCTTGCTCTTTTGAAAAAGTCCACACTAACTCCAGTGCTGTTGAGCGAACATGTGTTGTTTGGGGAAAGGGATAGGATCAGCTATGTGAATGGAACACGTTTGCAGAAGACCTGGGCTAGTTGTCCTGCATGTGACACCATTGCTTAGCGCAAACAAGTTATTCTACAGATTCGAGGGCTCCGTGGCGCTCCTGGAAAGAAGTAATTAAGGAAGTGAGTGAGAGAGAAGGAAAATAATGCAAGTGTTTTGTTGCAAAAGTCTAGGGTCAGCTCCTCAGCTGGGGTAATGCAGCAAACTCTGTTATCGTCACTGGAGTTTTGTCAGTTTACACCAGCTGGGATCTGGCTCACGGAGTTTAGGTAGGTCCTGCTATGGCTATTCTCTAGGTCTGAGCAAAGGGACAGAACTTGCACCCTTTTGCAGTAGAATGGAGAGGGCGTCTCCAGTCCGGGTAAAAAGGCAAGAAGGAAATGGTAGGGTGGAAGCTGTTAGCCAGTTGCTTTTTCACTTGGGATGCAAAAGGTATTTTTAACCCTTTGCACCTTGATGAACAATATCTCTTTCTTGTACCCATACATGTTTATTTCTGAGCTTTCTGTGCAAGGATGTCAGCCAAGTAAAACAGATGGAGAACAAAGCCTCCCTGGGATGGATTTGTCGACTTTGTAGGCTAAACAAAATCATAGTCCCAGTCTCAAGAAGGAATTTGGCCCTGGGACATGATGCCATCATACCTTTCAAATACGTAACCGCTCCATTTATGTTGTTCAAAATGTTCTTAGGAGAACATCAAACTTGGCTTGTGCAAGATATCTTTTCTGTTTTAAAGTGCATTGTGCATATTTTTGGCAGGCATCACATTTCTCATTACTGGTGGTTGTAGGTGCAATCTCAACAATTGTACGCTTGCAGTTTATGCATGGAGTTGTACGTGTAAATGGGACACACTCCTTTGAAATTCTGGAGCTGAATGTCCATAGCTGTAAAGTTAATAGGGACAACCTGATGAACTGTTAAATGCATCAATGGCATACTGAGGGACTTGCAGTGTAATTTTGCAGTTAATTGACATACAGTGCCTTTATTTTAAGGCACCACCACTGTCAGTTGTAGAAGTAGCTGAATGTCGTATATCACTTTTAGTTAAGGCACAAATTGCTGTAATTGGGTACTTTATAAAGATGATAGGATTTCATTAGTAATTACTGCACTCAAGGGCCAGATCCATACCTGGTATAAATTCCATTACTTCCATAGAGCGTTTTAGCTAAAGCTAGAAAATAGCTTCAAAAACATTTTTTCCACTACATGCATCTGATGAAGTGAGCTTTAGCCCACGAAAGCTTATGCTCAAATAAATTTGTTAGTCTGTAAGGTGCCACAAGTCCTCCTTGTTCTTTCTTCAAAAACATTGTCCCTTTAGTGTGGGGTTAGTTACTGAATCACATAAGAGAGCCCGTGAAGCTGATATGGCAAATCACACATTATCAGCCATCTCTGTGCCCCCAGAGCTATTTTACAGCTACTATTCTCTATAAAAATTGGTGATAGTAGACTCTAGTCTCCTCTCGCACCGTGGTGTGAATCTGGGGTAACTCTACTGAAGTCAGTGGAATGATGCTGGTATAAAACAGTTGTAAGGAAAATCAGCCCACTGGGATAACAGAGGTCACTGCAACCAAGTGGCTGGGTGTGTCCGCTCAAAGCAGCTCATTTGCCAGAGAACAGAGTTCAGCAAAACACCTGATGTGGTAAGGGCATAAATCTCACTTCCCGGGAGTAACGCCGTACTGTTCAGAGAGGCGCTGGTTTGTAAATGCATATCTTTAACTGTGACATCCTCTTTGACAGTATATTCTCCTCCCTCATTCTAAGTGTATTTTGAGCCAAGGATGTTTTGTCTGTTGGTGTTTGAATGCCAAAATTGGGCTTAGCATATCCCCAAAGCAATACCAGTGAGAACATGCCCAGTGTACATAGCATGTGCTCTTGTTTGTAGTGGGTGGGTGGGAGGGGGAAAGAGAATTACCAGGGAGGGAACATACCCAGCACCAATGCTGGCCCTGCCACACATGTTTGGGCCTGATATTTCCAGAGGACAGTAGTTTTGTAAATAACTCCCTTAACTTAGGCTGAGGTGAGCTCTGTGGGTTTGGGGGGGGGGTCCCCACATGTGCTTCGTTTTATGTATTGTAAATTCCTAGGAAAGGGAAGTGTCAGATCATCATCTGTCTTTGTAACTGACCCATCCGTAGCTGTACGGTCTATGCTGTAGAGATGTGAGAATAGTGTCAGTTGTTTTGGCTGCACCATATGTATTTGCTTCACTGGAAAAATCTGAAATCCAATAAAAATGGCTGAAATGTCTTTGAACTTTTCTCTCTGGAGGGTGGTGGTTTTGCTTTCCCTGCCGGTGGAAGTACTGAAGAGTAAAACGCCCATTTGAAACTGGTCAGACCTCCTCAACTGGATTATTGTGCACAACATGGGTCCCCCGTGTTCAAGAAAGATGAAGGCACCAGACCAGGTGCAGGAAAGGGCTGCTAGGGTGATCATAGAATATCAGGGTTGGAAGGGACCTCAGGAGGTCATCTAGTCCAATCCCCTGCTCAAAGCAGGACAAATCCCCGACTAAATCATCCCAGCCAGGGCTTTGTCAAGCCTGACCTTAAAAACTTCTAAGGAAGGAGATTCCACCACCTCCCTAGGTAACGCATTCCAGTGTTTCACCACCCTCCTAGTGAAAAAGTTTTTCCTAATATCCAACCTAAATCTCCCCCACTGCAACTTGAGACCATTACTCCTTGTTCCGTCATCTGCTACCACTGAGAACAGTCTAGAGCCATCCTCTTTGGAACCCCCTTTCAGGTAGTTGAAAGCAGCCATCAAATCCCCCCTCATTCTTCTCTTCCGCAGACTAAACAATCCCAGTTCCCTCAGCCTCTCCTCATAAGTCATGTGTTCCAGTCCCCTAATCATTTTTGTTGCCCTCCGCTGGACTCTTTCCAATTTTTCCACATCCTTCCTGTAGTGCGGGGCCCAAAACTGGACACAGTACTCCAGATGAGGCCTCACCAATGTCAAATAGAGGGGAACGATCACGTCCCTCCATCTGCTGGCAATGTCCCCACTTATACATCCCAAAATGCCATTGGCCTTCTTGGCAACAAGGGCACACTGTTGACTCCTATCCAGCTTCTCGTCCACTGTAACCCCTAGGTCCTTTTCTCCAGAACAGCTGCCGAGCCATTCGGTCCCTAGTCTGTAGCGGTGCATGGGATTCTTCCGTCCTAAGTGCAGGACTCTGCACTTGTCCTTGTTGAACCTCATCAGATTTCTTTTGGTCCAATCCTCTAATTTTGTCTAGGGCCCTCTGTATGCTATCCCTACCCTCCAGCGTATCTACCTCTCCTCCCAGTTTAGTGTCATCTGCAAACTTGCTGAGGGTACAATCCACACCATCCTCCAGATCATTAATGAAGATATTGAACAAAACCAGCCCCAGGACTGAAGCTTGGGGCACTCCACTTGATCCCGGCTGCCAACTAGACATGGAGCCATTGATCGCTACCCGTTGAGCCCGACAATCTAGCCAACTTTCTATGCACCTTATAGTCCATTCATCCAGCCCATACTTCTTTAACTTGCTGACAAGAATACTGTGGGAGACCATGTCAAAAGCTTTGCTAAAGTCAAGGAATAACACGTCCACTGCTTTCCCCTTATCCACAGAGCCAGTTATCTCATCATAGAAGGCAACTAGATTAGTCAGGCATGACTTGCCCTTGGTGAATCCATGCTGACTGTTCCTGATCACTTTCCTCTCCTCTAAGTGCTTCAGAATTGATTCCTTGACAACCTGTTCCATGATTTTTCCAGGGACTGAGGTGAGGCTGACTGGCCTGTAGTTCCCAGGATCCTCCTCCTTCCCTTTTTTAAAGATGGGCACTACATTAGCCTTTTTCCAGTCGTCTGGGACCTCCCCCGATCGCCATGAGTTTTCAAAGATAATGGCCAATGGCTCTGCAATCACATCCGCCAACTCCTTTAGCACTCTCTGATGCAGCGCATCCGGCCCCATGGACTTGTGCTCGTCCAGCTTTTCTAAATAGTTCCGAACCACTTCTTTCTCCACAGAGGGCTGGTCACCTCCTCCCCATGCTGTGCTGCCCAGTGCAGCAGTCTGGGAGCTGACCTTGTTCGTGAAGACAGAGGCAAAAAAAGCATTGAGTATATTAGCTTTTTCCACATCCTCTGTCACTAGGTTGCCTCCCTCATTCAGTAAGAGGCCCACACTTTCCTTGACTTTCTTCTTGTTGCTAACATACCTGAAGAAACCCTTCTTGTTACTCTTAACATCTCTTGCTAGCTGCAACTCCAGGTGTGATTTGGCCTTCCTGATTTCACTCCTGCATGCCCAAGCAATATTTTTATACTCTTCCCTGGTCACTTGTCCAGTCTTCCACTTCTTGTAATCTTCTTTTTTGTGTTTAATATCAGCAAGGATTTCACTGTTAAGCCAAGCTGGTCGCCTGCCATATTTACTATTCTTTCTACACAGCGGGATGGTTTGTCCCTGTAACCTCAATAAGGATTCTTTAAAATACAGCCAGCTCTCCTGGACTCCCTTCTCCCTCATGTTATTCTCCCAGGGGATCCTGCCCAGCAGTTCCCTGAGGGAGTCAAAGTCTGCTTTTCTGAAGTCCAGGGTCCGTATTCTGCTGCTCTCCTTTCTTCCCTGTGTCAGGATCCTGAACTCGACCATCTCATGGTCGCTGCGTCCCAGGTTCCCATCCCATCCAATGGAGAACTGATCCTCGGAGAGGAGACTGAAAAATGCTTGGCTTGTTCGGTCTAGCAAAATGTGGGCTGAGAGGTGGTCAGATTACCTGCCAATGTATTTAGAGAGTAAACACCAATGAGGGAGAAGAGCTATTTAAGAGAACGGACACTCTTGCAGAAGATGTCACAGACCAGGCATTGATTTAGGCTGAAAATGAGTAGAAGGCTTCTAGGCATCAGAGGAGTGAAGCTAGGAGGAGTGAGGACAACCAACCAACCAAACTAGTTGTAAGATAAGATCCTGACACATTTACAAATGGAATGCTATGACAAGATTTCAGGGATGGTGGGGGCTCAGTGGCCCACGGGGCTCCTTTTTGGTCCTATATTTTATGTTCCCAAATCTTATGCTGCAGCAGTCAGGAAGGAATCCCGCTGCCCAATATATTGTTCTGTATACCTCTCCTGTCACCTTCCTCTGAAGCATCAGAGATAGCGACAGCTAGAGGAGTGGATAGGACACGATGGACCAGCTTGATTAAAGCTGGAATGCATTTTTGGACCATGTCCACACGTTTGCATATGGAATTAGTAGGGGAAGGGATCACCGCAATTGACACTAATTATAGTTCAGTTCCACCCTTTATCCTGCTCTTGGCTGAGTTGGTGTAGATGCAAAGGGTGGAGAGACTTAGGAGGAAGATGACTGCTGTGATATGGACAGCAAACTATGGGGTGGACTATACATGGAGAACACTAGCTACAAAGAGTCAAATCCTAAGTCTCCAACTGCTTTTGTACAGGCCTTCCAGAGGCCTCATTTCACCAACCAGGAGTACTGGGGGGCTCCTGGTAATTCTTCTTTCATATTAGATGAGCAAGCTGCACCCTCACTTTGTAAGCCCCATACTTTATATATCTTTAATGGCCAGAATTTCAGATGTGCTGAGCACAAGTAGCTCCTCCAAAGTCAGTACTCAGGACCTCTGAAGCAAAAGACTAAACTGGGAATGTGACGGGTTGGGTCCCAGAGACCCCCTTGGGACTACCACCTGATGTGCTGAGACTACCTCTAAGCCCGTTTTCCCTGGCAGCTTGGGACTTCAGTACCCTGCCTCGTTGAACCACACACTCTAGCCTGCTACAAACAGCCCCAGGTCTGAACCACGTCCCCCAAAAACTGCAGGCTTAACTGAAAACACCCAGATACCCAGTTCTGACTGGGGTCCAATCCCCAAATAAATCCATTTTACTCTGTATAAAGCTTATACAGGGTAATCTCATAAATTGTTCGCCCTCTATAACACTGATAGAGATATGCACAGCTGTTTGCTCCCACAGGAATTAATTACTTGCTCTGGATTAATTAATAAGTAAAAAGTGATTTTATTAAATATAAAAAGTAGGATTTAAGTGGTGCCAAGTAATTAAATATAAAAAGTAGTATTCCAAGTGGTTCTAGACAGAACGAAGTAAGTTACCAAGCAAAATAAAATAAAATAAAACATGCAAGTCTAAGCCTAATACAGTAGGAAACTAAATGCAGGTAAATCTCACCCTCAGAGATGTTCCAATCAGCTTCTTTTACAGACTAGACTCCTTCCTAATCTGGGTCCAGCAATCACTAACACCCCCGTAGTTACTGTCCTTTGTTCCAGTTTCTTTCAGGCATCTCTTTGGGGTGGAGCAGCTGAAGACAAAATGGAGGGGCTTTCAGGGCCTTTTATATCCTCTCTCCTGTGCAACATCACAGCCACAAGATGGGGGTCTCTAGCCACCTGGGCAAGTCACATGTCTACGAATGATTCAGCTTTTTGCAGGCTGACGCCATTGTTTACATGTTAGTTTGAACGTTCCCAGGAAAGCTCAGATGTGGATTGGCATCTCCCAAAGTCCATTGTTAGTTAAGTACTCCCAATTACTTGAATAACCCCTTCACACTATGTTGATCAAATCTGTCTTATGTGCTTCCTACAGCAAACACTTTGAATACAAGCATAGAGCCAACGCGCATAACTTCAGATATAAAAATGATACATGCATACAAATAGGATGAATATATTCAGTAGATCATAACCTTTGCAAAGATATATTACATGGCATATCTAGCATAAAACATATTCCAGTTATGTCATCTTTACGCTCATAAGCATATTTCTATAAAGCATTATGGGGTGCAATGTCACAGGGAAGACTATTGATGTTCTCAGTTTCAGCTGGGTTCAGTTCCTCACAATGTGTATGTGCAATATTTAGCCAGTCAAACACGGCTTATCCGGTTACATTCCTCACCACACAGAGCCCACAAAGAATCAGACAGGTAGCAGGTTGGTATCCACAAAGTTCATTCTTCAGTTATTGCATTTAATAGGGTCTGATCCTGCATTGAGTCATACATGAATAGATTTAAGGCCAGAAGTGACCATTAGAACACTGTGTCCTCCTGCATATCACAGGACATTACATTTCACCCACTTACACCTGCATTAAACTCAATAACTTATGTTTGGCTACAGCATAACTTGTGGCTGGCCAAAGTATAGCTTTCAGAAAGGCAGCCAGTCCCTTGGTAGTTTGTTCCAATAGTTAATCACACAGTTAAATATTTGTGCTTAATTTCTAAATTGAATTTGTCTGACTGACTTCCAACTATTGGTCCTTGTTCTGGCTTTCTCCGCTGGATTACAGAGCCCTGTCCTAGGCTGTATTTTCTCTCCTTGAAGATACTAGATATGGTCATCAAGTGACCTCACTCATCTTTTTGATCAGCTAAATAGATTGAGCACTTGGGCTCTCACCGACAGGCATGTTCTCCAGACCTTAAATCATTTTTGTGACTCTCTTCTGCACACTCAAATTTTCCAACATCCTTTCCCAAGCATGAACACCAGCCCTGGACATGTCTCCCTAAAGCCAGCCACAGAGGTAACATCACGTCCTTAGTTCTGTTCACTCCTCCCCTATTCATACAGCCCAGGATCACATTAGCCCTTTTTGCCACAGCATCATCCTGGGAGCTTATCCACAATTGACCCCTAAATCCTTTCAGAATCCCTGCTTTCCAGGATACAGCCCCCACTCCAGTCTATAGGTATGGCCTATATTCTCTCTAACTTTTCATTTGGCTCCATTAAAATCTGTTTTGTTTGGGCTAATCACTGAGCCTAGGAGGGAGTGAGAAAAGGAGAACAGATGTACTGTGATAAGAAATGGTTAGGGTTGGCATCTTTTGGAATTAGCTCTTCCTTGCTCATCTGACTCAGTGACACCACCTGCTTGTCAAGACATGACTATCTGAAATGAACGTGCAAGTGCGATCAAATGATGTAAGAGATGAAGAGTCCTCAATTTCAGTTGGTCCCTAGAGAAACCAGAGGCTCTCCTTCAGGGAGCAGAGGGGTAATCGGGCTGACGTGACTGCAGCTTGGGAACCTGCAGCCGCACGTCTTCTGCGGTGCGAGGCCCTGAGTGCGACACAGCTGCAGGCCTGCACATGGCACACGATTCTAGGAGTTAAAGCCCCCGTTCCTCTCTCTGCCATCCCCAGCCTTGGTTTGGGTCCTCTGAATGGCTAACAAGCAGACATGGGATCTCTCCTGTGCTAATAAAATGTACTTAGTTAAGCCCACATGAAATTCACCTATGGGAACGGCCATCAGACAGCTCCCTACCTTACTCTGGGGCTTGGTACCAACCTGTAGCTGCTTTATGCCACACCGCTGGCCATAAGCTACCCTGAATGGCACCAAAGATGCCATTGGTGTGGAGGGTGCAGGATGGTAACAAAACATGAAGGAGAAAAAAAAATACCCCTTAGCCTGAATGGCTCTCTGGACTGAAGCCTGGGGCTAGCAGCACATGGAAGCCACTAAGAGCAGGGCAGGGGTAGGGGGGAGAGGGAGGGAGGGATGCTGCCCTTTGGAAATACACGTACCTACTCTATGAGCCATAGTGAAACTTGGCTGCAGTTAAGCTGCTGGCACTGAATGTCTAGTTCGTTAGGGGCTGCAGGACACCACTGGGTTTTACAGGACCATCGTAAGGGATAGGAATCATCTCGTCTCTGCCATCACCCAGTTTCTAAGGACGTCACTTCATGAGTTCAGTTAACACAAAGCTAGGCCAGTGCAAACTTCCTGTAGGTCAGGTACCTGCTTCTACCCTGCGCATTCCAGCACCGCTAAGCCCGGCTGATGATTCATCATAGAAATGTATCCTCATGCAGTACTAGCGTGCCAGGCACAGCCAAGCTATTCTTGGATGGATTGTTACATTGGTAATTACATGCCTGTCACCTGAGGTACTTTCGGAGTCGTTACTGGGTATGTGAAACTGTGTGTGTCCGTCGTGCAGGCACGAGGGCAGGAAGTATATGTACACAAGGTGCATGCGCCCAGTGCAGTGGGGGAGGATAGCAAGATAAAATGAGGGAAGGAAGTTTTTAAATGTGTCCATTGTATACAGGCAATGCCCCTGGACTCAGTAATACCACGGCAATTGGAATGCACCATTGAAGGGCACCTGCGCTATACTGTGGTGTATGCTCATACACAGAGGAAGCTATCGCCCTCCCTCTGGGCACGCCCAGACTGCTGTCTTTGGTGCCTATCCCACTGGGCTCCATGGGCTTTGAGCCTCCAGAGTCTGAATAGAGTCGAGGCCGTGCCCCCTCTGGGGTCTCTAGGCATGCCCTTGAGGTGCAGCTCCTTTGTCTAGCACCCCTTTCTTAGAGTTGAGACCCCCACCATCCAACTGCCCAGCCCTGACCACTCAGGCTCCTTCACAACTTAAGCACCTCCTCAGCCAGAATTCCAGCAACATGGGTGCTCTGGGTCTATAATTCCCCTCTCCCTTGCATGTGATGGGAGCTGCACAAAACACAGAATTCTGCACAAGCTGTAAACAAGTTATTCTTTATTTAGTTAGTATGAGAAAGACACAGAGTGAGACAAAATTGCAAACACCATACACATTTCCTTTCCTCATCACTCTGCCCAAGCCCAAAGAAATCTCCAGAACCCTCTGGGGTGTCCAAGATCCTTCTCCTCCAGCTCATGGCTTCTCTTCAGGATTATGGAGTCATAGAATCATAGAAGATTAGGGCTGGAAGAGACCTCAGGAGGTCATCTAGCCCAACCCCCTGCTCAAAGCAGGAACAATCCCCAACTAAATCATCCCAGCCAGGCCTTTGTCAAGCCAGGCCTTAAAAACCTCTAAGGATGGAGAGTCCACCACCTCCCTAGGTAACCCATTCCAGTGCTTCACTACCTCCTAGTGAAATAGTTTTTCTTAACATCCAACCTAGACCTCCCCCATTGCACCTTGAGACCATTGCTCCTTGTTCTGTCATCTGCCACCACTGAGAACAGCCGAGCTCCATCCTCTTTGGACCCCCCCTTCAGATAGTTGAAGGCTGCTATCAAATCCCCCCTCACTCTTCTCTTCTGCAGACTAAATAAGCCCAGTTCCCTCAGCCTCCCCTCATAAGTCATGTGCCCCAGCCCCCAATCATTTTCATTGCCCTCCACTGGCGTCTCTTCAATTTGTCCACATCCTTTCTGTAGTGGGAGGCCTAAAACTGGATGCAATACTCCAGGTGTGGTTTCATCAGTGTTGAATAGAGGGGAATAATCACATCCCTCAACCTGCTGGCAATGCTCCTATTAATACTGCCCAATATGCCATTATCCTTCTTGGCAACAAGGGCACACTGCTGACTCATATCCCGCTTCCCATCCACTGTAATCCCCAGGTCCTTTTCTGCAGAACTGCTGCTTAGCCATTCGGTCCCTAGTCTGTAGCGGTGCGTTGGATTCTTCCATCCTAAGTGCAGGACTCTGCACTTGTCCTTTTTGGACCTTATCAGATTTCTTTTGGCTCAATCCTCTAATTTGTCTAGGTCACTCTGGACCCTAACCCTCCCCTCCCCACGTAGCTACCTCTCCCCTCAGCTTAATGGCATCTACGAACTTGCTGAGGGTGCAATCCATCCCATCCTCCAGATCATTGATAAAGATGTTGAACCCTGGGGCACTCCGCTTGATTCCGGCTGCCAACTAGACATTGAGCCGTTGATCTCTATCCTTTGAGCCCGCTGATCTAGCCAGCTTTCTATCCATTCATCCAATCCATACTTTTTTAACTTGCTGGCAAGAATACTGTGGGAGACTGTCTCAAAAGCTTTTGCTAAAGTCAAGATATAGGAGATTCTTCTTAAAGGAAGCGCCCATTCCTGACCACTCCTCTACCCCACTGTCCTTCTCAGTCTAGCTTGGGTGTTGGTAACACAGTGGAAGGCTGATGTGGGGGAGTTCACCTGCACATTGGTCACAGGAGTGCTAATTCATTGGGGATGTCTCACGTGTTCTCTTGCAGATGTTCTCCCTGCACTACTCCTTTGCTATGAGCCCACAGCAGGGTAAACCCACAGCAGAGCTTTGCTCTCACTTGGTCAGGCTTTCTGCACAGAAATGCTGTCTTGTTCACAACTGTGGAAGCAGCAATGAATGGCCAGAGGCAGGTCGGACGTCCCTCGCTGGTCAGCCAGACACTGACACTCACACTTTCCCCTTGTGAACAGGCTGCTGTGTCAAACTTTTTAATACACGTCGTACCCCAAGGTGAAATACCCCAAGATGCTTCAGATACTAATGTGTCTCTCCTGCTGCAGGTCATCTAGCGTTTCCTTGCCCTTGGCTGTTCCTGCAATTAAATAGGACCCCTCGCTATAAAAGCACACCCCTCTCTCCTGCCCAAAGCTTCCTGCCTCTTGCTCTATGAGTCCCTTGCATTTATAGGGCCTGCCACCAACCACCAGTTTCTTCATTCTGCTGTTTGGAAAATGGAGAGTGGGACTCCTGAAGAGAAACTGGTTTCTCTGGGTTTCAGCCAAGCCATTGCCCCCAAGTGCTTCCACCTGACAGCAGGATCATTAACGACCCAGCAACATACAGCTACAGCCCTGGGCCTCCACAGTGCCACAATTTCATGTTCAGAATTCCATCCGGAGTTAAATGGTACAGAGAGGTTAAGGCCAGAAGGGGCCTCCAGCTCATCCCTAGCTTCTCAGCTGCATGAACAGAACATTCATGTTCCAGGCCAAGCACTCCAAAAAACAGTTAGGAGCTGCCAGAATTAAAGGCCGCTCACGTCAGTGCCCAGCCCAGCCTCACCAGCTCCTCATACCAGCGATTTTCAGGCAGCAACTGGCAAATTTCAAGGCCCTGCTCCACAGTGTGGTGTCACTCAAACCTCTCAACTAAATGGTGCTGAGAATTGTTTTAACATGAACAAGAGCCTACTTGTCTTCCAGCTTCATGTGAACAAACAGCTGGACTGTTTCTGCAAAGTTTTCCCAAGACCTTCAACCTGAGGAAGACACCCACGTGGACACACTTTTGACAGGTCACAGTAATACACATGGGGAACCCACCATAAAATTCACACGGTTCCAAAACACAGCAGGGAGGAATGAGACCCAGCAAACCGCCCCATGAAAGACATTGCCCAGCTATCAGATGCTAATACACTGTAGTCTACCAGACCAGGCCCTATGTGAGCTGGAAGCTCATGCCTCCATATCGCATTCCCGGGGCTCTGAGATGCAGAGGGTCTTCTGCGGGAACAAAGTGTTTGATGAACTTGGGGAGAAAAAAATAAATCTCTTGTCCTGCACATTCTACTCAATCCAGCTGCTGCGTATGTCCCTTTGGACCCAGCATGTACCTGGCTCAGCTAGAGCTGTAAACCCATAACTGCTTTTGGGGTCAAAGCACCTGCAGCCAAGCAGAACAGATGAGCCTCAGAAAAAAGCTGAGGGGGAACTGAACATTTTACAGCACTGACCGGCTGAAGTCCTCTTTGCGATGTAAACAGGGATTGTGCTGGGATTTAAAAACAACTTGTTGACAAGTAGATTAAGGCAGCAGATCTGGCATTGATTAGCGCAAGGGCAAGTGGGCCAGCTTCCTTTGGGAGCACTCAGGTGCGAGTCATCAAATTCTTACAGGCTGACATTGACCAATAACCCTGGAGAGACTCATACTTAAACACACAGCGGAGTAAATCTCCATGAGCATGCTCAGCTGCTACAGTGTAAGGTGGGGAGAAGCAATCAGGGAGGGGAAAGGCAGGTGCTGGGTGAGGTGAAAGGGACGCCTAGCTGGATTAGACATGGAGATTAACAGCCTCTGGGGGGTCTGTTACTGATCTGACTCCAAGCCCACAATGAGAGCAGATCGAAAGGATACCCAGCAACTTCTGGTTTGTACAAAAGGTCCTTAAACTTTAGTGAGTTTCTTAAGCCTGCTCTTCACAAAGCAGCCAAGCAGGATCGCATTAGAGGCTGAATGCGGAGCGTGTACGTGCACACAAGCATAAACACAGTATACACTGAGAATCTGTGTGCATGCACGCCTAGGGCATACGGACTGCGTGCACATGCGCACACACCTATTCATATCCCCACACATGGTAGATGTTGGGTAGATATGCACACACCCTCTAACACACAGTATATACTAACCAGGTATGCTCACACAAAGGGTGTGAACAAAGGGCATGCATCCACATACGCTGTGTGTACGCGCACACCACCAGATCCTCAGCTGGTGTAACTGTGTGCTGCTCCATTGAAGTCCGTTTATACCAGCTGAGGATCTGGACAGAAATTATATACAGAGCAAACCTGTACAAACAGTACACACAGAACTGGTATTCTCAGCCACCCTCACACTTAATACCAAATAGCGTGACTTCCCTTCCTCAGTATCAAACATTATTACAACCTCTATAACCCTGACTCAGCCATATTGTGAGATTACTGTGCTCCAGGGGCAGCCAACCTGTGCAAATGAAGCTGTAAGAGGAAATGGTCCTACAGCTGTTTCTGATAACAACCTGCAGTATCAACCTCCCCCCGCGCCCCAGCTCCATGTTCTTAAAAAAACCAACACACACCTGGCTTAAAAAGCGATTGAATTTGGGATTCTTTTTACTAAAGGTTTGAGCCTTTAGGGTGCATTTGGGTCAATCTTTGCTCTGCAATGTTTGTTATTTAAACTGAAAGCTGAGCATCTCATCTAATCATGTATCAGAGGGGGAGCCGTGTTAGTCTGGAGCTGTAAAAGTGGCAAAGAGTCCTGTGGCACCTTATAGACTAACAGACGTATCAAAGCATAAGCTTTCACCCATGAAAGCTTATGCTCCAATACGTCTGTTAGTCTTTAAGGTGCCACAGGACTCTTTGCCGCTCATATAATCACAGGACTCCAGGAACTGGGGCTTTAAGGCAGACACCAAATAGCATGACACTCTGACTGGCTGGTGACGCTGCAGCTCAAAGGAGGAAGGGGCGGTCCCTCGACACTGGCAGATCATGTTGGGACTATGAAAGCACCACAGGCATGTCCTGGCGCTGGATCGGGCGTGACAGCAGCCGGAGGGCTTCATGAGCAGAGAACGTGGTGGTAGCAGGCGTTAAACAACAAGCAGGTCTTGCAGTCCGCAGCCTCTGCAAGCCGCAGGCATGAGCCAGGCTTACTGCAGGGCCTACAGGGCATCTACAGCATTTCACAGTTGTCAGTCAGCTCAACAGGCCTCTTTTGCCATAAAACGTTGGCATGTCCGCAACGCGTCTCAGCAGGGAAAGACAAGAGGCCTGGCTCGCTACTGCCGTTGCACCTTGTGGATTCATTTACACGTGTGCAAACGGAGAGCAAAGCTTGTTATAATGCTACGGGGTCAGAATGGCAGCGTGCTTCATCCACTCTGCATTTGTGTGCATGATGACTCCAAAAAGCAGGGGGGGGGAGGGGGGAAGCAAGCTTTTGAAAAACCAAAACCACTGCAGGTTTTGTCCAAAAATTTGTAGAGTTTAGCTCCTTTTCCAAAAGGTAACCTGCCCCGACACTGAGGAACTCTCTTTCTTTAGTGGCTAGACCTTTATGAATGACCTCAAAGCTTTACACTAGCACTGGGCTAATTGACACGGGGCCTCCACTCAGGCAATAGAGGTTGCTGCTGTTAATCCAGCGGCCGAGGTTCGTCCACAGAAAACAAACCAGCCAATGGTGTCATTGCACAGAGCTTAGTGTAACACCAACAGAGCTGGCGAGTGGGATTGAACCTGGGACCTCCGGAGCTAAATGCATGAGCCTCTACAGCATGAGCCAAAAGCCACGTGGCTGTTAGCTAAGGCTGTAGCAGACGCATTAATCTCTCTCTCCAAGTGATCTCAGTGCCACTGGATGGGACAGAACACCACACCCAGGAGGTATGTGGGTTACATTAGCTGAACACATTCTTAGCCTATTTGGTTTGCATGTCTCGTTGCTTTCTTCTTTGAGGAAACCCTCTTGTTCCATCACAGGATACAAGTACTTCTGCTGTGGCATAGGAGTGATTTAGTTGGGGGTTGGTCCTGCTTTGAGCAGGGGGTTGGACTCGATGACCTCCTGAGGTCCCTTCCAACCCTGAGATTCTATGATTCTTATGGGCTTCAAGCAGGAGATCTGGGCCCAGGTTTCAGCAGGGCTGGAAAGAGCGTAAGACGAGATGACACCAGGAAGCAAAGGGCTACCCAAAAGTTTAAAGGTTATCTCAATCTCACCTCATTCCTATGTAGTACTTTTCATGCATAGACCTTGCAGTGCTTTACAAAGGAGGAAAGTATCATCCCCACTTTACATGAGGGGAAAGAAGCAGAGCAGTGAAGTCCCTGGCTCAGTATCACACAGCAGGGGAAACAGCAAAGCCAGGACTAGAACCCATGTTACTAGTGCCACAGCAGTGCTCCAACCAACCTCTCCTAAATGGCACTTGGTCATCTGATACTCGCTTTGTGGGAAGGGTCAGGCCAGTTTGCCTTTTCCTAGCAACGATTCCCCAACTCAAAAGTTATGTGGATGCAACCTCCTGCAGGCCTGGGGTGGCCAGCAGCCAGAGAGCTAAAGACAAGGCCAAGATGAACAGACTAGGTTGTTTACATTACTCAAAGCGATGACTCCATGATGCGATAAACCTGCCTGGGTGTGGCTATGTACCTAAAACTCGTCCAGCACAAGCTCTTGGATAGAATGCCAACATTCCTGCTGGGGTGAGCCATCATGAGAAAATGAGTCCAGAGAGCGCTCAGAGGCCTGCTGTACAGCAGAGACAAGGCTGCAAAGTGCGTCAGAACCCCACCTTCCTCTCTCTGAGCAGGAGGCAAACATGCTCATGAGAAAAAGGGAGGGTGACACACACACACACGGCCAGATTCTCAGCTGCCGTACATCAGCATAGCTCCACAGACTTCTGTGAGGATGCACCAGTTTACATCAATTAAAGCTCTGGGACAAGGAGCTCACCATATGTGTAACTGGGCAAACACATCAATTTCATTGGCGTGGAAATTGATAGGCCAATGGGGGTGTGGTTAGGGGACAGTCAGTTTCCTACAATGATGCTAACCAGTGGCACCCCAGGAACGTAACAATCCTTGTATGGCAGAGTTTTGGAGCAGTGGGAAGGAGAAACGTTCTCCAATGTTGCAGCAGGGATTTGTGCATCAGATTCCTAGACACACCTAGCGCTGGCTGAAACTCAGGATTTCTAGTTTGCAAGAAGTTTCAGCATTTCAAAATTTGGCTTCATTCTGATTCAGAGTGAAACCAAATTTTCAGTTTCTCATGCACCAGAAATTCTGAAAGTATTGTGTTTTGGAAACATCAGCACATGGTGTTTTCAAGAGGAAATTTTCTCTCTGGGATCAGACCAGTGATCTTGACGTTCGTGTCAGTTTCACCTCTGCGATTGCTGTGTTTTGTCAGAACATAAGAACGGCCAGACTTGATCAGACTAATGGCCCATCTAGCCCAGTATCCTGTCTGCCGACAGTGGCCAGTGCCAGGTGCCCCAGGGAATGAACAGGACAGGCCATCATCAAGTGATCCATCCCCTGTCGCCCATTCCCATTCAGAAGAGTTCTGACCATCTCCATGTACAACAGTACTTAACAGTGTTAAGCTCGCTCTCACCTCATGCTTTGCTGCCCTAGCCATCCTACCGCTGAGTGCATCATCATGGCAGTCGAACAGGAATCAGCACAAGTCGGTTGTGCTACCAGGAGCAAAGCCCCTCTGGAAAGTAACAGCTGCAAATCTCCCAGCACTTTACGCAGGTGGGAGATCATTTCCACCTTTGTTTAATGGGGGTGGAGGGGAGGCACCAAGAGGCGGCCAATACTATTCAGCAAGCTGGGAATGACACCCAAAGTCGGACTCCCAGTCTAGGGCCCCCATCTGTGCCTTCACTGGGGTGCTGCATTTTTACAGATCCCATTGCACAATAAGCAATTACAGTTCTGGTCTGGTGCCCATTGAACTTAATGGAAATCCTGTCACTGCCTTCAATAGGTCAGTCTTTTTGAGTGCCGGGCTTCAAACAGGGGCATTCCACTCTGTGCAAGACAGACATGTGCCAACACCCCCTGCAACGGTGGGAGCTGGGGGATGCTGCACTGTTGGGGATGCCATCACTCAGTGTTAGGCAAGACATTAAGCCCAGGGACTGACCATCATTCCCTGTCTGATTGAGCACGTTCGGAAGCAGTAGATGAGCTGTTGCTGAATGCATATATCAATGTATTCGATCGGGAAAGCTACCAACAGGCTCCCATCCCAGGCCCTGCTATGCAGCCCATTTGCCTTCTCATACAAATGTTCAATTGACTCTGCTCGTATTCAGTTCACGGAACAACAATATTTTCACCCAGATAAAACTCAACCTTTCTGAAGCCATTAGTTCTCTCCTACCATTCAGGATGAAAACGGTGCATCCCTGGCTGAGAACCAGTTGCACAGGAAAATTTCCCTAATCCAGAGGCTTCTCTGCTGGGAGGGATGGGGTTGTCCCAGAGCCTGCATGTTCCATCTCCAGGAGCTCAGCAGGGTCCCTCTAAAGCACAAAGTGAGTCTATGCTATTTTTAACTGCGAGTTTCAGCTCTCTGGCACTTGTTTTATTGCTTTGATTCGGGTTATGCTCCTAATGAGTTGGAACTCGCAGTGCAGCTTGGTGCTGAGACTGGCACTCCACGTTCTTCAGCTAAAGGGAAGAAAACGCCCTGCCCAGAAGAGCAAAGGGCTGGATGTAAACACGTTGGCTGTTACAAGGTGAAGTGCGATCTATTGTTTCATCCCGTCAGCTCCCTGCGTGAAACTTCCCATATAGGGTCAGATTTTCAGAAAAAGCCCATCTCCTGTTTAGACACACGCTGGATTTTCAGAATAGCTCAGTCCCCACCATAAAAATTTAAAAAAAATATGGCCACATCACAGTGGGAGCCGCTGGGTGCTGGGCATTTGGCAATCTGGCCCATGATGTCAGAGGCCACAATTTTCAAACACAGCTATCTAAAGTCAAGCTCCCGAAACCATGTTTCGGCACCTAAATAAAAATACAGCACAGCAACAACTCCCACTGACTTCAGGGGGAGCTGAGACATCTGAAAAATCAGGCCATTGGTTTAAGTGCTTAACTTTTAGGCTGCTGGGCCAAGTGAGTCGTTGTTTTGGGTGCTTCAGTGCCCAACATGAGACGCCGTAAAGGGACCCCTTTGTCAGAAAATGCTGAGCACCCCACCACTGGGAATCAGAGTCTTTCAAAGCAACTCACATTGAGTCCCCAAAGTCCACACTGACTTTTGAAAATCTTGGCCTTAGGTTTAAAATGTTTCCTAGACTATTATAAAGAGGATGCTCCCAGAGCCCCAGAGAACTCCATGTTTCCTATACACTCCTCATCCTAGAGACGTGAGGGACGGGGCTCTGAGCTGCCGCCAAACTGAAAGGAGATCAGAGGGGTTTTTACTGCCGCCAATGGAGTCAGCCTGTTTCTGGATCACACCTGCCACAAACCGCCTTTTACCCATCATGCAATTTAACGTGCTCCTGAAGAGCGTAACAACGATTGTCAGTCACACGCATTTGCAGAGCCCAGACTAGACCCGGATTTTCAGTTGCCACTATCACCTGAGCAAAATGAACACATTTTCAGCGGATACAGCTGGCTGGTCCCTAACACCCATGGGAGTTAAGCACAGCTGAAAATCCCACTAGGCAACTCTCTGCATCTTTAAGCACCTAACTACCTTTAAAAAAAAAAATCTGGCCCCTGATGTGCTAGTCTGTAAAATGAGGGTAATGTTTTACTATACCACACAGGGGGGCTACGAGTGTAAATCAAGATGCATTTGTGAGGTGCTCATATACTCCAGTGCCAGGAACAGACTTGTCACAGGTTCATACATACAGGTGCTAGGGCCCAGAGGCGTTACTGCAATACGAATAAATATGATGTGAATACCTAGATAGTTTATTGTGTAAGCTCTTTGGTGTAGGGCCTCCAGGGACTCCTATGGGAGTAAGATGCCTTAATACCTTTGAGGATTTCAGCCCGTGTCTATGAAGTGCCGAGCATATATATTAATAAAACCCAGCCCTCCAATTATGCACACAGGGAACAAACTTCTGCCACGGGACATCTCTGGGACCTGATTTTCCTTTGATAACCTCACCCTTGTACATGTGAGGAAAGACCAATGGAATTCTAAGAGAGGCCTTTTCCCGCAGCTCAGTGGAATCCTGACATCCGAGTAGAACAAGTTGCGGACCAAAGAACTGGGTGAAGCCAGCTTGGGAAGATCTGATGGTCCTGTAACATGGTAGTGTTACCAATTCTTATACTTTTATTGAAAGTCCTGTGGTATTTGGTGTTTCTCTTTTAAAAAGTGTGAGCACCTGGAGTCATGTGATTAGAAAAATAACCAAGATTCTGAATATAAAGTACATTTCTACCCCTCCTGGCTGCAGAGAGAAGCTTAAAATGTGAAGTTCAAAAGCTAAGAAGCCAGCAGGCAAATAAAAATATCCCCCAATTTATCATTTTTAAAAATCTTATGTTTTTTGGAGGACTAGATAACACTGCATTGTGGATAGGCAGACTCCAAAAGCTGGGCCCATAACCTGGTTCATTTTGCCCCTAGGATGACCAGGCCTGGCTGTTACTAGGGTTACCTTGAGCTATGGGTGAGGCAGGTAGGCTGGAAACAGGACCATGATCACAGAAACCCGTGTGAGCAATGGAGATTACTTCATGGGACTTCTCATCCCTGGGACAGGACTGATCATGGGGGTGTCACCGTAAAAAGCTGCTACAAAGACCCAGGAAAGAGTGATCCTTGACCCAGTGTTGATTCTGTTAACAGCTCTGTCGTGTCTGTCCATGGATAACACAGCCTCCTCCAAGGGCTGAGAGAAACACTGGATCCTGCTGGATCCACCACTCTACACAGGGTGGGTTGGCTCTTCAAGCCAATAGGACCATGATTCTGAAGTGAGTGGCTTCCAGAACCATCTGTGTACGCGCACACATGAATGCACTAGAAAACAAACTCCAGATCACAGCATCCTCCTCAAAATCTGGAGAGCAGAGAGCCCTAAGTGTTTAAATGTGATCACCCTGGGGACAGTTTCAAGGGCACAAGAGGCAGTGAGGAAATCGGTTCCCACTGGAGGAAAAAATGGGCGTTAGACACTTCTCCCATTTGTACTTGGATGGGTTGTGGGGGGGACCACACCCTGCAGACATACAAGAGTGAGTACAACCCACTGCTCTCTGTCTTGTGTTCCTGTCAGCCCGATCCACAGAGAATGGGTGTCTGCAAGCAATCCATGCCAAAAAAGTCTTTTAGTTTAACCTGCATAGGCTCAGGCTTTATATCTAGACGCGGCAGCCGCCAGTTCAATCCCCAGTGGCAACTAAGATGGCGGTTGTTGCCTGAGCAACGAGCATCTTCCTCTCAAAATGAATGGCTAAGCAAAGTTATATTCCTAGTAACTCAATAATGTTGACTAGAAATATCTGTAATCCTACAGATCAACAGCTGAAATGCCTTCAAGCAGGTTGCAATGGCTCAGAGCAAGATCTCAAGTGTTTCCTAGCTATACAGCAACTGATCTAGATAAGGAAATTTTAACAAGTAAATTACACAGTGATGGGCCCACTAAAAATGCATGATAAATAGCCAGTCCTTTCCATCTCACCATTGGTCTGATGAATGTCTCACTAAAAGTGATATTTTTAGATTTTTCTTAGAAGCTTTAGACACGTCAGACACCCAAGAACCATCCCTTACCTGCAGTGGCAAACAGCATGTCATATATAACTTTAAGTAACAGGCTATTTAATTTCACACATACCTGAGAGCTGCTAGATTTTCAGCTGATGCTCCACTGTTGAACCTGAGAATCTGACTCAGGACCCTAGGACTCAATTCTCTGATTCACTCCAGGGTAAATCAAAAGAGTCACTGCATTAAAGTAAATGGCCTTGATTCTTATTTATGCTAAGGCCCCTTTACAGTGCTCCATCAGGGTAAATGGAAGTCACAGTGGTGACAAATCACATGTGCATTCATTTTAAGTCCCCTTTACTCTGCCACAGTGGTGCTTAGTGTAAATGAGGTCCAGGCCTAATGAATTTACAGTAGACCAGTGGTGTAAGTGTGAATAGAATTGGGCACATTTATGTTTTGTTTAGCTTACAGAGCATCCCAAAATCAAATCTGGCCCATAATACCCTGTGCTATAGGGAACTATCTAGAATGAGTTAATGATCCTTCACATTCCCAGTGCACCTTCAAAGCACTCTACAAACACAAGGTAATTAATTGTCCAAAGAAGAAAAGAGCTGAGAAACGCATGATTCAGTCTGCCTGCAACAGATCTTTGAAGATATTTCGTAGAAAGGCCTGGTCACGCCAACTGGAGACCTTATTCCAGGGCTTTGAAAAGGAGGACCAGCTTCAGTGCTGGAGTAACTGACTTACAGGGAGCCACACACAGAATGGAATTGTCCAAAACTCATTCATTTTTGACTGAATTCTGTGCTGGAGAAAAGTGCTGAATTTAACAGCCCTGCACAAAGAGTCCTGATTTCTCCATGGAAGAAGTACAAACAGCAGCCAGTTCCCCTCACGGGACTGGGATATTTTCACCCAGCCTTGCTCCCAATATCATGAGCTGAGCCTTTGATTTCTCTTTGCCAAAGGGCATTCTTCGGGCACAGCGCCCTGTGTCCAGAACTGTGCCATTCCCACACCTGCTGCTGTCTGATTATTCCGACCTCGATGGGCTCGGGGTTGTGCTACTGGCCTAGGGAGGTGGGATCAATCCTCAGGTTCACAGGTTCACTGTGCAATTTTGGACAAGTCACTCAGGGTCCAGCTACACTCCACATCAAGGGATAATTGTAGCACAGGTAGGCCCAGCTGTGCCTGCTTTAATCTAGCTAGCATGGGTAACCATAGAAATACAGATGGGATAGCAAAGGCCTCAGCAGAGGCCAGCAACCCAAGTGCCTGCCCAGGCTCCCCTGTTAGCCTGTTCTCCGGTTGTCAGTCCATGCTGCCAGTTCTACATTACCACTGTGATCCATGCTACCTCGATTAAAGCTAGTGCAGGCCGGCATACCCATTGTAGAGTCGCCTTCACTAGCAGTGTAGACGCCCTCAAGTTTTCAGAAGTGCTCAACTCCCATTGTGGCTTCTATTGTGATGCGGAGTTATTTGGGAAACTGGCCCCTCATCTATGGGCTTCCGCTTCTTTGCAATTGTAAGATGGGGATAATAGTTCTTCCCCTGGCTAGGTCTATCTAATTTGTGTATTCTTTGAGGCAGGGGATGTCCCTTATTACAGGACAAATTTTCAAGGGAGCTCAGAGCCAGATTTCCAAGAGCTCAGTGTGCAATCTGCTGGGCTCTCCTGAAAATCTAGCCACATATTCAGGTGCCAGAGTAGGAGCTGGGCCCTCGTGAAAAGTCTGGCCTGTGTGTATGTACAGTGCCTAGCACAGTGGAGCCCCGATCTCAGTTGTGACCTCAAGCAGCTGGTAATTTGTACTAGTGTTACACCAGGGTGCCTCCAAGGGGGAATTAGTTGCTCATGTTTGGGGCTTGTGTGGCAGCCACAGAAAGACAATGCTATTTGAGCCTTACTTACGAAGCTGTTTCTTTGTCATTACAAGGTTTGGGTGAATTCAGGAGCACTGTTCACTGAAAGCGAATTGAACTAATTGCAGCCATATGGCGTGCAGGCAGGTCCTGAAGATGATTTGCTGCCGTGCCTCAATCGCAACCTGCAAGCAACCGCTGTTATTCCAGCCATGAGCCCCCTCACCCCAGCACTTCCAATGCACCACAATGCCACCCAGCTGTTCTACCAGCCACGCATATATACACACCCCTTCACAGCTCTGCTGAGACGCCTTAAACCTGGCCTGCAATACAACACAGACTTGTTTGTATAGAATCGGTCACATCAGCTATGCCCCGCATGAAGCAGATAAAAAAACCCTTAAGAACAAGAAGCAAGAAGGAGTGAGGCAGAAACGGGAGGGTTTGAGCAGCAATAAGAAAATGGACAAATAGGTAGCAAGGCATGAGGAGACAGGGAGGCTGTTGCAGATGGCAGAAGACAGAGGTGAAGGCTCTTGCATGCAGAGTGTTGTGAACACGTGAAGGGTCATAGAGCAGGCAGGTGCTAGGGAAGGGGAGTAGAGAGAAAGATCCAAGAGCAAGTTAATGGAGTCAGGGTCATTTTCAATTGGCTCTTGAAATGAATTGGCTCCAAGTGGGGTTATCTGGGAAGGGAGTAACACGGTCATTTCTCTTTGTCCTGTACATGTGCGGACGGCAGACCACAGCTTTCAGCACCAGCTGGAAGCTCGGGAGCTTGGACCTGCAGGTCACAAGGAATGACATGGATGAGAAGCTCAGTGTTTGCAAATCTGTTTTTTGCATATTGGACCAGCTCTGGTCACAACAATGGAGACACATCCCTCACCTGCCACGGAGGCAACCTGGGCACCCTCTGAAGATGCCACAGTCTCTCTCTTCAGCCTGAAAGCAGCGTTGCTCTGTGATGAGAAGGTCCAGCTCACATAGGCAATGGCACACACTCTGCTCTCAACACCTGACTGGGAGGAGAGATGGAGGCTCGGAGCTGCGATAACCCCCAGGGCCACAGGAGCGAACAAGCCTCCAAAGCTGGAGCCGACTGTCTCACCCCAGTAAAGAAGAGATGCTTAGACACCACCACAATGGGTGCACCATAAGGAAAGAGTGTGCAAGAGAGATGTGGCAGGAAGGGATCCCAAGAGGGAGTAGAGCTCTGATGTGCGGGGAATGGAGAGCAGTCACTGGTCCCAGGCCATTGAGGACTTAGAAAGTATGGACCAAGTGAGGCCACATGTCCAGCTGATGTAAATGGTGCAGCTGTCTTTGACATCAGTGGAGCCAAACTGATTTTGAGACTCTGGTCCCACAGACTTTAAGCCAGGGCTTGCATGAGAGTTCCAGGCTTTACCCTCTTCGCCAGACAAGATGTGAGGTGTGGGAGGAGACCTGCCCTCCCATCCAGACCTCAAAGGAGAATGAAAACAGACCGACAAACACTGATCTCGATGTTTCAGACCCCAGAATAGGGTCGGTCTGAATTCTGGGCGACGATCTGGGACAGTGTCCACTGGATCTGAAACATGTGGCAGGTCCCCGAGACCTGAGCCTCTCGCCGCACATGGCACAAGGCCCCACCAATGAGTTGTGGGGCACAACTCCTCTGTTGGGTACATCGCTTTGGGGCACAACTCCTCTGTTGGATACGCTGCTTGAAGACAGTCTCCGACACAAGACCGATCTTCAGGGAGGTAATGTCAGGCCCAGAGCGCTTCAGCTACCAACGGGAGCCCTCCACTAGTGTCCGTGCTTTCCACATTTAAAACGTAGCAGGATCTCCCTGCCAGGCCTCGAGCCGCACGACTTGGCTTGCCTGCTGACTCTGCAGAAGGAACGCTTGAATCTGCCGCTGCTCTGCCAGAAGGCTGACTACAGCCTCCTTTTTACTCCCTCTTGGCCCTCAAAACTGCTCGCTTTGCTGGGAGGAGATCTCTGATCCTGCTCTCTATGCCAGTGTCATAGGGCAAGCTGCCTTGTGAGCAGCCCCTCCTGGCTAGGGGCGGCTCCGCAGCACGCCGCCTCAGGTTTCCCCTCCTTAAACTCCATACGCAAGCTTTCCATCCGACACCGCCCCTCCGAGGGGTCTGGTTCTATTAACAAAAGCCATTCAAAATAAAAAGTTCTCAAGTTCATCCATTTACCCTTTGCTCCCAGGCCTTTCCTGCCTGAAGCCTCACTCCCAACATCCTCTGTATTCCACCCTGAGCACCCCGCACCCCTCTGCTGATCTTTATAGGGAATCAGCTGACCCCTGCTCAGCTGTGCCTCCTGAGTAACCAAAGAGAGCTGGACCCCAGGCCTCTAGCCCTTAAAGGGGCGGGACACCCGGTTACACAGACATTTGGCTTCTGAGTCCAAGGCTCACAGCAGTGGGGAAAGGGTCCATGGCATGGAAGGTGCACACTGAAGACATGGAGGAATGACTAAAACCCCTGGGGTACTGTGATGCCCAGTTGTAGCCCATACAGGAAGAGCTGCTCAGGTCATACAGTTGGGGGGAATAAAAGAATCCCTAGTGAAACAAGACTCGAGTTCTGGTGTTCAAGGACCACACAATACAGTCTGTATGGCTACTAATTCCCAAGTGCTAGGAATACAAATTTTCGAGTAGGGCTGCACCACTTGGCCTGTAGCCTGGGAGAAGGATATGACGTGTGTCAGAGGTGACTAACTCTGATAAAGTTATATCAAGTGGTGGAAATCAGCTCCCTGTATATACTTAGTTCTTTATCAGCACAGGGACTGGACAATCCCTTGAGGTCCCTTCCAGTCCCAAGTTTCTATGATTCTATGAAACCGGCCAAACATTCCGACAGGACAAGGGTTAGAGAAGCAAGTTCATGACACCTTGATGGCTGGTTTTTGGAGTCTAGCTAGTCTAGCGCGCACAGGGAGGCAAGGCTATGCTTGGCTAATGCTTAAGTGACAGACAGTAGTTGGCTCAAGCAGTTGAGCCACTAAGTAACAGTGACCACAATGTACGTTTGACCGCCTCAGAGGATAAAGGCTAGTGCAGTGGCAATAAACTTGAAAAAGGGAAGTTTCAGAAAATTTAATACTGAAAAAAAGTTCTTACACAATGAATCCTTCACCTGTGGAACTCATTGCCACAAGACACCATGGGCACTAAGGGCAAGATGGCTTTTCCCCCAAAAGGAGCTGTAGGTGCCAACTACACCAGCTCATGCCAGGTGACATACTGGTGGAGCAAGAGAGAAGGGGTCAGAGAGGACAGAATCGGACCCTAATTTCTCAGTAGAAATTAAGGGTCACGCCGTGCTCCAGGCTGGGTCATCAGCAGTTGGGACTGAACTGGTGACCTCTGGATCAAAAATCCCCACGAGCTTCTACTATTTGCACTACAAAGCCTACTTCTGTCAGCCCAGACAGCAGCTCTTTCATCAGTTGTGTGTGGCCCAACCACTAGAAGAGGACAGAGCACTGCACTGAGTAAGCATGGTTACAAAAGAAAGTAACATGCATATGGATAACGAAGCCATCCACACTTATACGAGAGAAGAAATACATGTTTATATGGGATATGAATCCTCATGCTACAAGGCATAAGCCAGCAACTCTCTGCCTGGGGTCGGGAAGAAACTTCCCCTTTGGGCAATTTATTCCATAATTGCCCACTGGGGAATCTACTAATCCTACTAGGTCTTGCATTGTCAAGCCCAGGGTTTTTTTTTTTTAATATATTAAGTGGAAGTTTTCATCGTCAAAAGCACTTTACAAACATGACCCGCTTAGCTAATTGCCACAGCACCCTGGGCAAGAGACTTATTCCCATTACGGGCAGGAGGAGACTGAAGCAGAAAGGTTAAGGCAGGATATTGAAAAGCAGCCTCTAATTTT
This sequence comes from Chelonia mydas, assembly GCF_015237465.2. Taxonomy (NCBI): domain Eukaryota; kingdom Metazoa; phylum Chordata; order Testudines; family Cheloniidae; genus Chelonia; species Chelonia mydas. The sequence goes on along the minus strand of NC_051261.2, from coordinate 15,974,681 downwards.
GGGTGGCTGGCTTTAGACACCCCGGTTTGTAAGTAAGCCATTCTTGGAAATGCTCACCTTAGTGCCTTAGTCAAGTTCACACTTGGAGTACAAGCTGGGGTTGGGATGAGAATGCGGGAACCTCAGCGAATGGCATCTCCCCTTTCTCCTATTCAATAGCATCATGTTAAGTTGTTTATTGTACACAAGAAGTCAGGAGTGATGACGGGGCATTAGGAAAGCCCCATAATGGAGTAAATTCTAGTTTTACCACAACGCAGAACTAGGGTTGCCAACTTTCTAATCGCACAAAACCAAACACCCCTGCGCCGCCACTACTCTGAGGCCCCACCCCCACTTGCTCCATCCCCCCTCCCTCTGTCGCTTGCTCTCCCCCACCCTCACTCTCTTTCACCAGGCTGGGGCAGAGGGTTGGGGTGCAGGAGGGGGGTGAGGGCTCCGGCTGGGGGTGCAGGCTCTAGGATGGGGCCAGGGATGAGGGGTTCAGGGAGCAGGAGGGGACTCCGGGCTGGGGCAGGGGGTGTGGGCTCCAGCTGGGGGTGTGGACTCTGGGGTGGGGCCAGGGATGAGAGGTTTGGGGTGAAGGAAGGGGCTCTGAGCTGGGGCAGGGAGTTGAGGTGTTGGGGGAAGGGCTCCAGCTGGGGGGTGTGGGATCTGTGGTGGGGCTAGGGATGAGGGGGTTGAGATGTAGGGCCCAACGACACTTACCGCAGCTCCCAGGAAGTGGCCATCAGGTCCCTGCAGCCCCTAGACACACAGGCAGCCAGGGAGGCTCTGCGCGCTGCCCTCACACCTGTAGGCCCCTGCAATGGGGGTTCCTGGCCAATGGGAGCTGTGGAGCCGGCCCTCAGGGCGGGGGCAGTGCATGGAGCCTCCCTGGCCACCCCTGCATCTAGGGGCTGTGGGGGACTGGCGGCCACTTCCAGGAGCCACACAAAGCTAGGGCAGGCAGAGAGCTGCCTTAGCCCTGGGCCCCCACTGCACCCCCGACCGGAGTTTTGATGGCCCAGTTGGTGGTGCTGACTGGAGCCGCCAGGGTCACTTTCAACCGGATGGCTGCCCAGAATATTCCGCATTCTGGGTCCAATCCAAATCCCTTGCGGTCTGTCTACACTGTATTTAAAACCCGCAGCAGCGAGTCCCAGAGCCTGGGTCCACAGAGCCGAGCTCACCCTACAGCATTAACAGACAAGCTGGCCGGACATTTGGGCTCGGGCCCTGAAACCCCGAGGAGGGCGTGGATTTTGGAACCGGCACTTCAGCCTGAGCTGCAGTGTTTACGCTGCTGTTCTTAGCACCGCAGCACAAGCCTGTAGGTCTGGGCTCTTAACAGGCACAGCAACAAGTCTCAAACGCAGTGTGGACAGAGCCACAGAGGCCTCCTCGCTGAATTTAATGGGGGTTGGATTGGATCCAGTGACCCAATTCAGCAAAGCCCTTAAGCACATGCTGAACTCAAAGCAGGTATTTAAGACCCTTTGACTACAATGGGCCCCAAAACAGCTTAACTGAGACGTGAAGCGTGCCTGAGCCTCACGGGAGGGGGGATTTCATGCCCTAAAAATCCCTGGGGGGCAGGGTGCTGTTAAGTTGATGGGAGTTTTGCGATCAACTTCAGTGAAGCCAGGATTCCAGCTAGTGAGTTTTGCTTGACGTGACCAAACCCAGCGTGTTTGCAGGTCACAGAGCTGGGCACTGGAAGACAGAAGGAAAACAACTAAATGGACAAATTAAAAAGAACGTATTAAAAAAAAAAAAAGGTCGAGTCGCCTCCCCTGCGCTCTGCTCAGGCTACGTCTCACGCTGCTCGCCCCCCCACCCATCCTGCAGAAACGCATCGGAAAGATTAGAGACCACGGCTTGTCACAGCCTCTCGTTTCTTATCACCAAGGGCGCACGCACTCCTCTCAGGCAGCATCACCCTGCCAACACCCCTCTTTTGCTTGTCCATCCCGTGTCTCTGGTCCCTGGCTCGTACAGCCCACGTTCAGCAAGACACGAACAGCCTGGGCAACGGTGGGTCGAAGGGCCGATTACGGTGGTGCCCTCCAGACAATGCCCTCACGTGCCCCAAGGCCTCTGAGCTGCTGCCAGAACTTCTGAAGCAACAACAGATGCACATTATGATGTGCAACAAGCATCGCTCTGCAAGTTGGCATGGGTGGGGTTCAGAGGAAACCACCCTGCAGTCTCAATCAGCCAGCTCCCTCCCCCTCCCTGGGCCTGGCGTCTCAGCCCCTTCTTCGCATCACACAAGAAAACCTGCCCAATAAAGTTTCAGTTCAGCATTGCTGTTGGGCCCTGTGGGAAGGGTAATTAGCACCACACCCATGGGAAGGGATGGAGGGGTTATAGGAGGGGCCAGTGCGGATTCCTATTAATTCTATAAGAGCTACTAAATCAGCTGGGGCTGTGGGGACTTGGATAGCTTGCCCCATCGAGCCCATTACATCTGGTGGCTGGCAGATCCGGTGCCATGCCAGGGCCAGCTGCGTATGGGAATGTACATGTGTGTACGGGAGTGTACAGAGCGCACATCCCTGTCTTTGCATGGGGTTCATTTGATTATGTGAATGTACGTGCCGTGTGCACACACAAACGTACGTGCAATGAGGACCTGATATTTCTGTGCAGTTGAGAGACCGGGGAACTCTCCTCTGCAGGGCAGCAGAGGTCAGCAAGCCTGGACTTGTCGGGTTAAGGAGTGTTCCCAGGAGGAAGGCAGCATTTCAAAAAGGAACCTAATGATAACAACAAACCCCAGAGCCCTGGAGGCGTTTGCACAGGGCTGGCCCCACAGAGACATTCCCAGGCTTCTGGAGGAGTCTGTGCCTGGAGTTCGCACCACACCTTCCTCAGCAACAAGCGACTGGGAGAGCCCTAATGAAAGGGAGATGCTAATCTCCGGGGATCTGTGTCATCAGCGATCCAGCCTTGTGGGAGGGGCAGTGACCAAACCCAAGCCCAGCAAAAACCCCACACACCTTCTCCAGCAGTGCTCGCCCTCTGCGCGGGGCTTGTGGGCCAGCTTGGTGCTACGCCAGGAGCCCAGCAAACCCCTTCACTCACACTCACCCCATTAACAAGGGCTTCAAACTCCTGGTGTCTCATTTACTACGCTCTCCGAGCAACACCCCTGAGGCCCAGAGACACCAGGTGAGAGGGGGTCCAATAAGAGATATTACAACTTCACCAGAAGAGCAGCTCTGCGTAAGCGCATCTCTCACCATCAGAACTTGATCCAACAAAAGATATTACCTCACCCACCTGGTCTCCAGGATCCTGGGGCTGAGGCAGCTAGAACACTGCATACAAACAGCCTGATCTCCAGACGCAGGCTGGACACCACTGGCTTTGGTGGGGTTATATCAGGCCCCATTCACTGAGTCGGTGTTTGGGGGTGGGGGAGACGCATGCTTGTTTCCTTGGGACTTAAACATGCATCATGGGGCAATCCCTTCTCTCCCAAGTACCTGGAGGGAGGAGCCCTTTGCCCCATGCTACCTGAGACTCCCCTTTGCTGAAGGCTGGCGTGAAGCCTATGCACATCTACGGGACTTGCGTTTACTCTCCCCCAGGATAGTGAATTTCACCCCCGAATGAGAAGAGGAGTCAGATCTCCTCTCCCCCAGGATAGCAACGAGGGGGGTGTCTTGGCTGGATCCTCTTCTCAGATCAGTTCTTTGTACCCAGCAGTTGCATTTGTGCCCATCAAAACACACGCCCAATCTCCTCTGGGTAGGGCCTGATTCTGAGAGGCTGCCAAGCGTCAGCTACTCCCCTGGGTTCTAACAGGAGCTACAGCTGATCAGCGCTTCGCCAGAGCCAAACCTCACATCAACCAAGGATCTGGCCCTAAACTGGCACAGCTCTGGTAGGGTCAGGGACTCTGCACTGGTTTACATGAGCCCTGTGTGTGGCCAAAGGGGTGCGCAGTTAAGCCCTGCTCTGGATCTGAAATCCAGGAAATAGGTGTGAAACTCCAGGCTGCCAATAACTCCTGGCACTGCACTCAGCACCTCTCACTGACTTCTGCACTGAACAGAGAGAAGAGCGCAGCTTCCAGCTGATACATATATGCAAACACTGGGCATGAGACCACATGCAGAAGCCATAACTCAAGAGCTCAGCTGGAAGCCAGCTCGCCTTCATATACAATGCAGCTTACAGACAACAGCTAGAGCCCTTTCCTTTTCAGTCCAGCCACTCACAGCCTGCTTTAGCAGAATCCAGTCTTAGACCTAAAGAGAACATACAACCTGCATTTAGCAGAAGCCTGAGCAAACAGATGTATCCTGCACTGTAACCAAACCAGCTGCACAGGATGGTCTTGTGGGTGAGGATTGGCTGGGCTGGGGACTATGGTACCAGGGTTCAATCCCCAGCTCTGACCCCCAGGGGAAGTCTGGAGAGGTCTACATTGCAATGGGGCTCGAGGGGTGATTGCAGCATGTGGACATCCCGAACCAGCTTTGATCTAGCTAGCCCAGGTACCAGCGAAGCCATGGCAATGTGGAATTCGTCTGCCTGAGTAATTACCAAGGATTAGGCGGGGTTTGTACACCCTGTGCAGCTTCAACACACTCATTACCCAAAGTAGCGAGCTCATGGGTCTTGCCCACATGCTCAGGGTTCGGCCAATTGCCATATTTGGGGTCAGGAAAGAATTTTCCCCAGGTCAGATTTCCCCAAAAAGTTGCGGGGAGGGGAGTTGCCTTCCTCTGCAGCAAGGGGCACGGGTCATTTGCTGGTTTAAACTAGAATAAAGGGTGGATTCTCTGTAACCTGAAGTCTTTAAAAAGAAACAAAACAAACAAACAAGCCAGAGGTTATAGATCTGTTGCAGGAGCGGGTGGGGGAGGTTCTGCGGCTTGCAACGTGCAGGAGATCAGACTAGATGATCGCAATGGTCCCTTCTGGCCTTAAAGTCTATCAGTCGTGCACAGAAAGGAAGCAAGTTCCAGAAATAGGACTTTCAACTCAGAATGCCCTGCTACAAGGCCCAGATCCTCAGGCAGTATTTAGCTGCCTAACTCCCACTGATAACGATGGGAGTTAGGTGTTTAAATACCTTTGAGGATCTGGGCCCTAATCTGTTCCCTCCCCTAATTCAAATCCAAGGAATCGCTCTCGGAACCGAATAGGAGGCCAATGCAGTTATGAAGACCAGGCATTATATGGCTTGCAGGTGACTCTGCTAAGCAAACAAGCTGCAGGTTTCTGCACAAGACGATGTGCTATGCTTGGAGACCATTCAAATGCATTGCCTGCCCGGGGGCGGGTGGCTGTAAAGGGCCATCTCACTGCAGCAAGGTCTGGACCAGAATGCAGCCCCCTAGCCCAACACATGGCAAGAGACAGTCCCAGCACTGCTGACAATAAGGAGCCAAGGAGCTATGGTGTGAGCAATGGCTGGTCAGGGATTTTCCCCTTGGAATGTGGCTTTTCCCAGCAGAAAGTTGGGTTTTTGATTAAAGGAATGTTTTCCACAGAATATCTGCTTTCTTCAAAAGAAGAAGTTGAACCCCCCAGTTTTGAGGTGTTTCAGTTGAAACATTTGGGTTTCCAGCCATTTTCAGCCCCTAGTTTTTTGCTTTTCAGTTTATTGGGGGGGGGGGGGGGGGGGGGGCGGGGGGAGAAAGCCAAAGTTTTCCATGGGAAAACCCCATTTCCTGAGCAGCTCTCTCGTAAGCCTCATTGAGGCAAGGTGGGCACGTTTCTCACTAGTGCTAGATGGGTTAGGCTGGGAAAGAGGAAGTGGATCTGGACAACACCACCGCTTCCCACTCACATACCCACACACTCACCCGCCCTAAACTCATGTTGAGCCTGCCGGGAGGAAGCTGCTGCACTACAAGGCCTTAGGAATCATCCCACTAAGTCTCGGTTATACGGACAAGGTTGGCATACACTTATTTGCACACGCCCTCATCTGTCCACAATTAAGTCATCCATGGAGATAACATTGGCTAGGGGCCTTGCCCTGAACTGTAGATCTGAAAGGTATTTAGGCTCCTAACTCCCATTGATTCCATTGGGAGTTAGGTGCTTAAATGCCTTTGAGAATCTGGACCCAAGTGCTTTCTTTGCAAAGGCGGGTAAGTAGTACTATTATCCCGGCTTGACCGGTGGGGAAGCAGGCACAGGGAGAGAGAAGGTGGCTCGTTTGAGGTCACACACGTGTGTCACTGGCCATACCAGGAGTAGGACGCAGGGCCACCCATTCCCCCATCTGTGCACCAGTGACTGGATCATGCGGCCTTGTTCTGCCACAGCCACGTCACTTTATTGTGCCAGGAGAAGCCACCTCCCCTGGTGGAAACGAAGCGCTTTGCTCAGATCACACCCAGGAATAAATACAAAAATACCAGGTCCCGCACATACATCCTTGTGGTTCAACCCAGTGTGGTGGACGGGCACATTCACAGATTCATAGATACTAAGGTCAGAAGGGACCATTATGATCATCTAGTCTGACCTCCTGCACAACGCAGGCCACAGAATCTCACCCACCCACTCCTGCGAAAAACCTCTCATCTGTGTCTGAGCTATTGAAGACCTCAAATCGTGGTTTAAAGACTTCAAGGAGCAGAGAATCCTCCAGCAAGTGACCCAGGCCCCATGCTACAGAGGAAGGGGAAAAACCTCCAGGGCCTCTTCCAATCTGCCCAGGAGGAAAATTCCTTCCCGACCCCAAATATGGCGATCAGCTAAACCCTGAGCATATGGGCAAGATTCACCAGCCAGATACCCAGGAAAGAATTTTCTGTAGTAACTCAGATCCCACCCCATCTAACATCCCATCACAGGGCCACTGGGCCTATTTACCATGAATACGTAAAGATCAAATAATTGCCAAAATCATGTTCATCCCATCATACCATCTCCTCCATAAATTCTGGCTCACTTCGACACGCTCTAGGCCCACAGTAGCTACCTCACTCTGGTTTGCACTGCATGGCTCTCATGACCGCTACCTGGTACAACTGTTTGCCTGCCTTCAGGCATATGAAGTCCTGAAAGGTTCATTCCTGTTGCCTCTTGGTTGACATCTGGGGAGGCTAGAGGTGTTCATAAGGGTGCTGTGGGCTATAAGGCTACAGCTACGTACAGCTCCACATTCAGGCTCTGGTACAGCCAGACAAAACAGAAGCATGTGCTTTGTTGAGCAGGGAGGGTGTTATGGGGAAACGTCTTCACAGGCCCCTCCGGAGGCCAGCCATGGCAGTTCAGGCACAACCCCACCTCAGTTTCCCTTTCATCCATCCATCCGTCCATCCATCCAAAGGAACATCAAAACAAAACAAGGACAACGCCACAGCTCTTCAACACCTTTCAAAGGGAACCGTCACCAGCTGACCCACCGGAGAGTCACGAACCAGTCAGCCCCTCTTCCTGGCCTCCACTCACTAGACCTTCTGCCTGAGAGAGTTCCAAGATTCCTTCCCAGGCCTCTTCGCCGGACAGTCCTACCCCTGCTCAGGGGAACCTACCTCCCCCCAGCACCTTCTTCCTGGGCTGCTCAGACCTGCTGCAAGGGGGGCTTCCTACAGCAGCCCCCTCCACAGGTCTCCTTGTTGAGTCCTACTCCGCCCTCTCCTGAGAGCTTCCCTGCAGAGTCATTCGAGCTCTGCTTGCAGTGACCAAGCTGGTTCATCCCCACCTACCTTTACACAAACCCTCCTGCCACTCAGCCCAGCTCCCCAGTGCTAGCCAGTCTTCATCATGGGTAACTCACAGGTACAGCACTCCTTCCGCTCCTTTCCCCTAGCTGCCATTTCTCCCTGTTTTCAGGCAGTTGTCACCTGCCCCTTCCTAACAATCTCCCTTTCTACAGAGCCCAAGTGCATTCTCTTAAACCTGAGTGGCAGCTGACCAGTCAGAGGTGCACAGGTCCCCTCTCCCTCTTAAAGGGCCAGTCACCCTGCGACAGATGGGATTATTCACATGTTTAAAAGTAAGCACGTTTAAAGGCTTTGCCAAATCAAGGCCTGATTTTCAAGAAAGCTCAGTGTCCATGTAGGCACCAAAATATATGGGCAGATTTTTCCATTGCGCTCGGCAAGTTGTGTGCATGTTGTGTGTATGTTGGATTACTTTGGGTGTATGTTGGAAGTATGCTGAATAATGTTGAGTGTACATCGGGTGTACCGTGGGTGTGCATTGAGTGCATGTTGGGTGTACACTGGGTGTATGTTGGAAGTATGCGGAGTACATGGAGTGTACATTGGGTGTAGGTTGGTTGAATATTGGGTGCACACTGGGTGCCAGGCTCCATGTGGAACGTGTGGTCACAGCTGACTCAGGCTCAACACAGGCCAAAAAGCGGGACCACTGGTTGGCACTTTGAAGAACTGCCAGAGCCATCCCCTCAGCAGAACGTGTCTGACCCTGGTGGTCTTGCTGGGGCACAGTGTGTGGTCCTGCCAGCCTTATCTCCCCCCCTTGACTCCCAGAGAGCAGTGAGTGCCAAAAATGCCTCTTTCTATCTACAGCAGGCGGAGGAGACTGTACCACCCACCGTCAGATGAAGGCCTAGCAAGGGGCAGCTCCCAGCATCACCCCGCTGGTCAGTCACTCACAAGCACAACGTTTTATGGTGCCTCTGCAATCACCAGGGCTGGGGACCTGTTCCCTTTCCACATGCACGGCTTTCGGCAGGGCTAAGGGATTCCCAGGCATGCAGCATGGTCCTGAGCCAGCTGATGGCTTCTGCACCCTACCTCTGCTCTGACCTGCACAGCCCCACTGTAGCGAGCAGAAGGCGGCTGCTGGATGGCTGGCATCTCCGGAGGACCTGGTGCTGCAGCCTGACCCCAGCAGCGGGCACGTGGAGGCTGGGTTCTGACCACGCTAACACCGCCCATCGCTCTTACTGCCCTGCATTCCTCTGCTGCTCGGTCAGAGAAACCACCCTCCGCCATTAGGTCCCCGGCCGGGTCTCTGGCCCTTCTGAAGCCAGCAGGCAGCTGACTACTTGGAGAGGCCTTTGAGGCAGGAGGGAGGGTGGAGAGGGGCGGGGGCTGTGGCTGGGGAAGGGCCAGCTGAGAGCTGGCTCTCCCCACATGCTGACTCAGCTGCTGTCTCGTGGCTCAGCTACCGAACACCACGCATGGGGTGGGACGGTGCCGGAGCGTTGCCCTGGGAGAGCGCCCAGGTGTGGCCGCATCATCCTGGCCTGGCCGGGGGCCAGCACTGCTTTAAACAGGCGGCTGTGTGGGAAGCAAGGTGGCACCCCGGGGTGTGGCCAGCAGCACACCGGGCCTTCAGGGAGCGCGTGCATGGTGCCACCTCGTGGCGAGCCCATGTGGGTGCGTGTCAGAGGCCCTTTCTCTGCATGGCTGCCAGGGTCCCAGCTCCTGGCATGGACAGGGATGTCAGGCTGTTTCTCTAAGCTAGAGCAAAGCCCCCAGTGCCCCCTGCTCATGGCCTCTGTGGCAGACGACAGCTGGGAAACGATCCCACCCACCCAGGCTGAGGCCCCTGCTGCCATTAGACGGTCCCTACGGACTGGTCTTTTGTGAGTTGTGCCAGATCAGCTTCACGTAGGACGCCCCAGCTCAACCACACGGGCCCGTTCGCTGGGGGGGCGGGCAGGGAACACTCCTCTCTGCCCCCCGCCCAGGGAAGGTCAGGTGGGCCCCCTCCCTTCTCGTTGGCCTTTCGTGGTGTGGATGGTTACTCCCACTCAGAGAGGCTCATTGCAGGGAGGCTGAGGCCTGGTGTGCCCCCAATTCCTGAGGGGGGGAGTCCTGGGAGGGGGCAGGATGGTGCCACCCACCTTCAGGGGGGCAGTAGGGAGATGCCAGTCGGCTGACCCCACTGCCAGCCAGCTCAGTTACTGAGCATAGGGCTGAGATGCCCCGGGAGAACTAGTGTGGTGGATGCAGACAGGGAAGGCAGCCAGACAGACAGCACTGCAAGACAAAGGACCCCATGAGTTTGCCCCCTCCGCCCGTCTCACCCATTTGTGGGCAGATGGAGCCTGTTGTAGATCCTCCTCCCATGGTCCATACTGAGCAGCTACTCAGAGCCAGGCCCTAGTCCACTACAGGAGTCTGCTGAGAAATACCCAGGTACTCACTGTCCTAGGAGCTAGGCCAGTCGGGGATGGCAAGGCCCAACGCCCAAACAGGCCCTCCCCTGACACACGTGTGCAGAATCATACACCAGCCCCATTGCCAAGAGATTATATCCACCTCTATCTGCAGTGGACCTGCTCTGTACACAGCAGCAAATATTACAGCTGCTGCTCTGCTGACTAGTCACAGCAATACTCCAGGCTCGCCCGCTAAGAGAGCTGAGTTGATGGACCCACAGGTATGGATTTACAGAGCGCGCTGGCTCACATCTTCAGTGGATGGTGCCAGAAGCAAACAAAGGCTCCTGGGTCTACCAATCTGGAAGGCAAGGCAGGGAGCTGGTGGGAGTTGGCAGCAGGGCCTCCAACTATTCATGGGAGCAAGAGGGGTTGCAGAGACAACCCACCGCCTGCTCAGTGGGGCAGGCCCAGAGGCACGTGGGATTACAATGCCTGCCCATGGGAGCACAGGAGGCCACTTAGAGATATCCAAGGGCCCTGTGCACCATGCGAGACCGGCACGTGAGAAAAGCACACGTTCCTTCCATTGCACCAGGTGGGGGCATTCAGCGTTAAGAGCTACGTCATGAAACTAAACCAAGTGGATTTGAAATGAGAGAGGGAGTCGTCTGTGACTTGAAGCAGGACAGAGATCGGTTTTTCACCCTTGCTCCTGCCCCAGACTCACAGGGACACAAGCAAGACAACCCCACAGCTCTATGACAGAGACTGAGCACTGGAATAGTGTGGGAGAGGGGCCATAGCCTCATGACATTTCTGACCCATCCAACAGCTGGATGTGCCTCACGAGCGTGATTAAGGGCTTATCTGCAGGAGACATAACTGTACAGCTGGCCAGGGTATAAACCTACAGCCCGCTACACTGCTGCGTGGCAACGTCCCACGCAGATACTGCAACAGTGCCGCGGAAGTCCCAGAGTCCGCTGTAGCTGCTGCTGCTTGTAAAGTGCAGGAAGGCTTGGACTGTACTAGAATTTATAGCAGCCTAGCTAGGTCTCTCAGGATGTGAAAAACCACACCCCTAGTGCCGGAGCTACACCAACAGAACCCCCAGTGTAGACGCAGCTGTGCAAACAGCAGAGCGCTAATGCCATTGCGGGAGTTTGTGTTCCTGAACTGGCAGAACTCCCCCTTTCGGGCCGTGGCTCTGTAGTGTAGACATAGCTTAAGTCAAAGCTCTCTCAGAGCTTTCCCTGCACTGGGGCGGTGTCTACATGGGACATGGCTGCATGGCAAGCTAGCACCCTGTACGTTCACATCCTGGCTTACTGCACCCAAACAGCCCGTGCAGACAAGCCCCTCACGGGTTTCCAAGAGTCTCCCAGCCCAGCTTCTCAAAATCAATGGGCTGTTTGGAATTCAACCAACAGTTTTGGGACCTTTCTGAAACTAAGGTTCATCCAGCACTAGCAGGGGGCAGACACTCAGCTGCTGGAGCTCAGCATAGCTCAGCTGCACTCAGCGAGTAGCGTTTATTCGCACGGTTCAATGGTGCTGCCGTGACATACACCAGCTGAGGGTCAGCTCCACAGCCTGAATCTTCTGGGTACAGGGCAGTAGGTCAAGTTTAGCTAGCAGGCCAGATGGAATATGGCTGGGCAGGAAAGGCACATCTCCCTTTCTGATGCTCTTTATTTACAGACACAGTAGCATCCCGGGGTTCGGTGAAAAGAGCGAGCAGCACTGACCTAGCAAAGCATTTGCTCCACACACACACAGCGCTGCCCCTGCAGTGAGAGCTGTGCAAGCACAACGGGTTTGTGTCCTTTGGGGTGGCGGGTGGGTTCGTGCAGGATCTGTGGTAAAACGGAATCCAGCTGGCTGACCAAACAGGAATGCACCGCTCCGTGCTTGGGCCTCTCCTCTCTGCCTCGTGCCCATCCGACGGGTGCTACTTCCATCGGCCGCCAACCACGGTCTTCCCACGGGCAGCCTTCGAGCTGGAAGGGAAGCAGAGAAGCACCTGCTGAAAGATGTTACTTCGAGGGGGTGTGAAAAGAGCTGAGAGCAGGGAGCGGTCTGGGTTCCCCAGGAGCTATGCTCTCTTCCCAGCTGGAGAGGGAAGGGAAGACTGAAGCTCACTGCAAACAAAGGGAGGAAATCTCTGGGGCAGCCTTCCCTAGGGTCAAATCCTGGTCAAGGGGCCTTTACCCTTGGCTTTCATGGAGCTAGGATTTGGCTCTTAGCAAACGCATTTCACGGACAAAGGTTGGACCCAAATAGACTGGCCAAAACTCTTTGCCAAGGCAGGTATGTCAGTCAGCGACACCCCCTCTCTCATCCCAAAGAGTCTTTAGGAAAACAATGAAGAAGTCAATCCTGAGGACTTGGCCGGGGTAGAAACAGCTACACAATGTCCCCCTCCACCAAGTGGCAGTGATGGTGAGTGGGTGTTATTTGAGTGCATTGGGCCCAATTCTTTTCTCGTCTACACTGGCCCTCCTTATTTGCACCAAGTGCCAATAAGAAGAGAATCAGGCCCGGGGGGGGGGGGGGCGGTGAAATTGTCTAAGAGCATTCCAGTCCATGTGTTTTATATGTGCTCTGCTCACTTGACCCTTCTGCCTGGTCAGACAGGGAAGGGCCCAGACAGTGGTGCAGAGGTGAATACAAGCCAAGATGGTGTGTATGTGGTCATTAGGACAGGCCAGTGTGTCAAAGTGCCTGGGCCAAACCCTTAGCTGGTGTAAACTGGCACAACTCCATTACAGTCAAGAGAGCAACGCTGCCTTACACCAGGAGGGATCCAGCCCCAAGTCAGTGAGGAGAAAAGTGACCTTTATTTCCCAGAGTTCAGAACAAACACCCAACTCTGTCCTGGCAGCCAGTCAATGGGGCTTGGGCCTTCCCTTCTGCCTCCCCCAGAGAGGAGCCCTCTATTGCTAACTCTTCTGGGGGACCATGGCTCTTCCTGGGGCAGAGAGGTCAGGCTGAGATTGCCCAGGTCCCACAAGCCCTGAAACTTGTATACCTCCAGCTGCTTGCAGTGCCTGACAAGTTCAATGCCTCAGAAATTCCTTCTGTTTATAAGGGTCAGTGTATCCAATCAGAGAAGAGAAACCACCCCATGTGACTAAATGACCAATCACAGAGCTCAAGATCCAAATATAACAATGCTCTAAGGAGTTAGACTTTTGACTGTAATCACTGAACCCTTCCAATAAGATGAGCCCAAAGGAGCCAGGTTTCCTTCTTGCTCTGGTCTGTTCATAGCTCCCCTGCCCAAGCCCCAGGACACTATGAAAAGTGGCCCTGGCAAACATACCATGGTGACAAGAAGTTGCTTAGACCACTCCCAATTCCCCCCCCTCCCCCCCCCCCCAGATTCAGCTTCACTTCAAACCGGTTTCCCCATGCAGCATGCATGTAGTGTAAACCGGATCAGCCCCACGCAGCACAAGGACGGCCATGCTACTCACCCTTTGCTGTAGGGCCGGGTCACGTCAGAGGGAAAGAGAGAAGAGAGATTTGGCGTAAACAGTGCAGAATGCTCCTAGCTGCCACATGACTGGGCATCAGATTCTCAGAGAGCAGGGTTTAAAAGGTGCTCTACTCCTCTGTATGGGTTAAAGATTGGCTGATGCCTCAAGGCAAAGGCTAAATGACTTGCTAGCTACTGGGCTTCCCCGTCTCTCTCTTTCTGCCCCTTGCTCTTGATCACTAGAGAGACATCCAGACGGGAACACGAGCCCGATGCCTTACCAAGGTCTGCTGCTCTGACAGCTTATTCCCATTCCCCTCCCAAGGACAAAACGACCCTCCGGCCAAACTGCCCCCAGCCACGTGTCCAAATGTAGCCGCAGAGGGGTTTGATTCAGGCGTGGGACAGATGCGAAAGGGGATGGGCCTGGAGATGTAACGCATGGAGCGGGCTGAAATTCAAAATCGTGATTTAAAAAAGGGACAAAATTTTTGAGAAGATTTTCCACTCAAATTATGCCCCCCCCCCCTTTTTTTTTTTAGGAAGCTCTAGTGATAGACCTGAGTCCACTCTCACTCACTCCGGTATAAATCAGAAGTAACCCCCTGAGGCCAGATTCCCCTCTCATTCACACCAGTGAAAATGGCATTGAAAACAGTTACACCAGTGAAAGAGAGCAGACTCAAACCCGCCGATCCTCAGATAAGAATTAGAGGGAAGAGAAAGCAGGCAAGAGAGAACTGTATCCAAACCGGCTGGTGCCCTGCCCTCAGCTGGTGGAAATGGGAATTCCCAACGTTCAGTGGAACCCCCCCTCGTTTACCAGGGGATCTGGCCCAGAATGGGCCAGGTAGGATCCATGGCAATGGAGGGCCTGATCCTGTCACCCTTATGCCATGTGATAGGACGACTGAGGCCAGGATACTGGTTTAGACGGACTGTCGGTCTGAGACATTCAGGATTGGGTCCCTCTCTGTGCCACTTGGGCTGGCTGGAGAGAGGACACGGTTTCCAGATACAGCAGCCCAGGCTGCTGTAAGGTATCACGCCGCCTGCATTTGCCTCACACAGAGGGCAGCCCATCCCCACTCCTCTGAAAGAGAGTGGAGATGGGGGGGGGGGGCTCCCGTGGGGGTGGGGCCTGTGGATTCTGAGATCCACTGGAGGCAAGGACCTTCCATACGCAGGCCCTCCCACTATCCTCCTATGGGGCCAGGCCCCCAGAATCCACTGCAGATGGGTCTCAAAATCAAGAGCAGCTCAAAGAACTGCAACAAGGGGAGAAGGAAATATCAGAGCCAAGGGGGCTGGGAGGGGACGGCAGCAGTGAGGCAGGGCGGGGGGGGGGGGGGGAGGAAAAAGGAGCTGAGTGGAAGGGGGGGGAGAAGGGAAAGGGGGGGACGAGAAGAGACATTGGGAGAGGGTAAAGGAGGAGGGAGAAACTCAAGTGAAAGAAAGGAGGAGAGAAGGGACCGCGAGCGACGAAGGCTCAGCAGGGCCCAGGAGAGTGAGTAGGGTAAGAGGGGAGGGGAACGGTGGTGGAGGAACAAAAACAAGGGGGAACAGGGAGCCTGAGAACCGAGGAGGCAAGACAAGAGATGGAAGAGATCCTGCTAGGAGGAGAAGAAAGGAGCTGGGTGTGAGTACTGGAATGCTGAACTGTATTATCCCGTTTAGTCACCAGGTGATGCTATGTACGTGTCAAATACCATGTTTAAGCTAAACTCAGCCATACCTGGCAGTCCGTTAAAGGATCATATGATGAACACATCTGGTGTGTATCATGCTCAGAAATAAACTCTGGAACCGATCTATATCTGATCCAGGAGCATGACATGGGGTCACAAGTGGGATGGAGAAAAAGGATAGACAACTCCAGCTGTGGTAAAGAAAGAATTCACTGCCCAGGTCATGTATGATGGTGGCAAAACATCAACACCCCCGCTGCCCAAACACACACTGGATGGCTTCCTTCCCCAAGTGAAAGGAGCAACAGTATTCTCCAAGGTGGATGCCTCGAGTGGAGTCTGGCAAATTCCTTTAGCCAAAGACAGTGCTAAACTGACTACATTTATCGCACCTTTGGGAGATTTTGTTTTTTAAGATTACTTTTTGGGATCACCAGTGCACCTGAAAGTTCACAAAGAAAGATGGCAGAACTGTTAAACACAAACGGAGTTGTACTTTTCATGGATGATATTCTGATACTTCGTTCTTTGATGGAAGAAAAACAAAACCCTCAATGAAGCCCTGAGCCTACATCGGTCAGTCAGCCTGAAGCTAAAGCTATACCAGGCAAAGTGCATTTTCTGCCTGCCCCAAATTGTGTTTTTGGGACAGACAAAGATGGAACCAGTCCTAGCTCTGAGAAAGTAAAAGCCATTCAAAAACTGAATACCTTCATTGGTGGAATACATCACCAGAACTGAGACATGTACTAGGGATAGTAAGTTACCTTGCTCGATATCAACAAGGCCTCTCTGCAGTAACAAAACCACTGATTGAACTGAAATTCCAACACATCTGGGCTACGGTAAAAGAAATGATCTCCATAGCTCCAATTCTCAAGCACTATGATATGCAGAAATCCACAATTGTCAGTGCAGATACAAGTAGCTATGGACTAGGTGGTGTATCGTTGCACTAACAGGGCTCTGAGTAGAAGCCAGCTGCATTTTGCTCTTGCTCATTCACAGAAGCGGAAAAACGATATGCACCGATTGAAAAGGAGAGACGGGCAAGCGCATGGGCAGGAGAGACCTTTTACCGATATCGGTGCAGACTGGATTTGTTTCCACTCAGACCACCTGTAACCTTCATCAACAGAAGAGACCTGGATCAAGTACCACTGAGATGCCAATGTCTATTGCTACGGTTGATTCAATTTAACCCAATTGCTAAATATGTTCCTGGGAAACGCTGGTAGTACCAGACATGGTAACAGAGCCCAGCATCACACTCAGCTACCCATGAGCTTGAAGATGATGTAGAGGTGTTCGTGGATACATACAGACCAGTGTCAGAAAACAAAACAAAAAAAAAAACTACTCCATCTACAAAAAGCAACCTTGACAGACACGCAACTTCAGGAAGTTCTAAGTTACATTATGGGTGGCTGACCCCAGTATCTAAAAGGACACTAAGTAAGTGACAAAAAGACTACATTGTACCGCATGGAGAATTAAGCAAGTCAAAGGACTTATGATTAAAAGGCAACTGCATTGTAATTCCAAACAAAATGAGAGGAGAAATCCTAAACCTCATCCATGAAGGACATCAAGGATTAACTAAATGCTGTGAACAGGCCAACCAGTTGGTGTGGTGACCAGGCATCAGCAAAGACATAAAGAATAAAGTATCTGCATGTGAACATTGCAGAACTAACAGACCAGTGCAATACAAAGAACCTTTAATAACTACACCCCTACCAGAGAGACCTTGGACGAGACGAGCTGCAGATATATGTGAATTCAGGGGACATCCCTGTGTTCTATTTTTCCAAGTACATAGAAACACTATACTTGACAGACAACGAGTCACAGTGTTATCGAAACACGGAAGTGCTCTTTTGCTTATCTTTAGTATTCCAGAACTAGTGACGGACAACGGACCACAATTCACTGCAGCAGAATTTAAGTCACTCTGAAAGAAACAGGACTTAGATCATATTACTAGCAGCCCACATTACTCACAAGCAAATGGAAAGGCTGAGGTAGCTGTACTGGCAGCCAAGAAAATCCTTCAGCAGGAAGATCCGTTCCTTGCTCTTCTGAGCTGCAGATCAACACCAGCTCTTGGATGTTGTCCTGCACAACTCCTGGTGGGTAGACAACTCACGTTCTTTTCCAAAACTGGAACAATAGTTCTAGCTCCAAAGTGGCCAGACAAAGACAGTAGCCAAATTGGCTAAAAAGGCTCACACTTTTACAACAGACTTCACTCAGAGCACCGCCGGGTCTAGAACCAGGTGACTAAGTTCATGTCAAATCAGATGGACAAGATGGATGGACAACTCCAACTGTTAAGAAAAAAAATGTAGTGACCAGATCATGTGATCGAGACCGACATTGGAGCGTTGAACAGAAACCGTCAACACTTACAGTTTGTTCCTCAGAAAGAGCAATCAACGGAGCAAACTCTACAGGTGGTAGATGCAGAACGCGATGACGACTCAAAGATTCCAAACCAACCCCAGCTAGTCATTGCAACTAACGGACAGCCGGATGAGCGAGGCGTTATGCATTCAGGCCGTGTAATTAGAAAACCAGTACGATTTCAGAGACACTTAGACTGATCGGTACTGAACTCCAAAGACAGCATGTAACTATTGCAAATGGTAGGAATGTAGCACTTAAAGGGGGAGATGTAACGGAATGCTGACTACATTATACCGTTCAGCCACCACGTGGTGGTGTGTGTAAGATACCTTATTTAAGCAAACCTCAGCCATACCTGGCATAGCATAAACTGACCTTATGTTGAACACACCTGGTGTGTACCTCACTCAGATGTAAGCTCTGTAGCCAATCAATATCTGATACAGGATCATGACAAGGGAGGCCAGTAGCACAGGCTTATGACCACATCATCAGGGTCTGAACCCAGCACTCCTGACACTTGAGCTAAAGGATTCTCAGCTGGCAGCAAGAGTAGGTTGTCATCTTCGCTGTGGGCCAGCCACTAGAGGTGGATCTGGCTCGCCCTATGCCAGATTAAGGGAGAAGTGGTTCAAAGGGGAAATGACATGGAGACAGGGAGGTTAGAGGAAAAAAAGGAGTGGAGGGGGGTTGGATGGGGAAATGTATAAGCAGGAGCAGGAGGAGGAGAAGGATGAAGGCACCAGCAGGATAAAAACAAAGATCACGGGATCTTCTCTGTGTGCCTGTCAATGTGCAGTAGCAACAGGGTGAGCAGGGGAGGCGGAGGACAGATGAAGGAAAAAAATACGGACAAGGCAGAGATGGGGAAGGGAGAGGAAGCAGCAAGGGAAGGGGAGATGAGAGCCATGGGGGCAACAAGGGGAAAGGAGGGGCCAAGGGGAAAGGCAGAGAGTAGAGCAGGCGAGTGCTGAAAGAGGGTGGCAGGAAGGGAGAGGGGAGGCGGAAGGCAGCCCTGGTACTTACACCTTCTGGTGATCGCTAATTCGGTTTCGGAGAACATTAATCTGCAAGAGAAATACAGAGGGACAGTGAGGCCTGGGGCTGACACTTGTGTTGGGCAGGGGGCTGCCAGAAGGCAGCGGAAGACAGAGCAGGAAATGGTCTCCCCAGTTGACCCTCTAGAGCAGCCTGGCCACATCATGCAGTCCACAGCACCTGCTTAGTCCAGGCCCGGACACAGGGAGACCCTGGAAGTGATGGTGGGTAGCACAGGCTGTGTTATGTCAGGCTGGGAGCTAGAGAGCCACAGGGCAGGTCTGTGACCCGCAGCTCCAACAGAGAATCCCCTTCTCATCTGGTCTTCTCATCACGGACCAGACCTGGCTCTCATCTGCTGCACTTCCGACCAGTGCATGGGAATGCAGAGAGCAGCCCACATGGCTGTTCTCAGTGGCGTCAGGTGAGAGACATTCACTGCTTGCCTTCCATAGAGGAACTGAAAGAGATTCTTTCACAAGGCCAAGCCTCTGCAGGTGTTCTTCACCATGTTTCTCTCCTGTATGACCAGCCTCTCCAGGCCAGCCACAGAACAATGCCTGCTGCACAGAGATGAATGGTAGCGCCCGACCTCCACGGTGGTATGGAGCAAGCAAAAGCTGTTCTCGGCTGTGCCTAGACGGGGCAGCAGCCATCCTGCCAGGGCTCTCATGAATGACGGGACATGGGCTCTGTGTCTATGGTAGCTGGGCTACGTGGATCTGAGGTCTCCTGTGCAAACTTGCTGCAGCCCTGTGCATCTCCAGCCTCACACATAGGCCCTACGCATCCTGCTTGTAGGGACCAAGTGAGCCATGTGCACAGGAGGAAAGGAAGGGGGATGGGTGGTGTGGGCTGTCACCAGCTGGAAAGCAAATCCTTAGATGGCTGGCTAGGAACATTGGCGGTTTGGTTAGATCCAAAACTGCTGACTCAGTTTGTACTCCGAGCACAGGGACAGGAAGGACAGGACAGTTATTGCTCATCAACAGTCTAGAAAGGGCTCGTGTACTTACCCAGACATGTCCCATGGCAAGGGACGCGTGGCTTCCCTTACTGAGTGAGTCGAGGTCCTAGGTAGCATTGCAAGCCAGGCAAGGTTCAAACACACTTCACAGAGGGGCATGGAGAGAGCAGACAGCATCTGGGCCCTTTCGGACCCGAGGAAGGCAATAGCCCAAATCAGTCCTTACTCTGCCCAACTACCTCCCCACACACCTATCCACTCACACCCCCACCTCCTGATTCACCCTGACACACATCAGAGAGGATGAAGCCAACATCTTCCGAAGTGGCTACTTGTTTCGGCCACAAGGCATCTCAACTCAAGTTCCCCAAAATGGAAACACCCAATGTCAGCGGCCACTTTTGGTCATTTGGTTTTAAGAGCAAAAACGAGGATGTGACCTTTATATAGATAACTATAATGGGAACATCTAGAGTTATATTAGATTCAGAGATTTTAAGGCCAGAAGAGGTTTCCCAGGTATTGCATGATTTATTCAAAATTAACATTAACGGGCCAGAGATCTCCTCAGCCAACTCTTTCAGGACTTTTGGGTGCAAGTTATACAGGCTGCCGATTTAAAATTAGCAGATACTGTTTATCGTACTCATCAGATGAGTACATCAACCTGCTTCTTTCCAAATACAGAACAGAAATATTTATTGAACACTTCTGCTTTTGCTGCCTCATTAACAATTTTACCATCACCACTAACAGGCTTAAACTATTGTTAGGATTTCTTTTGTTCATGCTTAAAAAACGCCTCTTTATTGTCCTTAGACCTGCCAGCCATGAAATTTAACTTGAGGTCTTTAGCTTCTCTTATTAATTTTCTACACTTCATAACCACTCATTTATATTGCTTGTGATCTATTTCTCCTTCCATCCACCCCATTTGATTTTTATTTATTTCTAAATTGATGTCTTCAATTCTCCACTGAACCAGAATGGACTTTTATGCAAAGTTGTCCTATTTCTTAATTATACAGTGATGACAATCGAATCAACTCTTGTTTAAGAAATCCCAATTTTCATTCATGTTTTACTATCTAAATCCCCCCCCCCCCACTTCAATTTCACTCATAAAACTTTCATCAGCTTTGGGAAATTAGCCCTGTTGAAGCACAAAGTATATATATTAGCGGTTTGGATCATAGAATCATAAACTATCAGAGTTGGAAGAGACCTCAGGAGGTCATCTAGTCCCCTGCTCAAAGCAGGACCAATCTCCAACTACATCATCCCAGCCAGGGCTGTGTCAAGCCTGACCTTAAAAATTTCTAAGGAAAGAGATTCCACCACCTCCCTAGGTAACACATTCCAGTGTTTCACCACCCTCCTAGTGAAAAAGTTTTTCCTAATATCCAGCCTAAACCTCCCCCACTGCAACTTGAGACCATTACTCCTTGTTCTGTCATCAGCTACCACTGAGAACAGTCTAGATCCATCCTCTTTGGAACCCCCTTTCAGGTAGTTGAAAGCAGCTATCAAATCCCCCCTCATTCTTCTCTTACGCAGACTAAACAATCCCAGTTCCCTCAGCCTCTCCTCATAAGTCACGTGTTCCAGTCCCCTAATCATTTTTGTTGCCCTCCGCTGGACGCTTTCTAATTTTTCCACATCCTTCCTGTAGTGTGGGGCCCAAAACTGGACACAGTACTCCAGATGAGGCCTCACCAATGCCGAATAGAGGGGAACGATCATGTCCCTTGATCTGCTGGCAGTGCCCCTACTTATACATCCCAAAATGCCGTTGGCCTTCTTGGCAACAAGGGCACACTGTTGACTCATATCCAGCTTCTTGTCCACTGTAACCCCTAGGTCCTTTTCTGCAGAACTGCTGCCGTGCCATTCGGTCCCTAGTCTGTAGCAGTGAATGGGATTCTTCCTTCCTAAGTGCAGGACTCTGCACTTGTCCTTGTTGAACCTCATCAGATTTCTTTTGGCCCAATCCTCTAATTTGTCAAGGGCCCTCTGTATCCTATCCCTACCCTCCAGCGTATCTACCACTCCCAGTTTAGTATCATCCGCAAATTTGCTGAGAGTACAATCCATACCATCCTCCAGATCATTTATGAAGATATTGAACAAAACCAGCCCGAGGACCGACTCTTGGGGCACTCCACTTGATACCGGCTGCCAACTAGACATGGAGCCATTGATCACTACCCATTGAGCCCGACGATCTAGCCAGTTTTCTATCCACCTTATAGTCCATCTGTGTTTCTATACTGACAAATTAAGCTTGGAAAGAAGGTGTAAATTTATACTGGAGACAGTAATTAACCATTGAAACAATTTACCAAGGGTTGTGGTGGATTCTCCATCACTGACAATTTTTAAATCAAGCTTGGATGTTTTTCTAAAAGGTCTGCTGTAGGAACTATTTTGAAGCAGTTCTCTGGCCTTTTACTGGAGGTCCAACTAGATGATCAAAATGGTCCCCTCCAGCCTTGGAATCTATGAATCAATTAACATAATCAGGGCATGATTCTCGGTCCCTAGGCAACCACCAACTTCCCATCCACTGATTCATTAATCTTCAAAATGATGGCCAAAATGGGTCTGCCTTGCGCCGGGTACACTGTCTGTTAGAAAATCCATCGCCTATAATTTTTAGAAATTCTAATGGTTTTCTATTGGCTGCAGGAGACCATCAGTGAGTGTCTCTCAAACAGAAGTCCCCATAACACTACAATGTTTCCTTTCCACACATTACAGCCAGGTAATTAAGGAGTAACTGACCCGGTCATCTGGTTCAATTTGGTGGTCTATAAAAGACCGCCCCCCACCAGTACCCAGTCTTGGGCTTTGTTTGCTAGCAGATTGATCCATAGGCATTCAAGATCCTGCACTTCTGAGTTACCAATAGCTCTAAAACCAGGTAATGGGGTCTTTAATGTAGAGCACTCCCCGTTTCTTTCACCCCTCTGTCCCTTCATAAACAGGTTTCAAAAAAGGGTCACGCTTCAGGGCACGAGCTGATAAGGGTCAGGAGGAATCTCCCTCGAGGGGCAGGATGTTCGATTGCGACATTACTTGCACCTTTCTCTGTTGCAGCAGGTTCTGGCCGCTGTTAGGAGACTGTACTAGATAGGGGAATGGGGGCTGATCTGGGCTGGCAATTCTTAGGTTCTCACTCATTCACCTTCTCATCTATCCATTTGTTACCTATCCCCTAAGTAGACCTCCATCTTAATACATCCCACCTGGATCTATGGCTCACGGACACAGATCTCTGCTTGTGCTCGTCCCTATGCCAGCAGGACTGTCTGCTCCCTCTCAGCCAGCCAGCGTGTCAAGCACAAACCCAGGCAGGAAGCTGAGGCAGTGAGCTGGGTGGTACTTACTACTTGCTTAGCTCATCGCAGCGAGCAGTGAGCGTGACAATCTGGTGGAGTTAGAGAGAAGAGACCATTAAAAGGCAGACACCAGCAAGCACTCAGAGGGGAGGTTAACAGAGAGAGGGCCTGATGCTGTGACGGGCGCTCATCTTCACCGCAAGTCATGGGCACTCGGGCTCAGATCCTCAAAGGGAGTTAGGCACCTAAATGTGTTTGAGGATCTGGGCCTAAGCACTTACAGGACCGAACCCAGAGCAAAGATGTATAGAAAAAAGATCTGGAGCTACCGGCTGCAGATGCCCTACTTGGGCTGCCATGGTTGGAAGCCACATTCAACCGTGGCTTCTTTGGGACAACTTCTCAACCATGAGCCAGAGCCAAATTTGGCGAGACACCAGCCATGCCCTGACAGGGTTTAGCACACAACCACAAAGACTTTGCTTGTGCTGAGGAAGGGTGTGGATGGTGAAACAATGTTAGTGAACCCTGGGTGTGGTGATGGGTGCACTGGAAATGTGATAGACAGGCATGATTTTCAAAGCCAGTTCAGCTATCCGTTCGCTGTGCTAGGAGAGAGCATAAAATAATCCAGCCATTAGGAGACTTGTGAGTGTACAGAACAGGAGGGCCTGACAGACAGCCAGGTGTTTGCTGCTGAGGGAGATTCCAGCTGGCTAGACGATCCACAGGTGTCCACGTCCAGCAGGCTGTTTTGCAGTGTTGATAGCTGGGGGTCTACAATGCTCACGTGGCATTCACTAAAGCTCTGGGGCCACCACTTCAGCTGGCACAAACTGGTATAACTCTGCTGGAGTCATTAGCACTTTGCTGATTTACACCAGCTCAGGGTCTGGCTCAACTCACCTGAGCGCACTGGCCTTGCACTTTTGGAGAGCTGGGTTCAAATCCAGGTTAGGGAATGGGACTGGGGATCACATCCCAACCTCCATCCCCAGGAGAATGAGGGAGCTTTCCTCAGGTTTCCCTGTGATACAGTTGGCAGGCCGGGTACAATAGCCTCAGCCGGCTCCCCACAGCAGAGATGGGGCCACAGGGGGAAGCTGAGGTCAGAACAACCCTCACCTCGTATTTCTGCCGCTTGAACTTTTCCTGCAGCTCGAATTTCTCAGCCTCCAGGTCGTGGATGCTCTGCCACAGCTCCTTGGCCTTGTCCCTGGGGGGAAAGCCATGGGGAGCCAGTGAGGAGATGCAGGGGGGCACGGAAGTTATCCATGTGATTCACCGAACCACACACAGTTCTGATCCCCACCAGCCTCCAGTCCCACTTGTCATGAGGTTCTTTAGGCTCTGCCCCCCAGGAGGGTAGATACAGGGGACTGGAGCAATGCCTGAGCTCACGCCATGTCGGCACCTGCTGCCTGTTGGTGCTTAGCCCACCGTGGACCATGCAGTGCCCTTGGTCCATGATGGGGACATAACGCAGGCATAGGGTGTGTGATCACAGCTCCCCCAGTGGCCAGCCCCTGTGACTATACCAGCCTGCTACTTACTTGCAGCCCTGGAGTTTCCCTCTTGGCTCCCATGCTGGGGGCTTGCGCTTCTGCTGCTCATGATTCCAGCCCAGCCGGCAGCCACAGCTGCCATCCCCTTGGCCGCAGCGAGAGTAATGGGGATCGAGGGCTGAGGCAGCCCAGAGCTGCTGGGTCACAGATGATCTGCTCCTGCTTTCTCACCCCAGCACGGCACACCCACTGCCTTTCGGCGCTCCCCCCTGCATCCGCACGCCTGCATCGACGGTGTCCCACAGCTCAACCCGGGCAGCCTGGCCACCGCAGTGCACAGCGCTGCCCCTGGTGGTGAGGGCTGCTCACACAGTCTGGTACAGGAGGGGGGGCAGCTGGCCTCGCTTGGGGTGAAGGAAGAGGTGGGAGGGGGCAGGTTGATTTGCTGCCCCTCTGGGTTAGTGATGCAAAGGGTTCTGGGACTCAGGCACCGGCCTGTGAGCTCGTCTCCAGCCTGGTAGGTTTGTGGGGGTGGGGGAGGGTACTGCCCCAGTCCCTCCCTTACCCTCACCTCAACTTGTCTTCGTTCAGGTGGTCGATATTCAGAGGCTTCCGCCGCTCGCTGAGGATCTTCTTCTTCTTCTCCCGCTCCGTTTGTTTCTTCCCACTTTTCTTCTCTGTCTGAAGACATCAGCTGGCCCGAGTCAGAGGGAATTTAATTCCCCCGCCTCCCCCCGTGCCGCAGCTCTCCCCCTCCTCCCCCCGCACTGAGCTGGAGTGACCCCTACAGCTCAATGGCATGGAGAGGTTCCAAAGGGGAAGCCCAGCGGAGCTGAGCAAGACGCCCACCCCAGCCAGCCTTTTCAGGAAGTCCACTTGCCATGAGGCTAGTCCAGTGGAGGGGGCACTAGGCTGAGACTCGGCAGACCTGGATTCTATTCCCAGCTCTGCCATTGACCTGCTGGGTTATTCAAATAAGTCACTTGCCTGCTCTGTGACTCAGTTTCCCTTGCCTAACTTTTGTCTTATATAGTTAGCTTGTGAGCTCTTTAGGGCAGGGACTCTCTCTCACTGTGGGCACACAGCACCTGGAACAAGGGGGCCTGATCTCAGCTGGGCCCCTAGGCGGAGCTGTAATACTTCCAAAAATGGTACTTCTCCCCAGAAGGGCATGGACAGCACCAAAGCTACCAGCCACGGAACAAACAGCCTGGAAGACAGGCAGCCTGTCGTGCCAGTAAAGTCTGCGCGGCAGAGTCCTGAGGGCTGAGTGCCCTGCACAGAGAAGGGAGCGAGAAGGCTGCCCTAGGTGACTGCCATGGTTCTGTCTAGTGGGTAGGGAGAGCGGCTAAAGTCTGATGCTCTGGCAATGACCTTAGCGCACAGGAAATAACACCTCCAAAGGATGCAGGAAGCTTCAGTGAGACTCACCCCTCTCCGGCAGCAGGAGAGTCGGGCCCTGGAGTTTTCTGATCTAAGCACAATCTCCTCGCAAAAGCAAAGGAGGACAGAACAGTGGAACTGCACCAAGAGCCCCTTCCTCCACAATCTCTGCCCTCGGCTCAGGCTCCTTCTCCCTCACCCCCTTAACGCTCCACTTGGGGGTCTTCCTTTCATGGGAATTTTCCCAGCATGCTCCCCTACAGCTGGCCCCTTTAACTGTGGGATGGAGCCCCCAACTACAGCCCCCAGACAGACATTTGCCTCTAGCTGCTGCAGGCTGCTCCTCCCGCGGCGCTAGCCAGCCTTTGGCTGCCTTCGTGTTGTTTCTTCCTAGCTCTTCACTCCCTCTGGGGCACCCGGCATTGGCCGCTGTCGGAAGACAGGATGCTGGGCTGGATGGACCTTTGGTCTGACCCCGTCTGGCCGTTCTTGTGTTCTCTGTGCCCTGAGGGTGGTCCATATGCACTCTCTGCACCTAGAGTCGACCCACCACCCCTGCCACCAGCCACTCAGTTATGCCAGCTCCAAGGACTGAAGCAGCCTGATTGCAAAGGGACCTCTGGTTTTCAGGAACAGAGACAAAGGAACAGAATCAGGAGTGGGAGGAGCAGGCAGTTGTAAAGTTAGAATCGCCTCGGCCAGAGGCCAGCTTAGCACGGCCCAGGGTCATTGGGATGCCATGGGGACTGGGCATGCTGCAGAGAGAGATGCTGCCATGAGGGTCCCCAGTTGGCATCTGGCCCCCAGTAAACAGCAGGACGAACACACACGCTGAGTCCTGCTACTGGGTGGGGACTCTGGCTACCACCACCACGGCCAGTTCCCAAGCACCCCAAGCTGGAATCGTACCTTCTGCAGGTAGCCCCCAAAATGCAGCATGTTGGAGAAAGCCTTCTTCTTCCTGGCATCCTCTTCCGCCTTCTTCCTGGCCTCCTCTTCCTCTCTGCGGGCTCTCTCTTCCTGTCAGGGGTAAAGCCAGAGCAAGAGGGGTCTCGAGGGAAGCCAGGGGAACTCACTGCTGCTGGAGAGACAGACTCAGCAGAGTGAGAGCCGCTGGGAACACACAGACAGCTACAGACCAGACCAAGGGCTGCACAGTCACATGCCATGATAGCTGCTTATGTACCGATGGGCTTTGCTGCCCCTTGCAGGCACCTCCCCATGCAACAGAAGCAACCACCCGTAGGCTGCAGTGGCCAGTGTGCACCAGCCATGAATAACTCCCCCAAGTAGGAGGGCAAGTGGGGCTCAGGGCAGCAGTCACCGGTACTGGACATCAGCCTGGACACCAGGCTTTGTCACCATGTTAACGCAGTCACTTAACACCACTGTAAGTGGTGCAGGCCCCTGTCTGAGCCCCTCTGGAGCTGGGTGCTGGCTCGGGAGGAAGAACACCCTGTGATGAAGCAAACACCACTTCCTCCATTACCTGGAGGTTCATTCAAGCTCTCCCCAGCAGAGCGCTAACCCAGCCCAGCCCTGTATCGCTTGGGAGAACTGGAGCAGCCCAGCCCAAGGCTGCAGCTCAACCAAGGGGCCCTGGTGGAATATGTGGCCACCAGCTCCCTGGGCCAAGCAGGGCCTCGGAGTCTCAGTCCCAGGTGGGTCTGGAGTGTCCTTGCCGGCTGATCTAGAAGCTGCACTAAAGGGGAGTCCCCCACAGCTAGAAGGAAGGTCCCTGCAGTACGAGAAGGGGTAACAGCAGCTGCTCCCAGCTGGACGACAGGGGAGAAGGCTAGACCCGACTCCATCGCTGGGGGTTTGTTGGCCCTCCCCTGCTCCGGGAGGCGGGACACTCACAGCCATGCGGGCCTGGCGCTCCTTCTCCCGCTCGCTGCGGATCCGCTGCTGCTCCGCCCGCTCCGCTCGCCGATGCTCCTGCAGGGGAAGAACAAGGCTTGGGCTTCGAGGCCGGGGACGACCCCCGCCCCCACATGAGGGACCCAGGGAGAGCTCTCTCTGGATCCCAAGTGACTAGGGGCCCAGCCCAAGGGGAAGCATTTGCTCTGTTGGTATGGTCAGGAGTGCCCGTTTCCCTGCCACGTGACCTCTGCTTCCTCCAGACATGGCTGGGCACCAGGGTGATGGGTGGCGGGACACCACATGACCTGGTATCAAATAATGAAAGATGGCACTTCCCAAGCCCTGGGTCCAGGCTCCTCAGTCTGGATCGGACCTTGATCCCCTCTCTCTCCCCTGAGTCAGCATCTTGTTTTTCTAGGTTTTGACCCTGCTCCTCCATGTCTTCAGCAGGGACAGAACATGGCCCTTAACTTGGAGACTCGCGGGGGGCCGGGGGGAGGAGTAATGGGACAATCTGGGACCTCCAGACGTACTATTCGGTCCTTGAGTGAGATCAGCTCCTCTTCCTCTTTCTTCCTGTTCTCGAAATGGGCATCGATCAGGCCCTGCAACTCGTTCAGATCCTTCTCCATGCGCTTGCGGTGAATGTCCTGTATGGAACATGACCCTGAGCCAGCCATCGCTACTGCCCTCCCAGATCAATAGCCACTAGGGCGCTGTGGGAGTCAGGGGCCATCTAAGGATGAGAGCAGGGGCTGGCAGGCATGGTACCAGGTCCGCTGGGTACATACTCAGAGGGACTGGCAGATATGGGATTGGGTACATACCCAGAGGGGCTGGCAGACTTGGCACTGTCTGGGCATGCTGGGTACATGCCTGGAGGGACTAGGATGAGCTTGCATGAGTGAATTTAGTGCCAGCCTGACAGCCCTGGTGACTGAAGCCCATGGCTTACCTACAGAGCAAGCCCACAGTCCATTGGGCACCCAATACTCACATCAAAGTCCACTTTCTCCCCATCCGGGATCTTGGGAGGCACCAAGTTTGGCATGAAGAGCCTGCAATCAGAAGCAGAAAGGAATTTCTCTCCGTTCGGCTGGAAAACGGATTATGGCCTCATTTAACTCCAAGTAGGAGAAGCTTCCTTGTAGGTTAATTTAGTGTTCATACAGACCTGTTAGACAGCACACTGCTGTGAAAGGTGGCAGGAGAAAGTAGCGTGTGTGTGTGAATACAACTGTGAGAGTCAATCTACTATTAGGTTTCTATGAGCTTTAGGGGCCCAGAGGTATAACTGCCTAGATAATTGGGTTTATAGAGTTGTGTTTCATTTTTTGGCATGTATAGACTGTAGGCCCCGTTCTACCATGGAAAGGGGATCGGGCCCTCACAGAGGCAAAAATACAATAAATAATTGTCCAAACTTTTTACCAATGAAACCCTGGCAAATAAGCTTGCAAAAGAGGTCATTCACGTACACCCCCAGCATACGTAAAGATGGGGAGAACAAGTCAGTTTTCAGCACAGGGCAACGTAATACTAACTTGAGACTGCCAGCCAGGGTGGAATAGCGGTTGGGGGGTTGTTTTTATAGTGAAGACACCTGTCCCTGGGCACCCCCAGCTCCGTTTCACATGGATCACTACTGAACAGCTGGAACAGCTTTGGATCATGGCCAGTTCAAGCTAGACTGGAGCAGTGAGCCTAGACATGACTGGCTTGGGGTCTCGTTGCTATCCTCCAGGGCTGTCCAGTCCCCAGTGTTTGTGAAAAACAGACAATGTAAGGTGACAGCCCACTATGGATGAAATGCACAAGCACAAAACACCGCTCCAATCTCATGTAAGTCCTGGTCTCAAGCAGTTCCTAGGCCTCCTGCTGGCCCTCTGCATGGGGTGCATTTCACCCCATCTGCAGTCTGGCGTTTGCAGTGGCAGCTACCAGACAAGTCCCCTAGCCACCTGCGCCAGGAAAGCACCCCAAAGGTTAAGAAAACGGTCACACTTTCAAGCAAGGAACCAGAAGTGAGCGATGTGGCAGCCAACCCCAAGCTGCTGACGAGTATCTACCCGGTGCTTTTCCCTTGATAGGCTTGATAGTTTTATCAAAAAGACCAACAGAAGGTTTGGGGGAAGCGAGCCATCCAGCAGCTCTGGGGCAGAAACTTCTGGGCCCGAGTTTCAAATACGGGAACCTTAATAGCGCCATTGAATGCAGCATTGGGGTGCTTAAGTATGTCAGTGAAACAGTCTCATCATCCACAATAGACAGTATATAGAAATAAAGGCAATGGCCCAGATCCTCCAAGACATTTAGGCACCTAACTGAAACCAATGAGAGTTAAGCACCCAAATACCTTGGAGGATCTGGATCAAAGTGCTTATTGGAGTATCCAGATGCAAATGCCCTGCTGACAAAACGGTACCACCCACAGATCTCAAAGGAGAGGCAGTATCCTCAGCCCTATCCTACAGGTGGGGAAATTGAGGCTAGGGTTTGGGGAGGGACCTGTCCACACTAAATCAGTGGCCAGACTAAATATAGGACCCAGGCATCCTGGTTCCGTCCAGTCTCTTGTCTGGCGGCCCATCTGAAGGCATCTACAGGTAGAAGTAAGCCTGGGGTGCAGATTTTGATTCTCAATCCTGCTTCAAATTTGAAAAAGTTTTGCTTCAGGCTTATCACTCTTAAGAGCCCTGCTCAGCTGGAGAGATGATCATGGACTGAGCTTGCTGACTGGTATCGCTGATGCTTCCCTCCAAACCCCTTTTGTTCCTTTGAACCTCATTGAGACGAGGACGTTGCTAGTCCAGCTCTTCCTTGTACTTGTCAGCAAAAGCAACGTGTGTGTCCACCCAGACCAGCTAGGTGCACAACCCATTGTTAGGCAGCAGCATTATTGCAGGGGCTTAGACAGCTGAGCCTACCTGGCGACACTCGAAAGGGTGGAACTGAGGAGTAGGGAGAGAGGAAGGAAGAGAAGTTTAGCAGGGTGTATCCTTCCCAGGGCCTAGAGCACTCGGTGCTCCCTTGCTTTGTCCATCTAACAGGGAACTGGGGCTCCCAGGGATTCATGAGAACGTTCCCATTCACCTGCAGGAGATTCCTCCACCTGAGCAGGTGGTTGTCTCAGGGGATGCTCGGATGGCTTCCGAGAAGGTCGCTTCAAGGAATGCACAGGGGGCTTTGCTGCCCTGGAGAATGCACCACTAAGCTCCTATATCAGGAGCCAGAGTGGGAGGTTCTGATTGTGCCACTGAATGCACCCAACTCCCCAGCTCTGATCGCACTCTCCCTGTGCCACACTCCCCGCCTCCCTCGCCCCCCTTGTTCTCCTTCGTCCCTCCCCCCGCTTGCTTTTCTGCTCTCTTTCTCCTCCCCCACCCTCTCCCTATTTCGCTTCCCTTCTCCTGTTCTGGGGCTCTTTAGCCCCGACTCCACCCCTTCCCCCTTCCCTTTGCTCTGGCCAATACTGTATTTACTGCACTGTGTACAGCCCCTGCCCAGCCATACGGCAGAGCGAGTCCGCACACACGCACAATCCAAACTTCCCATCCCCCTACACAAAATGCATTTCCACTTACTTGGGCTTTGGCTTTGACTCCCCTGCGGGTCCGTGGGAAGCAAAGAGAAACACAGAGTTAATGGCACAGAGAGGTTCGCCTTTCCACTGCAATGTAAATATCAGTGATGGGCCGGGCGCCCCCAGACTCCCTTTGCTCCATGTAGGGTGACCAGATGTCCTGATTGTATAGGGACAGTCAGGATTTTTGGGTCTTTTTCTTATATAGGCTCCTATTACGCCCCACCCCCTGTCCCAATTTTTCACATTTGCTGTCTGGTCACCCTAGCTCCATGCCATGCTGCAGGTAAACCTACAGCCTGGAGTCAAGTATGGAGGAGCCAGGCAGTTCACTAGGGCTAGAGATGGGCCCAGGCAGTCAGTCAAATCCAGCCAGATTTCAACCACCCCATCCACTTAAAGAGTATTTCAGCTCCCAGCAATTGGTCCAGTCTCCTTTCCTATTGCCTGTCCAGACAGCGCTAGCCGGCTGAGGAACTCCATTGCATAGGGTAAACCCTGTTTTTGCCCTGACACTGAGGTACATGCCCCACAACCTGCAACTGCTTCAGACATTCATAACGTGGCTGCCTGCGGGCTCCCCACCCCATGCAGGCTGGCAGGCAGGGGTTCCCCTAGTGGCTGGGAACAGGGGACACGTTGCCCCAAGAAGCTGCCCAAACTGTTAGTGTAGGGGCGGGCAGCATCCCCACCGTACAGGCCCACCTCAGCCACAGCAAGCCAGCGGCGTGCCCGCACCAGCAGGGAACATAACAGCTCTCCTGGCTAGTATGTGGGTGCCAGGTACAGGGCATCTGGTCCAAAGCTCACACCCCTATTCAGCCCCACAGCCTAACAAAGTGAATGGATGGGGCACCCTGTGCCCCAACCCCCCGGTCCTGCTGCTGTCTAGTGACGGGTGCTCATGCTCATCATGGGGCAGGGGAGAAGGCAGCGGGGTGGTCAGGAGGGTTTGCTGTCCGCTCCCCCCAGGAAGGGATGGGTGTATGTGAATGGGGGCTCGTTCCTTCCCTCCAGCGCAACTCCCTGTGGGGCACAGGGAGAGGACAGGTACGTTACCTTCCCCAGACTCCTGCTCGTGCTCCCCCTCACCACCTGCGGGAGAGACAGAGCTTTAGCCCCCAACCACGCGCCCGATCTACACCTGCATGGCCAATCGGTGCCACTGCACACACCCTGCACTCCAGGAGGCAGCAGGGATGGGTCGGGGGTGAGGGGGACGCGGACTGAGCCTTTCCCCCACTTTATCCCCAGGTGGCATGTCCCACCAAGACCGGGCCATGGATTTTTAGTACCACTGTTCTGGGGACTTGAGACGCATGGGCCTCAGTTGAGCAAAACACATTGACCGAGTGACCACCAGGTGGCATCTTAGAATCATAGAAGATCAAGGTTGGAAGAGACCTCAGGAGGTCATCTAGTCTAACCCCCTGCTCAAAGCAGGACCAATCCCCAAATAAATCATCCCGGCCAGGGCTTTGTCAAGCTGGGCCTTAAAAACCTCTAAAGAGGGGGATTCCACCACCTCCCTAGGTAACGCATTCCAGTGCTTCTCCCCCTCCTAGTGAAATAATGTTTCCTAATATCAAACCTAGACCTCCCCCTCTGCAACTTGAGACCATTGATCCTTGTTCTGTCATCTGCCACCACTGAGAACAGCCGAGCTCCATCCTCTTTGGAACCCCCCCTTCAGGTAGTCGAAGGCTGCTATCAAATCCCCCCTCATTCTTCTCTCCTGCAGACTAAACAAGCCCAGTTCCCTCAGCCGCTCCTCGTAAGTCATGTTGCCGCAGCCCCCTGATCATTTTTGTTGCCTTCTGCTGGACTCTCTCCAATTTGTCCACATCCCTTCTGTAGTGGGGGGGCCCAAAACTGGACACAATACTCCAGGTGTGCCCTCACCAGTGCTGAATAGAGGGGAATAATCACTTCCCTCGATCTGCTGGCAATGCCCCTACTAATGCAGCCCAATATGCCGTTAGCCTTCTTGGCAACGAGGGCACACTGCTGACTCATATCCAGCTTCTCATCCACTGTAACCACTAGGTCCTTTTCTGCAGAACTGCCGCTTAGCCGGTTGGTCCCCCGCCTGTAGCGGTGCATGGGATTCTTCCTTCCTAAGTGCAGGACTCTGCACTTATCCTTGTTGAACCTTGCCTAGCATCTCCTATCCTGCCAGCCCCAGCACCGGAAACCCTGTCATGGCAGGGTCAGTCTGGACACCTCCAGCTGCCTTGTGGGAAGTGGCAGGAAGGTGAAGGTGGGAGCTCCCACACAGACATCCACCAGTGAAGCGAGGACAGCTCCCCAGCGTCGCCGTCTCACGGAGGGGGCGGACGCAGAGCCAGGCGAATCACAACGGCTTGGCTTTGCGGCGGCACACGCAAACGCGTTCTTCAGGCCTAGCTCAGGCAGCCTGACGCTGCAGGGTGCTGAGCGCCCTTATTGCCATTGACATGTGCAGGAGTTGAGAGCTCTCTGCGCACTGTAGCGGGTATGCAGCAGTGTGCAGGGCTGGGCTGGTAAGGCCAGGTTTTAGGTGCTTTTGCAAATCCCACTCGGTGCCTCTTTGCATCATTAGGCACCTAAATACCTGTAAAAATCTGGCCTTTAGTCCTACATGGTGCTGAGCACTGGGCTGATACGTGCTCCAAGGGGAAAACAGCTGAAAACTGGCTTCAGGTGGAAAGGTGAGCTCTATGGGGTTTCAATGGGAGACACCCCAGATTCCCTCCAAACCAAGCCCTAGCTCACTCAAAAGGCCCGAGAGTCCCAGACAAGCTTTTCCATTTACCCCACTGAGCTTAGACTCTGAAAGCAGAAGAACGTCCCCTTCTTACCACAGGGTGTGTGAAATTCTCCCCTGTGCAGCACAAGGCTAGATCACAGCAATCTCACATGGTGCGTGGGGGCCTCATGGGCCCTCTGCACTGGGCAAGCAGGGACAGCGTCCCTCCTGGCGGCCAGCTTTTACACAGCAGGAGTCAGAAACTCCATTATTAGTAGCAGATGAGTTCAACGGAACAGGGGGGACCAAGTGGGATCAGGCCTGCACTGACCCGCGTGTGAACAGACCCCTCTCCCCAGTCTTGCTCTTACCTTCTTTTTCTTTAGCTTCATCTTTGTGTTCTATTTTAAAAGCAGAAAGGACAATTCGATCAGAGACGGGTCATGCAGGCGGACACATTCATCCCCCATCCACGTTCCCTAATGAATGCCCCGGGGAATTCCTCGCATTCTTCACACAGGCTGGGTCTCCACCGCTGGCATTTTGGTATTGGATGATCACAGCTGAGACAGCTCTGGCCAATTTTTACACCATAAGGGGCAGATTCTGATATCAGTCACGCCCATGTCGCTTGGGAGTGGGTTCAATGAAACCTGCAGAGCCAGGCTGGATTTTCAGCAGTGTAACAGAGACCAGAATCTGGCTTTAAGCCTGTGTAATACCAACAGACCCCAGTCCCCAGTTGTCGGCAGGCAGGATCAAACCTGGGACTCTAGAGCTTAATGCATGAGCCTCTGCTGCATGAGCTAAAAGCCAACTGGCCCTTAGCTAAGGCTGTAGAGCAAAATCATTAATCTCTCTCTCTTTTCCCCCTCCCCCTCTCTCTCCTGCCCCTTGGTGTCACTCGATGGGACAGAACACCCCACCCAGGAGTAGGGTGATCAGATGTCCCATTTTTAAAGGGACAGTCCCATTTTGGGGACTTTTTCTTATATAGGCACCTACCTATTACCCCCGACCTCCTGTCCTGTTTTTTCACAGTTGCTATCTGGTCACCCTACCCAGGAGGTGTGTGGGTTACACCTGGAAATTAACAGGCTGAGGAAAGATACAGACGTCTCCAACAGCAGAAGGATGCCAGCTCCTAGCTGTGTTATTTCTCTTTATTTACATGATTTTATTAATATTTCAGGGCTGATGGGGCCCTCTGTGCTGTGCACCACACAGAAGATGGCAGTGAGTCTAAAGACAGGGGAACAGGGAGAGGGGAGCGTTACCCCCCGAGGGCTACTCTTGGATCCAGTCCCTGCAGAGCTACAGCTCCTCCGCTCCTATGCAAGTTTGACCCACTGGTCAGTCTGTTATGAGCCCCGTCCGTGCTGAGCGACGGAGGACAGGAGGCTGTTTATAGTCCCCAGCTAGGGAACCTGGCTCTTGAGCTCAGGCTGTACTGATTCAAGCTTTTTACTCTGGAGGGCCCTGGTTCAACCCCCAGCGTTAACAAAGATGGCGGCCGTCACACAAACCAATGGGCCTGGAGAGGGTCAGGAGTAATTGGAGCCCTGGCTCTGCCCACTACAGGCCAGTCTGCAGAGCCGGCTGGAGAGGAGGAGGAGGAGTTTGCTGCAGCTTGCAAAAGGGCTGACTCTGCATATTACCCCTCACCCCCATAGAAAAGGGCAGCTCAGGGAGGCATGGAGTCTCAGGGAGCTTCTTGGGTGCACAGATTCTCCCGGGGTTCTTTGTGGAGCGGTGAAGTTGGGAATTGATGGGCAGGAGCATGACTTGGACATGACGCCTGCAGAGGGGAGCAAGACGTCCTCTGTTTGGGTGGAGGTGTGGCTC
Organism: Chelonia mydas; assembly: GCF_015237465.2. NCBI lineage: Eukaryota > Metazoa > Chordata > Testudines > Cheloniidae > Chelonia > Chelonia mydas. The sequence continues at coordinate 15,938,808 of NC_051261.2, read as the reverse complement.
CATTTTCCCCAGTGTGATGACTGGGGCAGTGGGCTGGTGTAGTGGGGTATCCTGCTTACAGGCACAATTCTCCTCTTGGATCTCAACTCCGATATCCTGCACATTCTAGACAAAGTTCTGCAAAACACCGACAACCCCATGGACAGAGCTCCTGGTGCCTTCATGTTGGGAGCCGAGAGCACTCAGCACCTGGCAGGATTGGCCCAGAGCTACCTTTGGCACCAGCATACTGGGAACTGCACCCCTGAAGGAGAGTGCCCCCTTTGCGGAGCTGGGAAGAGGCATGGGTCCTTTGTCCGGCTATAGCTTGAGTTAATGACATGATTTTAAGCATCCCTGAGTTTTTGCAGCTCAGCTGTGCAATCCAAACCAGAGATTAGGCAGCCCACTGAAATGCATGAGAAGGCCAGAGCAAGCGGGGCAGAGGGAGATGTCTCCTAGAGGTTCAACCACCTACCTTCTGCTGGGGTTTCCTCAGCCTCTTCTAGTTGTTCTGCGTGCTCTTTGTGGTCTGTGGAACAACATACAAGATGAGAGGAGCAACTCAGGCTGGCTGGCTGATAAAAGTACATGTCATAGTGAGCCAGCCACTGGGGTATCTGAGGGGGAAAGGCAGTGTGGCCACGGAATGGAGACAGGTAATGGTTCGGTTTGCATAAAATGGGAATTCACCTGAACCTTCACCCCAAACTCAACTGACCCTTATTATTGATGCTTTGAGGGGGGAATTCCCCCCTCATTTCCACGTGACTCTGCCCTGCCATGTTCCCAGTATGACTAGAAGGGGAAGGGGCCAAATGCCATCAGAGGCTGCTCTCATGGTATCTCCAAGGGTCTGGCAGGGCCACACGGTGACATCCAGGTCAAGGTCCACCACTCTCCATGGCAACAAGGGACGCAACATGCTTAGTCCCGGTGAGGGGCAGGGATGGGGTGATTTTCATTGTTCTCCTGAACCACCTCCAGGCAACAGAAGTGGCCCTGGTGGGTGCCCAAGGGAACTGCCTTTAGTCATTCCCCCTCTTCTCCTATCACGCTCTCTATTGATACCACTGGCACGTCTGAGCGCCTCCTTCCACCGGAGGGAGCGTTGTTGCAAACAGAGTCCTCTGTGGAAGAGAGAGAGGAGAAGCTGGTAGGCAACTGGGGCTCTAAGGAGGGATTTAAAAGACTGGCGCTGCCTGGAGGAGAGAAAGAGGAATAAAAGGAAGGAACCAAACAATGGGTGAGTTTGGCAAATTGATGAAAGTTAGAAATGCAAGGATGCATCATGGATTCAGATGTAATCTTAGGGCAGAAACGGGGAGCGGGGAGGAAGATACAACAAGCAACACCAAGAGGCAATGGGCAGAAGAAAGAGGTCACACTCCATCCCATAGGTAGAGCATGTACGTATACATAACAAACCACAGACATTGCGTATGCAGAATGTTGGCAAGCATTAGGGAAGGGAAAGAAGAAGAAGAAACGTTTTACTACCATCTTCCTCCTCTAGCCATTCTTCTTCTTCGTCAAGGTGGTAAGTGGCAACAGTGAAAGGAAGAAGCGGAAAAGGTTAGTCAGGTATCGTAAAGCTGTGGCATCTAGCTAGAGCGTCCGCCGGCATGTTATCGATCTCTACTTTCCCAGCTACGTCCTACAGCTTTCCTGGTGTTTATCCGGCTCTGCTATGCAGGTGTTGCCCAGGTGTTGTTAAAGCTGTCGAATATTAAGGCTTTTCTTCACCAATATCCAGCAGACATTACAAATATTCTCACTCACACACAGCAGGGAAGGCTGCAAAGCTGCTAGATGCATAAACTCAGCAAGCCCAGGCTGAACTGTCACTCACACAAGTCAGATGAGACTCTAGCTTCCTTTCAGTTATCACATTATCATCGCAGACAGGCCGGAGCTGCGAAAGTTTTCAATCCTGAATTCTCCCCGTGCTCAGATCTGAGGATTTAGTTGAGGCCTGTCTCCAATTATCCTCGCTACTAAAGCGAATGCCAAATAAACTCTTAGGGTGAAATTCACCCCTGTGCAGAGGACCGGAATAAGGTCTACATGCCTCTGAGGTTGCTCATTAACTCTGTGGGTTGCGTCAGTCCCCTGGACAGGAGTGAATTTCACCCTAACTGAACATCAGCTGAAGCAAAATTTGTTTTAAAATTGGAAGGAACATTCCCAGGACCTTTTTATACAGTATTTGCATGACTCTGCCCACCTGCAGCCATGCCATGCTAAACCATTCCAAGCAAAAAAGGAAACAAAGTATCTAAATAAACCAGTAGCAACCACCCCGTGCCCTCCTGTCCCTCCCATACAACAGGGAAAAACCTACCTTCTTCAATATACTCCTCTGCAGGAAAGGGGAAGAGAAAGGGAGGGAGAGAGAACAAGCAGGTTATTGAGGTTATACTGATCGTCTTAGAGCCTCAGTCTGTCCTGACGTGCAGAAAGATGCTGCTCTTCCTCTTACCTTCCTGTTCCCTGCAAAGCCGAAGGAGAAACGGTTGCGTTAGAACATCGGTTGCACATTTCTCCCAGTGGCTGGTCCCGAGAAAGGGGGAGGGATGGGGGCAGATCAGAACTTTTCAGCGAGTTGTATTTTCATTGAAAAATGCGGATTTGTCAAAACAAAACTATTCTCAAAACAGCGTCCGTTTTGACAAATCTCTCGACTCAGAAAAGAAGTTGGGGGAAAAGTGTTTTGTTTTGACATTTGCTAAAGGAAAATTTCCGGTTCAAAATAAATGTTCATTTAAAAATCTAAGCTAATTAGACTGGGGAAAAAAGGCCAAAAAAAGGGGGGGAGGGGCTCAAAGTCCTAACAAAATGGTTCAAAATTCAGACATTTTGATTGATCTGAATTTTTTGCAAAAAGAAAAGGAATACTTGTGGCACCTTAGAAACTAACCAATTTATTTAAGCATAAGCTTTCGTGAGCTACAGCTCACTTCATTGGATGCACACTGTGGAAAATACAGAAGATGTTTTTATATACACAGATCATGAAAAAATGGGTGTTTATCACTACAAAAGGTTTTCTCTCCCCCCACAAACCCACTCTCCTGCTAATAGCTTATCTAAAGCGATCACTCTCCTTACAATGTGTATGATAATCAAGGTGGGCCATTTTCAGCACAAATGGCCCACCTTGATCATCATACACATTGTAAGGAGAGTGATCACTTTAGATAAGCTATTACCAACAGGAGAGTGGGTTTGTGGGGGGGAGAAAACCTGGATTTGTGCTGGAAATGGCCCAGCTTGATTATCATACACATTGTAAGGAGTGTGATCACTTTACATAAGCTATGACCAGCAGGAGAATGGGGTAGGGGGAGAGAATACCTTTTGTAGTGATAAACACCCATTTTTTCATGGTCTGTGTGTATAAAAACATCTTCTGTATTTTCCACAGGATGCATCCGATGAAGTGAGCTGTAGCTCACGAAAGCTTATGCTCAAATAAATTGGTTAGTCTCTAAGGTGCCACAAGTCCTCCTTTTCTTTTTGCGAATACAGACTAACACGGCTGTTACTCTGACACCTGAATTTTTTGGTGTTTCTGACTCACGAACATTTGAGATTTTTTATTTTTCATCCGAATTCAGAATTGGGAAAGTTTTTAGACTCTCAAAAATATTTGCAGGATGGGAAAGCGCGTTTCCAGTGCAGCTTTCTGGGGCAGGGGGAGTTCAGAGAGCCCTCCATGGCCAGTTTACACTATGTTGTGTTATGCATTTCTACAGGCTGTGTTTTGTCCCCCCTCGTTACATGGCAGCAGAGATGGGACCGTGCTGGAAGGTTTTTGTCCCAGCTTTCCCGAAGTCTGGAGGTGTTTGGATCTCAGGGCTTGGTCATCCCCACCAGTGGGGTCAGAGGGTTGGTAAAGAGAAACAAATATATTTACACATACACTTAATCACAGTTCTCATTTATGGGAAGGAAAGATGGTTTTATGGCCTGCAATTCTGAGATCTACTGATGAAAAGTTCTGTCTAAGAACTAGCGGGCACTGTTGTTAGTACTAATAAAAACGTGAATCATTCCTACAGCTCCAGACAGGGCTGGGTAAGAATGAGAATGAATGACTCTCGATGGGACTTGATGCAGCTACACCAGAATTGCAATGGCAGCCACAGAGCAAGCTGCCTGCTGTACCCCTGCATGAAGAGGGCTGGCCGTAGGAGGGAAGATTTTAAAGCACCGCACTTACTCTTCATATTCTTCGATGATTTCTTCGATGTCCGACATTTTCAGTTAGCTAGCAGAAAAATAAAATTAGAGAGAGTGTTAAAAGCTACAATAAAAATCACAGCAGTGCACTCAATCCTTCATTCTTAGACGTATTGGAGCATGATTTCTGTGTCTACCTTGGATGAACTCCGGGCAGCCCCATGGCCCACAATTTCCCACTTGGCCACTGATTCTGGGTGCCCAACTTGAGACACGTTTGGACTGATTGTCAGCGGTGCTGAGCACCCTCTAAAAGCTGCACTCTCCATGTCTGAAAATCAGGCTGCGGAGGTGGCATCCAGAAATCCAGGCACCCAAAATCAGGGGCCATGTCTGAAGATTCAGATGCTTTGCAAGATATCTACAGCAACTCACCAACAGCCGGAGAAACCTAAATGATCTGACCAAAGTATTTGTTTAGACTAGGAATTTTCATTTTGATTCACTTGTGTCTTATGTCACACTCCCATCACCTCCTCCCCTTTCCTCTGAGCAGCAGGCAGATGAGGGAGAGGAAGCCCTGCGCAAAAAGCTCATTGCATGCAGATCCAGCCCCTCCTCAAATTCCCCACACCTGTGCGTAGCTACCATGCTGACAGGTGCCTTAGAAAGGCATGGAGACGCTGAAGTATCGAGCTGGATTAGATGTCAAGCAATGCAGCTCATTTGTGGGTGTGAATAAATCCCTCTGTCTCGCTGGCTTTTAGATTAAAACTCTTGTCATTTGGGATTTTTTTTGCTTTTCCACTCACACCGTGAGCTCGATGCTGAGCTGCAGCGTAGTGGTGGGAGTGCACAATGGTTGCATTAAGCCACATTTTTCCTTCCCCAATCCTAGGGCCACCTGGGCTGTTCTGGCCGCCAAGGATCCCAGGGGCACCACTTTCTCCCAGCCATGCCTTCTGAGCTGGTAGCTAGCAGCAGAATGGCTAAGGAGCCACCTGAAGATTCCCTCTATGTACCTGTTGCAGTTACACAGGGAGAATCCTTCCTTCTGTGGCCAGTGAAGCTGGATTTGAGGCAGCTTTGAATGACTCAGCTGCATTAAGACTCAGCAGGGCCATGGCAGCCAAAGCCAAAGCAAAAATGGCCACTTGTGTCCTGGCAGGAAGTCCTAGGGAGAGACTGGGGAGTCACTGCCACTTCTGAGCCAAAGGAAACCCTTTCCAGGACTCATCTTTTGTGGGCAGCCAGACCTTATTCCAACCAGCTGCATTTGTAAATTCCCTGTTGCTGCAGTGTCGATGGAGCAGGGATGGTAAATTGGCTGAGAGGGAAGAGCTCGTTCCTGAGAGGATCTGTGCTTGTCACAAACAGGTAGGAACTTCCATAATTATCTCACAAAGAAAGGGGAAAATAACCACCCCAACGCTGAGCTGGAATCTAACAATGGCGTCTTGGCTGAGATAACCCTTCCTGAGGCCACCCTGCCCCCCCTCCCCCCCATGGCTCAGCAACATAGTTCTCCTTAAATAGGAAGCAAGAGCTTAGGAACATCATCAGTCAGCACTGATAACTCTGAGCTCCCAGCCAGGCCCAGGGTACATTGCAACCTCTCTGCACAGCGATGATCTAAGAGAGAGTTATGTTGAGTGGGAAGTGCAGGGGAGGAGAATAAACCCAGGAAACAGCCTATTTTGCGCCTCAGTAGTTCTTAGCATTAAGGACTGGTCTCTCACACCTAGCTGCCATTTTCCCTTCTGCCGCATTGGACACATGCCGTGGGACTGGCTTTTCCTCAGCAAAATCACCCACTTTCCCCTGGCCAATCAGGAAGACAGCGAGGCTAGCTCTGCAACTCCTGCCTTGAATCTCAGAGCTGCTTGTTAGCTCCTCTGACATGTCGTTTATCCTGGGTCCCAATCCCTTCTCTGGGGCTGAGTAAGATTCACCAGCAACTCAAGTGTCCTGTGATCTTAAACTACAGCCATGCAAAGAAAATGACATGAAGCCTCATTAATAACTCGCATGCTAGCTTTCCAAATGCTGTCAGCCTCCAGCAGCCCTGTCAAGGAGAGGGACATCTCTGTGCTCATACATCCCAGTGAGCGGGGAGCACTGGGAACTGGAGTCAAGGCTCCTGGGTTCTATTCCTGGCTCTGCAGCTGACCTGCTGTGTTACACTGGGGAAATCACTTAGGGTATGTCTACGGCGCAAAGAAAAATTGACAGCAGAGACTCTCAGAGCCTGGGTCCATTGGCTCGAGCTGCAGAGCTAAGAATAGCCAGGTCGACATTTGGGCTTGCACCCCAGCTCTGATACCCTCTTCCCCTCGCCGGGTTTCACAGCCTGAGCTCCAGCCAGAACAGGGCCATTTACACTGCTATTTTTAGCGCTGCAGCCCGAGCCTCAGTCAGTTGACCCTGGTTCTGAGACTTACTGCTGTGGGTTTTACTTTGCAGTGTAGACGTACCCCTAGGTCATGATCCTCCAAGGTTTTTAGGCTCATAATTCCCATTGAAATCCATGGACCTTCTATGCCCCAATTTCCCCCTCTGTAAACTGGAGACAACAATACCCGTCTTTGTAAGGTGCTTTCAGTTCTTCAGATGAGAGGCCAGATACAAATCAGTATTTCCACTGGAGCCCTATGCGTCTTAAAAGTTTCTCCTGAATTCTACCTAATCTCTCTATAGATGATCTAGGTACCACTGGACAGTGTCCAAAGTCCACAAAGAAACAGCACAAGGAAACACCCAGGAAAAGGGGCTGGGGAAGTGGCCTTAAATCTGAAGTGGTGATGTTCAAACTGCTAACAGACGATTCACCAGCAAGGTTAACGCAGCAGCGATGCCACCAAAGCCGGTTAGGAAGGCAGCTTAAAACACGTTCTCAGCAATTATTTTATTGCCCGTTGATTGCACTGGGCAGTACAGCTCTGTCTGGAAAGTTAGTGGGGTTCCAAATGTCCATTTGAACGCTTTTCACTCCGAGTTTCGTGTTCAAATAAACGCCAAAGTGAATCTCTGCTCAAGCCATCCCTTTTTGTTTGGTTCCCGGCTTGCCTAACACCATGCCCTGAGTCTTGTCAGACTCGCAGGCTTTCAGCTCACTGAAACATTCCTGAAGCCCAGTGAAACCTTCTGCTAACTCTGGCCAGCAGCTCAGGTTTGTCCCAGATCCCCACAATAGATGAAACTTTCCTACCAAACCCCAGGTTTCTATGAATAACTCCAATGTGTCAAACCACCTGTTCAGCAAATCAGCTCGCTGTACAACGACCCCTTTTCCAATGATGTGTAAGAGCTGGTCCCAGCTCCATCTTTTCAGTTTTTATAAGAGGCTAACTTAAAGAACTTTGCTGCCTGAATCCAGAATCAGAAACATTACTGATAGGAAAGACCTACTACGTCCTGAAGTCCAGCACATGATTGGTCTCAAGATAACAGTACATCTTCCAGGGCTTGGTTCATTCTAGCTTTAAGCCTTTTAAGTGATAAGTCTTCCAGAATTTCCTTTGGAACTCAGTTTGATTGCCAGTGCTGACAGCCTTGCTGTCAGCTCAGTCCCTGTGCCACTATTTAGATTAAAAAAATATTATATGTATATATTTTATATTATATAAAATATATACATAAGTATTTTATATACATATATTTATATATAAAATATATACATATATAGTGTTTTATATATATATAAAAAACACTAATAAAATATATATATACACATATATATATATATATATATATATATATATAAAAAACACTAATAAAATATATACATATAAAAAACACTAATAAAATATATACATATATATGTATATATTTTATTAGTGTTTTTTATATTATATATATATATATATATATATATATATATATAAAAAAAACACTATATATTTTATATATAAATATATGTATATAAAATACTATATATGTATATAGTATTTAGATTGTTCCATAATCTTATGCCATATTCTAATAGATCTGACCACTAGGAAGTTTTTCCATGCTAAAAGTTCATTTTTTAAACTCCTTCCATTACTCCTAGTTCCCTCTTGAGCCACCATAATTCCTGACCCTTCCTGGTGCCCGTGTCCCTCGCATACTTTTAGACAGCACTCATGCCCTCATCATTTAGCCAAAAAATCTACCTAAACATTCATCAAGCTGTTCCCCATGATCCTCTTTTGCAAAGTGCTCTGTCACGGACAGATAGGCAAACGTATGAATGTTTGTGAATAAATGTAAGTGACCTCTCTCCAGCTTCATTCACTTTCCTCAAGGGGCCAACAAACCACATTAGCTGAGACCGCAGTCTATAAGTAGCTATTGACAAATATTCAAGGAAAGCAATTTTGGAATATTTGTCCCAGAAACTTGATTTTAAGAGTTATCTACATCCAGGCAGTGCCTAGAAACACCTTGTACTCTGCACATCCAGCAAAGGTAGCTCAAAATGCCAGTATCAATCAGTGAATGAGCAACACACTGGTAAGTATGTTTGCACAGAATTTTTAATTAATTGATTTTGAGCTACAAAAAAAATCCAGGAAGTCTGTGGACAATTCACAAAGAGCTGAATAAATTATTTGCTGCAAATAATCCCTGTTTTAATTGTGGATTGAATGGTCCAAAAAAACCTTTCTAAAATATGCACTCCAGGAATTATCTGGGGGAAAGTTCCCTGGCCTGTGATATACAGGAGGTCAGGCTAGATGATCACAGTGGTCCCTTCTGGCTTTGGAATCTATGAATCCTTCTAAATTTTTGTCTTTTAACATGCCTCAGACAGGCCGGTTAACACTGATCTAGTGCAGGGTAGGTTAGAACTAGATTATCTAAGAACCAAATCACGGTTTTAAGTCCTAGGGATGAATGGCTAGGTGTATTTCCAAATGTTTAGTTCTGCCATGTTTATTCAAAGAACAATGCAAAAAAAAAAAAAAAAAAAAAAAAAAAAAAAAAAAAAATCCAAGAACTACAGTGTAGTTTCATTTGCCACTTGCAGCGATGCGGCATTCTGAACTCGGTAGCACAAACATCCTGCGCCCGCCCTGTGCTTTGCCTGCCAGCGAGGGACTTGGTAACATAACAGTCTCTTAGGTTTCTAGAACACTGTACATTGCTCTGGGAGATGAGAAGAGATGATAGGCATAAGTTCCTTATTACTCACCCCAGCGTAAATCAGGAGTAACCCTGCTGGGCCCGATTCCCCCTCTTTGCCCATCCCAATGTAAACCAGGAGTAACGCCATTAAAGTCAATGGAGTTGTGCTATACCCAGAGGAATCCCTTCACCAGAGAAATGCAGTCATCTCTGGGGTGGATGATGACAACTGGGAGGGGCCAATTTCAGCCAAGTAGGTTGAGGCAGACCCCTGTTCTGTCTCTGGAGCATTAATACCTAGGTCTAGCAAACAGACTGGTGGTCACTCAGGTCCCATCTGAAAAGGGAATCAACTCCCTAAGCCTGGCAAGCTGTGCCCTGCGGCTGTTTCCTTACCTCTCGCCCAGGGAAAAGGTGAGGTCCCTCGCAGCCAAGTGGCAGCTGGCACAGCGTCTGTGAAATGCACTTGGGAAGAGTGAGGCTTTAACAGGGCTCCGAAGCCCACCCCCAGGCCAGACGCCTGATTGGAGGAACGCGAGTGTGGCAGGGTTTGGAATGCGAACACTTGCTTGCTATTTCAGCAGTGTGGGTCACAGCCCCTGGTGCAGCTCTTCCCCCCACCCTCCCCCCAGGAGCCCATATAAGCCCAAGCTGTTGTATGGCCTCAGAGAATTGCTATTTTAAACCCGCAGGGCTGAGATAGACAAGTCCCCAAGGGGCTGACACAAGCCAGCCAGCTGTCACTTTCAAGTGGCCAGAACTCTGATAAGCAAAATGCTCTTGCCTGGAGAGGGCCTGGGTTTCAGACATCGGATGCTCACCTCCGAACCCCAGTTCTGAGCCCCATGCTGCTTCCTAGCCCCACGACACCCCACACCCTCTGTGCTAGGCCCAGAAAGCCCCAGGGCCAGTCAAAGGCTTGAGTCTCATAAGCACCAGCAAGCCTGGATGTTCAGCCGAATCCCATAGGGCTGCCTGGAGGTCAGAGCTGGCTTTCTCAGGAGACAAGTCCTCACCTACAGCTGGACCCGAAGCCTGACCCAGCTCTCTGGGAGCCCCAGAATTCCTGACCCACCATGGCAACCAAAACGCTGCTGCTGCCAAACCTGAAGCTCTCAAGCGGGAAAATACTCACAGGACTTCATTACTCCCACACAGCCCCCAAAGCGGGCAGTGGCCACACCCAGGCCTGTATCTGCCCTATGGCTGAGGTGCCACGTCAAGTCCCACCTGACCCCCACCCCACCCCTCTCTCCAGAGGCCAGCAGCTCGTCTGCCTCATTGTCCAGAGCGATTCACAGCAAGGGCCCCCCAAAGAACAGTCCGAGACCAGGAGCATCTTAAAGAAAGCACCATTTATTAAGAAATGGAGCTCTACCAAAAGCAGCAGGTTCCTTCCTAAGCCAGTGGGGGGAGAGTGGATCCAGGGGGAGCCCGGGGAAGGCCCGATCAGCACAGAGGCTCAAGCTAAAGAATCCCAGCCTAGAGCTGGCTAACGCCGCTCTCAGGTGCTTTCTGCACTAAGGTGCTTGCTCCTCACGCCGAGGCGTTTGGACACTGCCACTGTAGGGGCTCTCTGCTGTGCTCCCTCCCCAGTGTCCTGGAGCTGCCCCTGCCCCTCCCCAGCCGGAGAGGGCCGTGCTCCTGGGAAAGGCTACTGCTAGGGCTGGGTTCCAGGCTGCAGCTGGGGAGCGCAGGGGCATGCAAGCCGGGGCTTTGGTTCAGGCCCATCACATTCTGAGCAGCTTTACGGTTCCATACAAAGAAGGCAAGAATAAGAACAGGCAGGCTTCTGCGAGGGTGGGTGAGCAGGGTCTGGGACTTCTCTGCAGCCATCCCAGGTGCAGACTGGCCTCTAGGCGGAGAACCCCTGCACTAAGGACCAGAATTGTCAAGGGGGCCTCCCTTGCTAAATAGGAGAGGGGTCCTGGCAGGGGGAGGAGAGGCTAGCCTGGACATGTGACATGCTGGGAGGAAGGGAGAGAAAGGGGCCATTGGCCTGTGACACCAAACCGGGGATGATGCAGACACCGCTCCCCCAGGACAGCCCTAGGGAGTCTCCAGGGGGAGGGACAGCGTAGTGCACGTGTGAATGGATGGGGTATGAAGCAGTGACGGGTGCTTGGCACTGCTGAGCATCTGGCCAATCAAAGCAGCCCCATGGATCTGGTCCAACGAATGCCACACCCTGCAGCAGACATCCTCCGCTAGCCGCAGGTCAGCAGCCGTTTCCGGCGTGCACCACACCCAGCCAACACACCTGAGCCCTGGCTTACAGGCAGGTCTTCTAGTGGGGCAGGGGAGGTCAGGCCTCATGGCCCCTCTGCTGAGGGATGGCTGTGTTGTGGTTTGGGTGCTGGAGCCATCTGCTGAGCTAGGAACGGGGCAGAGACAGATCTTCCCTCAACGAGCCAACACTGCTACCTACAGCTACCACTGCGTGCAGCCTGGGCTGGCTTTTAACCCGGGACCTCCGGGGCAAAGCTATAGTGGCCCCAGCCCCCAGCCCGGCCCCTGCCAGCACCACTCTGGAGCTGGTTAAGTCTGTTGCAGGTACAGCATGTGTCATAGCGCATTGTAACTGGAGGCACCAAAGCATTGTCCAGGGACAGGGCAGCAAAGATTTCGTACCCTCAGTGTGGACAGCACTCATGGCTTTGATATGTCCTAGCTAGACCAGGTAGCAGGAAGGGACAGCAGAATACAGGTCATCTTCAAAGCTTCTTCCTTCCCATCCACCAGTCAGAAGCAAGAGGCCCCCAAAACCCCCAGTGCCATCAGAGGAAAGCAGGACGTGGGTCTCCAGGCAGGGCTGGTCTTATGGGAGGGAGATGCTCAGAGACAAAGCCATGAAGGGATGCTGGAGGATTGCATAAGGCCAGACTTTGATCACCACAACGAGACATTATCCCAGGGAGTCTTGTAGCATTACAGCTGAAAGAGACAAAGGGCATCATCAGGCTGGGCCAGAGGCTGCAGCACAGAGAGAAAGGTGCTTTGAACTACCGAGATCAGCGTCTGCACTGAGCCTGAGACCCTTAGAACATGCCCAAACCACCAGCACAGTGCTCCCGTGTCATTCAGCTGCTGCCCAGCTGTTCCCACCCCACGACACACCCCATTTCGAGCCCACCACATCTTCTCCTTCCTCCTTGTGACCCACCCCTCTATGCAAGTTCCCCTAATACCAGCTCCTCTTTGCAAATTAGCCCCTAAAGATACTGGGCTCCCCCTCCCATCAACCAGAGCACGATGACACCCCCAACACACCCCCAGCGAGGCAGGCCAGCCTGTGCACTCAGACCTCTGCACTGTAGCCATTAAGGGACAGGTCCTGGCCCTTGCTGTGGCTACTTTGTGCTGCTCTGGTGAGGAGATTCTAGGGACTCAAGCCCAACTCAGCCACTGGCACGCGGCCCAATCCAGGCAGGTCACGGGAGCGAGCTCCATGCTCCCTCTGCTCTTACCCTGGTGTCACTGGAGTCGTCGTCGGGCTGCTTGGCCCAGAGATTGCGCTTTGTTGCGCGGTCGGTTCTCCCAGCGTCCTGCAGGGAGAGGAGGAACAGGCTGCGCTAGGATTTGCTCTGGGCATGGACGACGCTGCTCGGAACATTGCATCGGTCTAAACCGAAGATGGGGCCTGACCCAGAACCCTGGATCCAAACAGACCTAAGCGGGTCAGATCAGATCCGAGCCTTTGGGTGCTGGGATTTGCAAATCCAGGCCATTACCTTAGCAGCGTTGGAACTGCTCCAGACTAGGCTAATGGGGGGTTGGGGGGGGGGGGGGGGGAATTGGATGGTTGCAGGACAGTCACTTTACACTGGCAGTGAAACCCCTCCCAAAACACCCCCAGCAGGTGCAGAGCCATCAGCTTGGCAGGGAGGGGTGTTTGGGGCAGGAGCAGGCATGGCTGTGACATTGGCAAACTCAGCTATTCCCTGGCACTGCAATAGGAGCCGCCCAGGTTATAAACTAGGGGATCTGCCCTTGGTGCCGTAACCTGCACCAGGGGCTGCGCTCACTGAGCCCCCGGCTCAGCTGATGGAGCCCGAGCAGAACGCAGCTGCATTGCGGCACAGACAGGAGCAGAGATCTTGGACCCAGATCCCCATCTGCAGGGAAACACCCATGTAAACTCTGAGAGGTCTCCTCTGCACCACTCCTAGATGTACTGGTAGCCACCCTGATCTGCAGAGACCAGCGGTCATCCATCCAAAAGCCCGGTGCTGTTGCACTGCCAGAGGGACCTCCTGCCAGGCTCCCCGCTGCTATGGCCACATGTCTCTGGCAGAGTCCCACTGTCAGGGGATGCCCAGAGAACCAGCCCAGCACAAGGGTGGTGCATGGAAGAGCTAGTGTCTGGAGAAGTCCCTGTAGGGTTTGTGGGGATAATGCATGGAACAGCGAACCCCCACAGTCCCCCTCCCCACCCATGGCCTGTCTTGTCATGTGCAGACCCACCAACCCTGCAGACCTGCCAGCCCTGCAGAGGGATTTTCGCAAGGTCCCTGAGGAAGTGCAGCCGGTCTGGGGTCCACAAGCAGCCCCCAAGCAAGGGCTTCACTGGGTGAGAGTCTTTGTGATTAGCACATTCAGCATGGGGCCAGTTCACTGCGGACTGCCAGCGCCCCCTTGTGGAGGAGGGGAGGGGCAGGGGACATAATTCTTTGCTGGAGTCCGTGGAGAAGCCGAGACTCTCTGCTTGGGATTTTAGTGTAACCATGAGTTCCTGGAGGAGCCTCAAAATCCCACCAGGTGGGAAACTGTAAGGCAGGTGAGGTGGCTCGAAGTGGAGGTGCTAAAGGGTGGAGGGGACTTAAATCCTGCTGGAACATGGCCAACGCTAGTCTACAAACAGGTTCCGATCAATATGATCTGGCCCACTTTGCAATCGCTGTCACGACCTGGCTGCTCCCCTGATGCAGGGTCCCCCCACCGGGCTGTCAAAGCACCAGCAGTTTAGCGCAATGCCCAGCACATCTGATACCTTGACTCTTCCGTCCTTGCTGGGCTCCTGCGTCCTGCTTATCCACAGGTTGATGCGAGACGTCACTGTGCCAGGGAGCTTCAAATTCTCCTGCCACACAACAGGATCAGAGTTAAGACTGCACATTACCCACCACTGGAATGCAGCCATCTCTGGGGTGCAACACAGCTTAGCATGAGCAGCAATGGTGACCAAACCCCTCACTTCCTGTGCTACACAAGAGAAACTCAGAGGGCAGGGCACCACCTGCTCGGAGCATTCCTAGAGTGCACCTTTGGAAGACATGTGCGGGAAGAGGCCTCAGCCAGTCCCCCTCCGCCCCCAGCTGCAGGGTAGCCCTTGGCCATTCAGCCAGCATGGGGAACTGCAAAGGAAATGCTCACCTGCTACATGGGATCCCGGCCAGCAGCCACTAGAAGGAGGATCCACTGGGGCATGCAGCCACCCAGCCTCTGCCTGGCAGGGGCCACTGAGCTGAGGGACCAGCTTTGTCAGTTCTGAGGGTTCCTCCACCTCGAATCTCCCCCACCATCTGCCCAGTGCCCCCTACCTAAAGATGGGGGTGGGGTTTGCAAACTGTGGGACTCACAGGGGTCCCTCCCCCAAGCCCATGCTCGGTCCCACCTCAGCCCTCACCTTTCTGACAGGGGCCAGATCAGCTTTATCGGGGGCACTGGCCTCGAAGATGCTGCGCTTGCTGGCCACACCCTCCGAGGACAGGAGGAAACTTCTTGGCATGGACACAGGCGACTTCACCTCGGATCGCTAGGAGCGGAGAGAGGACCCGTCTGTGATAGAGCCCTAGGTATATGTAGGGTGCCTGGTCTGGTCCTGCCAAGGCTGACCCCCACCCATTCCTCATTGGCCTTTAAGTGCATGAACGAAGGGCAGCCCAGTTTCCTACCCCAGCTCCCTGTCATGCATTCTCCCCTCCCTGCCCACCCCTCTTACCACATCACCTGCCTGGCGGAGGGTTGTCCTCGGTCCCTTGGAAAGGGTGGCCCCACTCCCTCTGTGTGAATGGCGGAGGCAGGTCCCTACTCCCCTCTGGCTAGGGCAGGCTCTTCCCCAGCCCCTGCCCTCAGCTCTGTGAGACACTCTCCCGGATGCCCTGTTGCTTCCCCTTCTCCCCAGGTCACGCGCTGCACAACCATGCAGAGCTCAGAAGCCACCCACTTCCACCAGAGACCACAGAACTAGCGAGGCATTCACAGGCCTGCAGGCCCAGCCCTCCCCCGGGAAGGGTCCCTCCCCCCATTGCCTCGGGGGCTCCACTTACCTGCACAGCTGAGGTGTATTTCTCCAGTTTCTCCTCGATCCTGATGCTACTGGCTGGGAGTCTCACACTGGCACTGGGGAGGGGGAAGGAATGGAAAAGAGCGGAGTGAAATCCCCCAATATCCTTCATGCCATGGCAAGGTCTGCCTAGTGACAGGCAGGAGTGTGGGGAGTCTGGGTTCTACTCCATTCAGGTTCTTATACCATGGTACCAAGTGCCTATTCCCAGCTCTTCACTGAGAGACATTGAGCAATTCCATTTCCCTCTCTGCCTCAGTTTCTCCCTTGTAAAATGGGGATAAAAAAATACTTTAGCTTCACTTAACTGGGCTTCAGTGTAGTAATATTTTAAGCTGCCTGACATAGCCCATTACCAAATTTGAGCACATCGTTGATGGATCCATCCTCACAAGCGGTCCTGGGGAGGCATGGACACCTCTATCATCCCCGCACTGTACAGCTCCAGAACTGAGGCCCCAGTGCAACAGTGGGTGCTAGGCACCTAAATACCTTTGAGGATCTTGCCCAAGGTCATGCAGAGAATCTAGGGCAGAGCAGGGAACTGAACCTGAGTCAACGGAGTCCCAGGCAAGCACCCTACACATGGGGCCATCCTACGTCCGAAGGACTAGAAAGCAGACGTAGGCTCTCATAGCACTTGACCTATCAGGGAACATCAGGAGACCCAGATTTGCCAGACTCTGGTCTCTAGCTGTTCGTGACCCAAACCCAGAATCCTGCCCCTGCTATGTCCTCAAACCCAGAATCCCAGCTTCTGCCTTCATCTGATCTGGAACATGGATGACCAGAGTCACACCATCGTAACAACTGCTTCTTCCAGGGTCCCCTGGGGATAACGGAGGCCTCGTACCAGTTACTCTTCACGTTGTGTTGTCTCTCCAATTCCCTCCAGATGGGGAGCAAATTGTGACCCCCGGTGATCAGTGAGAACTTCTCCATTATATTTACTCATTGCACAGGTGCAATTAGTACAGTCACAAAACAGTGGTGAGTCCACGTTGTCAAACTGCAATGTATGCACTGACAACTTTGGCTCATACCACCTGACAAACATCTCCATCTCTCTCCCGGTTGTTTGGGGACCACTTCCCTGACTCCCCAGCCTCTTGCTGCCCCGGGATCCTCTCTCTGCTCAGCTAAGCTGTGTGTCAGCTCCCGGACACACTAGCCTCTGCATGCAGGCAGCTGTTTCCACCCCAGGTGTCATTTATGGGGCTGCAATGTGACAAAATCTGGAATTCTTTGGGTGTTTCCTGGATAGAGAAAGTTTGATCTTGGGTTTATTTCACTGGACAAGGAACAGACTTCACGTTTGCCTGGTTCCCTCCTGTTCATCAGGGAGCGGATTTTCAAAAGAAGCTCTCTACCCCCTCCCTACAGGTTTGTTTGTTTTTTGCACTGTCCTTGGTGCAGGACTTCCCCTCACGGGTATTCAGTAATTGATAACGTCCAGGGACCCACATTCTGATCTCACATCAGTTTTATTCCGGTAGATACCCACTGAGGATGGAGTTTCTCCTGATTTACCGTAGGGTGAGACAGGAGAACTGAGCCCAGGGAGGAGAGACCTTACTAAAAAGAAGTCACCTGCTTTGGTCAATTTCAACCCAAGAAATTCAAATATGGATCCACTTCAGGAAGGAGCACAGCTGAGGTGTCACCACTAAAGCCAAGCGCTCAGCACATCTGCTATTTGCCCAGTACTATTTCCCGGTCTATGGCCGTTGCCCTGCAGGATCTCAAAGCACTGCGCAGACTATGAGCCTGGATTTTGGTGCCATGGAAGTCAATGGGAGTTTTGCCAGCCAATTCCATGGGAGCAGGACCAGGTCACCATAGACAGCCCCTCCAGTGAAGCCAAATGACAACACACCACACAATGATGCACTGAGGGCAGGTCTCCTGCATGGGGAAGGTGACACCCCCGAATTCCACAAGAGGTCTTTGTCTGTGGCCAGGCCCTGCCGCACTGACAGGTGCTGGGGTAAACTGCATAGGGTTGAAATGCCAAGGTGCAGTCTGGGCCTGGTTAGTAGGAAGCACTAAGAGGAGTCTGATCTGTAGGGCTACAGTATAAGCCAATAGCCAGACAATAAAACAGGAGGACTTAGACAAAGTGTCTGGATCTTCTCACCAGGGCCATCCAAACACCCTTCTCATGTACGACAGTGAGGCCTAATGAACAAAGAGGTGTGGGAGGAGGAGATCCGAGTTCTATTTCTGGAGCAGGAGCAATCACTAGATTTGCTGTGCAAGTCTGTGGGAGCGAGGATACGCACCATCAGAGGTGGTGTACCAGGATTAACTCCTTAAAGTTTGGGGCCTGCTTTGAGATCTTTGGGTGGCAGCTGGTGGGGGAGGGTCAGAGTTTTTAGCAGCTTTGTGACATTACCAGAAATACAAGTAAAACCCACTGACCTTCTGGTAAATGCATTTTCTTCCTTGTCTTTTCTTTGGATCACCTACAAAGGCAAGCAAAGGAGATGAGATGTGGAGCAATGGGAGGGCATGAGACGGGTTGGGAGAATGCCCCCTTCCTAGGGCTCGGAAAGTTCAAACAGCCCTGCTCATCCCCATGTCTCCCAGAGCTCAGACATTCACCATGGCACAGAGCAGCGTTTGGTGGCTTCTCGGAGCCATGTGAGCAATCTGGACAGGCAATCTTGGAGTCCAGAACCCCTTCTGCTTCAGATCCCAACTGGGACCATGGAGCACTGCGGCGGGGGGTGCGGGTGGTGTGTTTCTCAAATAATGACAGAAAAGGTTTGGTCTGAGTGAAAATGTGGGTCGGTTCCAATCACTTCTGAACCTGGTTCCCTCCCCTCAGGGCTGGCCAAGGTATGGGGGAAAACCCTGGACCAAGAACATGTTCAGTTTCCACCCTGAGCGAGAGACTCTCTCATCAGTCTATTCCCTCCTCCCTAGCGCATGCATATCTCCATCCCTCTGGCGTCACCATTTCTCTTTCTTTCCTCCCCCTGCCCTCAAATGTCCCCTTTTTCTTCCTTCACTGCACCCCCCCCTGCCCCACCCATCTCCTGGCCAGCCTACCTCATCCTCCTGCCCCTGCAATCCCAGAGAACAAAGACTTTCTGGCCAGACGTCCCGATGGAGAGGTGGCACCTCTCCATCCTGTGCCGAAGGCCATCCCTGCAGAAACTGCTCTACGACCTGCTTGGCAACAGCACCCAGACTCCGTTCCAGCTGCTCTTTCTGGATCCAGGTGGCAATCCAGCTGTATGAAAACCTTTCCCAGGCGGGACTGATCCCAGTACGTCTGCTGGACATTTTGCAGCACAGAACAGCAGCCCCCTGCTCAATTCCGCAAAGCCAAACCGCCCTGCAGCTTCACTAGCTACTCAACTTAGAAAGCCCTGGGGTCAATACAGCGTGTGATGCAGGAAACGCCCGTATCTGAGACAGCGTGAGCCAGGAGAGGAAAGAATTACAAATCCCTCATCTCTCCAAGTCTGCAAAGATCACTGTGTCGGAGAGGTGCGTGTGACCCTGCGAGTCTCTCAATGCCAACTGGCAGAGGGCCCACCATGCCATAACTTACGTCAGACCTGGCTCGCCGATTGCCTCAACATGTTTCTAAAACCTGCGTTAATTGGGGACACGCTTGTTCCGGAAAAAAAAAGTGAGGGAGTGATGCATGTACGGGTTGTGTACAAAGTTACAGATGTGTCCTGGAAACAGGTTCTTTAAAGGTGTTTGGGAGGCAAAGCCTAGACCCAGCCTACTCGAGACAAAGGAATGTGTCTTTACCTGTCTGTCCAGCTGGGTCACAGGCAGAGGCCAATGAAAGGGCATTTACATATATGGTAAACAAAGCTATCGTGCAGGGATGATGCCGGTTTAACAGTCACGCCTGAGGACAGAATCTGCACCCAAGGAAGCCTTCCTGGCTCAAGGCAGAGACAATGGATTTTGGGTAATGTAACTAAAAGATCTTTCACTTATCACTTAGGGCAGTGGTTCTCAACCGGGGGGGCCCACGAGCAGCTTTCAGGGAGGTCCAACAAGCAGGGCCAGTGTTAGTCTTGCTGGGGTCCAGGGCAGAAACCCAGAGCCCTGCTGTGGGGGGCTGAAGCCCAGGGCCCTGAGCCCTGCCACCTGGGGCTGAAGCCGAAGCCTGAGCAACTTAGCCTCGCTGGGACCCCTGTGGTGTGGGGGCCCTGGCAATTGCACTGCTTGCTGCCCTGCAACACCAGCCCCGGCTTTTACATGCGGGAAAAAACAAAAATAAACCGTTGTTGTGGCCAGGGTGGGCTGTGGACTTTAACTGCATGTTGGTGGGGGCCTCTGAAAGAAAAAGGAAGAGAAGCCCTGACTTAGGGGGTACATAAGGGTACAGCACCCTCCGGACCTATGAAAGTTGGAGTCCCTAGTTTGGAGAGCTAGGGATGCTGGAAACTGAGGCAAGTAAAGGATGTTGTTTGGCCAAAGATTGTAACTTGCTAATGTTGAGTTGTAGTCACTCGAAAGCATGCTTTGTGGTGTTTGTAACCATAGCGGTCTCTTATTTTTGCTAAATATCACTTAAATCTCTTGGTTAATAAGAGTTTTCTTAGTTTTAGTAGGAGCCATCTCAGTGCGGTTATACTAAGGTGCAGAGAAGCTAACCTAACAGGCTGGTGTGTGCTCGGTGTCTTTGGAAGCAGCGAACATAATTCCTGCGAGTACCCAGGGAGAGGCACTGGACACGGCAGGGCAGCCTCTCCGGGGAACTTGGGCCCTGGGATTCACTATTACCCACAAGGCAATGTTTAGACTGGCCAAGTCTTGAAGAGTTTGCTGGCCAGGCCGAGAGGCGGGTGTGGCAGGGAGCGGACCCACAGCTTAGGAGCAGCAAAGCTCACGCTTGTCCAAGCAGAGGGGCAGCACAGCGGCCGGTGGTTCTGGGGGTCCTGAGCAGAATTCTGCAATGCGAAGACTGAAGACACAGGACAGACAATGCTAGCAGCTTGCATGCTGTGTTCACAGACCCCTGGGGCCAAGCTTATTGGAGCTGCAGGAAGAACGTGGCCCGCACTGCAAGACCCTTTTGGGGAACCTGAGGCAGAGCCATGACCAGGGATTTGTCTGGGCACTGCCCTTTGCAGATACCAGCAGTGCCTCTGTGGCCCATAGGACCAAGAGCTTCAATTCCAGCTTCTCCAAACTTCCATGCTGCCCTGGATCCTTTTAATGGGGCTTCCCAAGTCTCCCACCCATGGGTGCAGAACACACACACAACCCAGCCATCTTCTCCAGTAAATGTCACAAGGAGGAGGAGATCTGGGAATAACCTGAGCCCAGCTGGAGCAGATTCTAAGTAACAATGGGAAGGAGAAGACCTGGACTGGATTTCTGCACCCATAGGGAAAATAATCTGAGCAGGACCGCAGCACCCTCATGGAAGAGCCTCTGCCTCCTATGCTCTATCCACCTGGACTCTAGGTGCGGCCTCAAAAGGAGAAAACCTGGGATTGGATCTCTGTGCCCACTGGAACGGACTCTGCAAGCCCCCTAGCCTGCAGAATCAAGCAAACTACTCCTGCTGAGGACAGCTGGAGGGAGCCTCCCCCATACAGCTAGAATAAACTCAGCGTCCACTGCCTGGAGGGCCACATTTCCCTGCCCGTGTCAGCACTCACCCGGAAGGAGATCGTCCTCGGGCTGATGCGTTTGAACGAGCTGCTGTAGGTGACCTGAGTGGGGGAAGCAGCCGAGGAGCCTCCGGGTCTGTCGTGGGTGGAGGGCGACCCTGCTGCTTTCTGAGCCTGGGGGGGATTCCTTGCTGTATCCTGAGGAAGGAACACACACACACACACGTCAAGAGCCAGCAGGAAGGTTTCAAGCCATGGCTGTGAGAGCAGGGAGCAACACTCGGGGGCTCAGCAGATCCACCAAGCGCCCGAACAGCCCAGACCACAGGAACCCCGACTGGATGGGCCAAACCCCCAACCTCCTCCCTAGGCCAAATCACCACCAAGGCCAATGGGGGGTTTGCCTAGGAGAGGGCTCAAGGTCTGGCTCAGTGAGGGGAAGTGGGTCCTGGGGCTACCTGATCTAGAGGCAGAGTTTAGAGTTGGGGAAGCAACATCCCCTCCCGCATCCCTTTCCCCCTTTGCAGCACAGCTCTTTCCAGGCTCAAGTGCAGCATCGCCAAGCCCAGGATCCAAGTCACGATTTTTAAATTAACGTGTCCCAGGCTCTTTGCCGTCTAGCATCGGAGCCTTTGGGTCGCCCCCACTTCACGTTTTCAAGCTTTTCTCCAGAAGGTTAGATGCCGGCTCCTTTTTAAACAGAAGCCAGGATACTCACAAAGTCACATGGGCCAGCTCCTCAGAGGCACCTCACTCCCGTTGAGGATCTGGGGCCTGACTCCAGGAGCTGGGGCTTTTAGGGAAAACCCCCAAGTATCGTGAGACGGCTGGTAAAGTGCCTTGTCTCTCACCTGCTGGCTGGAGGGGCGAGTAACGGGGGAGTCTGGTTTCTGTTCTATGCGGCTTCCTCCCCTTGAGGAGACTTTCACCTCCAGGTGACTACGGTCTTTCTGCTCCTGAGCCGATTCCCGGGGCTGGCCTCCCGTCACCTCTGGCTCCTGCGGGGGCTCGTCAGCTATCAGGTCCTTCTCATCCTGAGCCGAGCCCTGATGCCATTCTCCTACCAGGACCTTCCGCTCCGGAGCCGACTCTGGACATTGTTCTGCCTTCGGGCCCGTTGGCTCCTGGGCCACCCCCTGGTGCTGTTCCCCTGCCAGGGCTTTCCCGCCCAGAGCTGACTCCTGACACGGGGCTGCCTCCAGGTGGCCTGCTCCCACGTCTAGCTCCCTGCAGTTCTCTGGCTGCTCCTTCTGCTTTCTGAGGTTTCCTGAGCTCTCCACCTGCCACCTCTGCCTCCTGATCTCTTGCGGACTCAGCACCGCCATGAGCTTCCGCTCGGCCATCTCCTCTTCGGCTGTGGCTGCCGCTGGCGGCTCGGCTTCCTTGAGCCGCGGTAGCCTGCAGCGACAGAGAGAAGGCACTGACACCCTTGTACACCCAGGGGCGCTGGCAGGCTGCTTGTTAGACAGCAAGTGAATCCAGCCCAGGTGAGAGATGCCAGATTAACACCTACGGAGCCCCCCCCCCCCCCCCCCCCCGTTTTTATCCCAGTGCACCCTGCACGTACTGTTACCCCTCTTTGAAGCCATATTCTGCAGGCGTAGGTTAGGTACCTGTGTGGTCCTATGCAGCTGATGGTTACAGAGCATTGTGGGGGCTCCACATCCCAGATCAGCCTCCATCCCTTGGCCCTGGTAGCACCGAGCTAGCACCATGGGGAGGTAGAGCCACTCGCTCTAGTCTCCTGGGTACAGCATCCGGAGCAGCCTTGTCTTGCTCTGAAGAGGGCAGGATCCTACCCTTCGTCTCGGGAGGGGCAACTGCCCCGAGGGGCGAGGAAGAAGGGGGTTTGGAGAGCAGGTGGAGGAAGGTATTTATACCAGTAGATTCAAATTAAAATGTTGCAGGGGGGGGGGGTAAGATTTTCAGAGGAGTCCAGGGGATTTGGATGGGTAATTTCAATGGAATGTGTGTGTCTAACGCCCCTGGACTGTTTTGAAGATCTTAGCCTTCAGCTTTCTAACATAAGCAACAGTGATTAATCATTCTATTGCATCGGTCCTCCATGGCTCTCAACATGATTGGCAAAACAGCATATCGTTATCCCCATGTTACACTTGGGGAAACTGAGGCACAGGGGGCAGGGGGAGTGATTTGCCCAAGGTCACAGTGACTTGGTGGCAGAGTCAGGAACAGAACCCAGGAGTCCTGACACCCTAGAGTCTCCTGCTCTAGCCACTAGACCCTTCTGCTTCTCAGAACCATGAATTGAAGCTGCCTGACCCCGCGGCCCTGATCCAAAACCCGTTTAATGGGAGGACTCCCACTGAGATGTGGGCTTTGGCTCAGGCCCGGCAGAGCAAGACAAGCTGTGTGGATGTGCCGCATTCTGGGCAATGCCGGCACTGCAGTCCCAGGGAACAACCGCTCTCCGCCCCCACCTCTCCACTGCCTGCTTGTTGGTATCCTGCACAGGGCAAAGGGCTTCATCCTCCGTGTCAGTGGTGGAGCTCAGGTTGCGGTCTCTCCGCCGACGCTCTCTCGCTTGTTCCTCCTCATCCTCAAGAGTCCTCTGCCTGGCCAGGCTGCTCGGAAAGGAGACAAGGGCGTGCCAGAGACAAGGTAAGTGAGGTAATCTCTTTTATTAGTCTCTCTCCCCAGCAGAAATGGGTCCCATAAAAGAGATTACCCACCTTGCCGTTAATATCCTGGGGCTAACATGGCTACAACACTGCATACAAGAACGTGCCAGTCAGATACTAGCGGGCTGGGTCACTGTAGGAGCATAGCAACCAGGGTACCTCTCTCGGAGCTTGCAGAGAGCAAGTGATCAGCCCAGGGACCAAGGAGGAGCTGTGCAGCAGCGTGCAATTGGCCAGCGGCACAGCATCCCATTCAGATACCTGGCCGGGTCCCGCCCCAGTGGGTATCGGCTGCGGGAGGATGGAAAACAGGAGCCGAAATACAAAGTGGATTACATAGATCTAATCACGGGTGGTGTGTAATCCTGACACCTACATGGGAACAGGCTACTGTAAACATTAGGAAATTCCTGAATTAAGCGCTTGACTTTGAACGGTAGTGTTCCTTTAATGTAGGGAAGTTACATTTTTTAAATCCTTAAGTTTGATATAAGCAAACCAGAAGTTCCAATCACATGATACCATACGGTCTCCCAATTTGGGTCATCAGCAAGGTTAGAACTCTGGAATCTGGGCTTCCAGTCCAAGGTCTGTAGGAGAACCTGCTCTAGTGGGCACAGACTCTTCCCCTGTCATCACACCTGCTTCTAGCAAGAATCCCTCCCTCCCTCCCCGCCAACCCCACTTCCCCATCTGTTTTGGGAGTCTCTGCTCCTCACTCCTCCACGTTACAGGAAGGGAACTTCTGGCTTCTCCTAGGAACCAGCAGGGAGGGACATTGTGAGCACAGGAGACAGATTCCCTGCTCTCAGATCCTGCACCTGGTAGTTTTTGCAGTCCCTGACAGCCAATTGCAGGACAAGTCCTGCTCAATCCCTGGGCTGATGCATGCTCCGTGGCAGATGGTGTATACTCAGTCCAAACAGTATTGTTGGAGAATAACACTGTTCACTAGAGGTTTGTTAAACTTGGATGTTTCTAGAAGCTTATAACTTCCTGTGGATTTTCACAGGAAGAGCAACACCTACCACCCTGGCATAGAGGCCAACTCCCTGCCAAATTTCCAAGGGCCTGCTCCACCCATGTTGGTGCTAGAGCTCCTTAAAGAAAGAGTTGTAAGATTTATTTATTTATTTTAATAATGGGCAAAAATGTTTTCCTCTTCTCCCCCCCAGAAATGACTGAACCCTTTTCCCTTAAACTTACAGAGGTAGACTCCTGATATGAAAAATTTTAGTCTGAATGGCTGAAGTATGGTAAAAAGTTACAGGCAACTACAAAACAAGCTCTTCTAATGGAAGGTGTCAGGCAACCATCATTACCAGTTCTGCCTGGAATTAGAGGTCATTAACATTCCATCATCACATACACACCCCAAACAACTGAAAAGTGGCTTTCCAACCAAAGTGATTTTTTTTTTTTGGCTGAAAAAAAATATCCTTTTGGTAAAAGATTTTCAGTTTTTAAGGACAAACTGTAGTTCAGTAAAAATGTTTAAGAAAAAAATTAAAGCTTTTGACACTAAGAAAAATTTGTTATAGTTTTTATTCCACCCCCCCCCCGACATTTTGAAATTTTCCACCAAAAATAATTGGCATTTTTTTCAGCTCACACACACACACGGTCCCACGCTGTGCTGCAAATAATGCCCAAGATCATTAAAACAAAGAATTTTAAAAATCAAAATTGGTTTTCCACCACAGATGCTGTTTGTTGACCTTTTGCACGACTCAGCGCAGGGCTCATCTACACAGAAAAGTTATACCAGTATAACCAGAGGTTTGAATTTAAACCAAGAGAATGTCTCATGTGGACACTCTTAGGGTACATCTTCACTGCCCGCCGGATCGGCGGGCAGCAATCGTTCTATCGGGGATCGATATATCGCATTGACGCCTGTACTCCACCTCGGCAGGAGGAGTAAGCGGAGCTGACAAGGGAGCCACCATGGTCAGCTCACGGCCGTGAGGGCGGCCAGGTGAGTCAAACTAACATACTTAGTTCAACCCCCGCCCCCGTGTAGCCCAGGCCTAATTCTGGTATAAGAGTACAGATGTGGTCCCCTCATTTCAGAAAAGATATACTGGCATTAGAAAAGGTTCAGAAAAGGGCAACAAAAATTATTAGGGGTTTGGAACGCGTCCCATATGAGGAGAGATTAAAGAGGCTGGGACTTTTCAGCTTGGAAAAGAGGAGACTAAGGTGGGATATGATAGAGGTCTATAAAATCATGAGTCGTGTGGAGAAAGTGAATAAGGAAAAGTTATTTACTTGTTCCCAGAATATAAGAACTAGGGGCCACCAAATGAAATTAATGGGCAGCAGGTTTAAAATAAATCAAAGGAAGTTCTTCTTTACTCAGCGCACAGTCAACCTGTGGAACTCCTTGCCTGAGGAGGTTGTGAAGGAGAGGACTATAACAGGGTTTAAAAGAGAACTGGATAAATTCATGGAGGTTGAGTCCATTAATGGCTATTAGCCAGGATGGGTAAGGAATGGTGTCCCTAGCCTCTGTTTGTCAGAGGGTGGAGATGGATGGCAGGAGAGAGATCACTAGATCATTACCCGTTAGGTTCATTCCCTCTGGGGCACCTGACATTGGCCACTCTCGGTAGACAGGATACGTGGCTGGATGGACCTTTGGTCTTACCCAGTGTGGCCGTTCTTATGTAGAGTAGACAAAGCCTCAGTTTGGTTTACGTTGCTTTGGAAGGGGTTTAAGTTGACAAAGCCACTCCTATTCCAGAGTAGGAGCGGCCACATAGGGAACTATAGCAATATAATGCAATCAGTTTAAGTAATACCAGCATAATTATACCAGTTTATAACAGGTGGAACTTCCCCATACAGATAAGCCC
This sequence comes from Chelonia mydas, assembly GCF_015237465.2. Taxonomy (NCBI): domain Eukaryota; kingdom Metazoa; phylum Chordata; order Testudines; family Cheloniidae; genus Chelonia; species Chelonia mydas. Next base: position 15,912,155 of record NC_051261.2, on the reverse strand, counting down.
TCAAACGATGAAATCACAAGTCAGTTTCATTTTTGCTTATAATCAATTTCCTTCTTTACAGGAGATCTCCGACATTTTAATAGCGTAGGCCACAACTTCATTCATCAGTTGATACGCTTACCACCTCCCCTGCCATTCACGCTTGTGTAATGGCCCAGTGGAAACTAGACAGTTAAGTGGCAATTTGGTATGGATGTATTTTTGTCGGTCTTTAAATGCAATGCAGTTGCAAGAAACAAACAGGAGAGGCCAGCATCAGGTGACCAGCCAGGTCTCTACAGACCACTAGCAAGTGTTTCTCTGACCAACAGCAATCCACAGACCATAGCTGGAGTGCCCTGGCCTGCCCTCTTCAATGCTTATGCATTTCACAGCACTGCAGTGTTGTGAGCAGCAACCTCTTCCTGGGAATATGCTTGTGTAAAAAAAAAAAGTGAGCAAGTGTTTCCACTAGAGTATATTAAAAAAAGATAGATAGTAAGATCATGGGAACAGCATGTGGTTGATGGCTTAGTACAAGCTTGGTTTTTGCTGACTCTGAACTTGAGGCCACATTTTACATTTAAAACATTCAAGAGGAAGTGGGCCCAATCCTGATCCCGTTGGAGTCAGTGGGATCAGAATCAGGCCTAGACTAGCATTCGTGCCATTGCAAACCCCGTGAGTTGTAGCTGTCACACTGTGTGGGTTAAAAATTGCCGTGCCAGTGATCTACCTTTACGCAAGCGCACATTTCCTCTCTGCCCAACTCCCCATTCCCAGGCTGCAAGGTGTGGGGCAGGGAAGGAGAAGGCTCGAGTGACAGGGTGAGGAGAAAAGCAGAAGCAGAGAGCCAGTGGGGTGGGAGGGGAGAAGAGCATTTAAGTAGCTACAAGTCTCAGCCACAGACCTTTCAAACCTGACTTTCTAGGTAGAAAGTTACCTGCCCTCCCTTGGAAAAAGAGGAGGAGAAATGGCACCAGAATTTGAGGGAAGGAACTGAATGAGCTGGTTACTGTAGCATGCATGAGTCATGCACCCTTCCCTTTGTGTTGTTTTTTTCAAATACAAAAAGATAGCCCCACCCTCTTTTACAATAACCTGATTCTGAAAGATACAATGTTCACTAGACATTGTGACCAAACTTCCCTACAAGTGATTCAGAGCCAGATCTAATCGCCCGGCATTCGGTCCTGTAGCCCTTGCACTTTGGAAGCAAGTTGACCCTCCTGCCTTCTTAACTAAAAGAAGAAAACAAAAGCCTGCTACCGTGTAATCCTGCTGACAGTGCTTTGCATGTCTTCAAATTACTGCACACACAGCTAGGTTTCCAGACTGCATTTTGGGCCTGATCCCAATCCCATGGAGATCACCAGGCTTTAGATCAGGCCTTTTGTGCTCACAATCAGTTGCTTAGGTGTGCAAACTTGTGCTCTACTGCACAGTCACTGTACCGATCGCCAGTTGCACATTTAGGTCCTGCAAGCATTTATGAACCTGATAGTATTGACTTGACATTGTTGCCAAGTAGATAGAGTGCTGGCATGGGACTCAGGAGATCTAGATTCTATTCCCAGAGCTGCTACTAGCTTTTGGCTGATCTTGGGCAAGGTCACTTTCCTTTGCCTCAGTTTCTCCAGCTGTAAAATGGGGATAATACCAGTGACCTCCTTTGTAAAGCACTTGGAGATCTATGATTGAGCTAGGTATTATTATTACTACTAGTTGCAGCTGTGATCACGTTAAGCATGTGCTTAAGCTTTTGCAGGATTGGAGCCTTAACTAGAAGGCTCTTAGAGAGAAATCCACCCCTCTGGAGAGGGCCAGAACCAGGTCTATGGTGCACTTACAGACCTACCTAAC